>NC_056058.1:14707641-15010671 GCF_016772045.2 Ovis aries | reverse complement strand
TAATGGACTTCCCTGGCAGTCCAGTGGTTAAGACTTTGCTTTCCAATGCAGGGGCTCAGATTCGATCCCTGGTTGGGAAGCTAAGATCCCACATGCTTCATGGCCTAAAAAAGTAAAATGTAAAACAGAAGCAGTATTATAACAAATTCAGTAAAGACTTTAAAGATGGTCCACATCAAATGAATAAATAAAGTATATTAAAATAATAAACCAGTTTTCACCAACAAGTCTTTTAATGCTTCTTAAACACTCTGAAAAAAATGCCCCCCGCCCCAAATACATAGAATTATCATATTGAAATCACTGGAAATACATAATACATTAATTGAGAAGAAATAATTCACCAAAAGCATTTTTTAACTCATGAAAAGTATTTAACTTAATTTTTAAAATGAAGAAACTTCTTAAAAGAACAAAAGAATATCAAGGAAAGCAGGAAGGAAGGAAAAGCAAATATTATTTCTTTAGGAAATATATAGTTTTTAATCTATTTTTAAAAATCAAGCACTTGTTTTAGTTCTCTAACCAAGGACAAAATAAAGTTTGAATGTCTAATGAACATGAAGCAGACTAATGATTTATGTTCAATATTTACATTTTGGCTCTTTTTGTTTCAGTTGCTCTTGTTTACAACTGTTTTCAAGGCTGGACTTAAAGGCAGAGATGGAGTTTCTTTTTAAGCGTCCAAATGAAACACTCCATATTTCATTTTTTAAGGAGATATGCATGGTTTTCCATCTTTATACGAACACACATACACACACACCTATGGCACACACACACACTTCTGGCACAATAGTTTGGCATCAGAACATCATGGGTTCAAGCCCCAGCTGTGCCACTTTCTGGAAGTGTGACCACTGATGACTTATTTTCCCTTTTTGAGTCTTTTTTCTTACACATAACACATGCTAGTCACTACATCTCAAAAGCTGTCATGAGGGGAAAATAACATTTACTCAGTAGATCAATTGGTCAAAAATGTTAATTATTACTAGTATAATTATCAATTCAATAACAAGGAAGTCTCAAGTTTACAAAGTAGGGTCTTCCATTCATGCATGTGTGTTAGTCACTCAGTCATGTCAGACTCTTTGTGACCCCATGAACTGTAGCCTGCCAGGCTTCTCTGTCCATGGAAGTCTGGCAGGCAAGAATGCTGGAGTGTGTAACCATTCTCTTCTCCCAGGGGATCTTCCCGACCCAGAGATGGAACCTGAGTCTCCTGCATTGCAGGCAATTTCTTTACCATCTGAGCCACCAGGGAAGTCCCCCTTCCATTCATGTAAATGATGCTAAAAATAGGGCAAGAATCCACTAAAAGTATATTTCTTTTTAATACAGGACTGCTACTCTTGCTTCCCACAAGTCCATGGGAGAAAACATGAACCCAACACCTCAAGGGATGGGAAGAAGCTGGGCAGATACTTAGCCTTGGATCTAAGGTCTTAGCAGCTGCACCATAAATTGATACTTTGGTGAGACGGGTGGAATGGAGAACCACTAAGACCACACCCGCAGCTCCCTCTGTGATTATCGCTTTGCCCTGCGCCCAGCTCTGCGGAGAACCTTGACCAAGGCCATCCACACTTCCCGGTTCCTCAGGCTGTATATGAGGGGGTTGAGTGTGGGGGTGATAAGGCTGTAGAACAGGGAGACCGTGTTGTCCTGGTGTGGGCTGTGGTAGGCGCCCGGGACCATGTACATGAACGCGGCTGCGCCATAGAAGAGTCCCACTGCTGCGATGTGTGAAGAGCAGGTGGTGAAGGCTTTGCGGCGGGCCTCCTCTGAGCGCATACGTAGAACAGCCCCCAACACGTGGCCATAGGAGGTGACAATGAGGGATAGGGGAAGCACCAGGATCAGCACTCCCGAGGTGGACAGCGCCAGTTCATAGGCGGACGTGTCCGCACAGGAGAGCTTCAGCAGCGCGGGCACCTCACAAAAGAAGTGGTCCACGGTGTGCGAGGCACAGTAGGGGAAGTGCAGAGTGATGGAGGTCTGGATGCAGGCATTGAGCACACCCGCCAGCCAGGAGGAGATCACCATGAGCAGGCACACCTGGCACCTCATGAGCAGAGAATACTGCAGCGGGTGGCACACAGCCACATAACGGTCATAGGACATGAGGGCCAACAGGATGCCCTCAGCCACACCCATCAGCGTGAGGAAGAATATCTGAGCTGCACAACCCCCAAAGGAGATGGAGCCTTCTCCTTGCAGAAAGTCTGAGGCCATCTTGGGGATGGTGACCAGGGGGAAGCCAACATCAAACAGGGAAAGCTGACCGAGCAGAAAATACATCGGTGTGTGGAGCCGGGAGTCCACAAAGATCAGGAAGAGCAGAGTGGTATTGCCCAGAAGCCCCATGATAAACATGACAGCCACCAGGAAGAACAGTAGCTGAGGTGACCCTGAGCGGCTGAAGAGGCCCACCAGAATGAAGTCAGAGGCCACTGACTGATTCACATCTGTCATATTTTACACAACATACCTTTGCTGCAAGAAGAACTGGAGACCCATGGCAAGAAGCCCAAGTCGGGGCTGGTATATACGTCTCATCCCACGTGCCAATGGCTATTGATTGGTAAAAGCTGCCTGGAGTGCCATCTTGAGAAGAGCTATGAGGTCACAGCTAAGATTAATAGGTAAAAAAAAGCCATGATTGATTAGTGATGTCTGTCACATGTATGGAATGGGAAAACTGTAACTGGAACCTCTGAATGAGACACTTGGCCACACGCTGGTCAAAAGCTACCCACCTACTTTTTTTTTTTAATAATAGCAATATTTAGTTTTTCCCCTTTTTTAAACAATAATTTTTATTGGAATATAGTTGCTTTCAGCAGTAAAAGAATCTGCCTGCCTCGCAGGAGACATGTAGAAGACCTGGGTTCAACTCCTGGGTTGGGAAGATTCCCTAAGAAGGAATGGCAACCCTCTCCAGTATTCTCGCCTGGAGCATTCATGGACTGAGGAGCCTGGTGGGCTCTGGTTCATGGGATCAAAAAGAGTTGGACATGACTGAGTGACTCACACACACACACACACATAGTTGCTTTACAAAGTCGGGTTCCCACTGACTCTTGCAGTCCCAATTTCATGGTTCAAGTCAAAGACAGGAATACAATCCCTGTAGAACAATTCAATACCCCTCATCCCAGTGGTGCTGGGGCCAAAGCAGAAGCGATGTTCCAAAAGGACTGGTAAATAGATGGAGTTCAATCAACAAACCAAGCAAGAAAACAGAGAAAGATCTGGGTCCAGTGGCCTGGATGAGAATCTGGATCAAAGAGAAATCTGATGGGCAAGCACTGGGATCAAATTGATGGTCTGGGGACTTCCTTGGTAGTCCAGTCAAAAATTGTATTAAATAAATCCTGGGAATATCTCACTATTTCCACAGCTTCATAAAGAAAAACTTAAAAACTAATTCCTAACAATTTTCTGCCAATGTGGAACCAATCGATTACCTTAGCCACCAAGTTTCCCAGCTGGTAAAATAACTTTTACTGCATACTCATGTCAAGGGCTATTTAAAAGTCAGAATGAACCTAGTCTTGCTCTGTTCACTCACTATGCTCATCTTGAGAGGAGCTGACACCAAATGAGCACTAACTGTATAGTGGGTATCTGGTTATTTCACAGTTAACGCTTCAATATTCCAATACTTTGGCCAGCTGATTCAAAGAGCCGACTCATTGGAAAAGACTCTGATGCTGGGAAAGATCAAAGGCAAAAGGAGAAGAGGGTGGCAGAGGATGAGATGAGATAGTTAGATAGCATTACTGACTCAATGGACGTGAATCTGATCAAACTCTGGGAGACAGTGAAGGACAGGGGAGCCTGGAGTGCTGCAGTCCATGGGGTCACAAAGAGTCAAACATGGCTTCAGTCCAGTTCAGTTCAGTTGCTCAGTTGTGTCCGACTTTTTGTGACCCCATGAACCACAGCACACCAGGCCTCCCTGTCCATCACCAATTCCTGGAGTCCACCCAAACCCATGTCCATTGAGTCGGTGATGCCATCCAACCATCTCATCCTCTGTCGTCCGTTCTCCTCCTGCCCCCAATCCCTCCCAGCATCAGAGTCTTTTCAAATGAGTCAGCTCTCTGCATCAGGTGGCCAAAGTATTAGAGTTTCAGCTGCAGCACAGTCCTTCCAATGAACACTTAACTGATCTCCTTTAGGATGGACTGGTTTGATCTCCTTGCAGTCCAAGGGACTCTCAAGAGTCTTCTCCAACACCACAGTTCAAAAGCATCAATTCTTCAGTGCTCAGCTTTCTTCATAGTCCAACTCTTACATCCATACATTACCACTGGAAAAACCATAGCCTTGACTAGACGGACTTTTGTCAACAAAGTAATGTCTCTGCTTTTTAATATGCTGTCTAGGTTGGTCATAACTTTCCTTCCAAGGAGTAAGTGTCTTTTAATTTCATGGCTGCAATCACCATCTGCAGTGATTTTGGAGCCCAGAAAAATAAAGTCAGTCACTGTTTCCACTGTTTCCCCATCTATTTGCCAATTGCCAAAAGTGATGGGACCAGATGCCATGATCTTAGTTTTCTGAATGTTGAGCTTTAAGCCAACTCCACTTTCACTTTCATCAAGAGGCTTTTTAGTTCTTCTTCACTTTCTGCCATAAGGGTGGTGTCATCTGCATATCTGAGGTTATTGATATTTATCCCAGAAATCTTGATTCCAGCTTGTGCTTCCTCCAGCCCAGCATTCCTCATGATATACTCTTATAGAAGTTAAATAAGCAGGGTGACAATATACACCCTTGATGCATTCCTTTTCCTATTTGAAACCAGTCTGTTGTTCCATGTCCAGTTCTAACTGTTGCTTCCTGACCTGTATACAGGTTTCTCAAGAGGCAGGTCAGGTAGTCTGGTATTCCCATCTCTTTCAGAATTTTCCAGTTTATTGTGATCCACACAGTCAAAGGTTTTGGCATAGTCAATAAAGCAGAAATAGATGTTTTTCTGGACTGCTCTTGCTTTTTCCATGATCCAGCAGATGTTGGCAATTTGATTTCTGGTTCATCTGCCTTTTCTAAAACCAGCTTGCACAATAAATGCTGGAGAGGGTGTGGAGAAAGGGAACCCTCCTACACTGTTGGTGGGAATGCAAACTAGCACAACCACTATGGAAAACAGTGTGGAGATTCCTTAAAAAGTTGCAAATAGAACTGCCATATGACCCAGCAATCCCACTGCTGGGCATACACACCGAGGAAACCAGAATTGAAAGAGACACATGTACCCCAATGTTCATTGCAGCACTGTTTATAATAGCCAGGACATGGAAACAACCTAGATGTCCATCAGCAGATGAATGGATAAGAAAGCTGTGGTACATATACACAATGGAGTATTACTCGGCCATTAAAAAGAATACATTTGAATCAGTTCTGATGAGATGGATGAAACTGGAGCCGATTATATAGAGTGAAGTAAGCCAGAAAAAAACACCAATACAGTATACTAACACATATATGTATGAAGTTTAGAAAGATGGCAATGATGACCCTGTATGCAAGACAGCAAAAAAGACACAGATGTGTATAGCAGACTTTTGGACTCAGAGGGAGAGGGAGAGGGTGGGATGATTTGGGAGAATGGCATTGAAACATGTATACTATCATGTAAGAATCGAATCACCAGTCTATGTCCGATGCAGGATACAGCATGCTTGGGGCTGGTGCACAGGGATGACCCAGAGGGATGTTGTGGGGAGGGAGGTGGGAGGGGGGTTCATGTTTGGGAAGGCATGTACACCCGTGGTGGATTCATGTCAATGTATGGCAAAACCAATACAGTATTATAAAGTAAAATAAAGTAAAAATAAAAAGGTTTTTTTAATTAATTAATTAATTTTAAAAAATAAAATAAAATAATAAAACCAGCTTGCACATCTGGAAGTTCACAGTTCACATACTATTGAAGCCTGGCTTGGAGAATTTTGAGCATTACTTCACTAGCATGTGAGATGAGTGCAATTGTGCGGTAGTTTGAGCATTCTTTGGCATTGCCTTTCTTTGGGATTGGAATGAAAACTTACCTTTTCCAGTCCTGTGGCCACTGCTGAGTTTTCCATATTTGCTGACATATTGAATGCAGCACTTTCACAGCATTATCTTTCAGGATTTGAAATAGCTCACCTGGAATTCTATCACCTCCACTAGCTTTGTTCATAGTGATGCCTCCTAAGGCCCACTTGACTTCACATTCCAGGATGTCTGGTTCTAGGTGAGTGATCACACCATGTTGATTATCTGGGTTGTTAAGATCTTTTTTGTACAGTTCTTCTGTGTATTCTTGCCACTTCTTCTTAATATCTTATACTTCTGTTAGGTCCCTACCATTTCTGTCCTTTATTGAGCCCATGTTTGCATGAAGTGTTCCCTTGGTATCTCTAATTTTCTTGCGCTTTGCTGGAGCAGCCATGAAGAGATACCCCACGTCCAAGGTAAGAGAAACCCAAGTAAGACAGTAGACACTGAGAGAGGGCATGAGAAGGCAGACAGACTGAAACCACAATCACAGACAACTAGCCAATCTGATCACATGGACCACAGACTTTTCTAACTCAGTGAAACAAAGCCATGCCATGTGGGGCCACCCAGGATGGTCGGGTCATGGTGGAGAGGTCTGACAGAATGTGGTCCACTGGAAAAGGAAATGGAAAACCACTTCAGTATTCCTACCTTTAGAACCCCATGAATAGTATGAAAAGGCAAAAAGATAAGACACTGAAAGATGAGCTCCCAAGGTTGGTATGTGCCCAATATGCTACTGGAGATCAGTGGAGAAATAACTTCAGAAAGAATGAAGGGATGGAGCCAAAGCAAAAACAACACCCAGTTGTGGATGAGACTGGTAATAGAAGCAAGTTTTGATGCTGTAAAGAGCAATATTACATAGAAACCTGGAATGTTAGGTCCATGAATCAAGGTAAATTGAAAGTGGCAAGAGTGAACATCGACATTCTAGGAATCAGCTAACTAAGATGGACTGGAATGGGTGAATTTAACTCAGATGACCATTATATCTACTACTGTGAGCAGGAATCCCTTAGAAGAAATAGAGTAACCATCATAGTCAACAAAAGAGTCCGAAATGCAGTACTTCGATGCAATCTCAAAAATGACAGAATGATCTCTGTTCATTTCCAAAGCAAACCATTCAATATCACCGTGATCCAAGTCTTTGCCCCAACCAGTAACATTGAAGAAGCTGAAGTTGAATGGTTCTATGAAGACCTACAAGACCTTACAGAACTAACACCCAAAAAAGATGTCCTTTCCATTACAGGGGACTGGAATGCAAAAGTAGGAAGTCAAGAAACACCTGGAGTAACAGGCAAATTTGGCCTTGGAGTACAGAATGAAGCAGGGCAAAAGCTAATAGAGTTCTGCGAAGAGAACACACTGGTCATAGCAAACACCCTTTTCCAACAACACAAGAGAAGACTCTACACATGGACATCACCAGATGGTCAACACTGAAATCAGATTGATTATGTTCTCTGCAGCCAAAGATGGAGAAGCACTATACAGTCAGCAAAAACAAGACCGGGAGCTGACTGTGGCTCAGATCATGAACTCCTTATTGCCAAATTCAGACTGAAATTGAAGAAAGTGGGGGAAACCACTAGATCATTCAGATATGACCTAAATCAAATCCCTTATGACTATACAGCGGAAGTGAGAAATAGATTTAAGGGTCTAGATCTGATAGACAGAGTGCCTGATGAACTATGGACAGAGGTTCATGACACTGTACAGGAGACAGGAATCAAGACCATCCCCAAGAAAAATAAATGCAAAAAAGCAAAATAGCTGCCTGAGGAGGCCTTACAAATAGCTGTGAAAAGAAGAGAAGTGAAAAGCAAAGGAGAAAAGGAAAGATATACCCATTTGAATGCAGAGTTCCAAAGAATAGCAAGGAGAGATAAGGAAACCTTCCTCAGGAAAACAATAGACATGGCTTAGCAACTGAACAAAAACAAGCTTCAACCTTCAAGTCCTGGTGAGGGATAGTGTGGGTGGTTACACAAAAATTTGAATATACTTAATGCCATTAACAGTACACTACAGTGGTCTAAATGGTAATTTTTATGTATTAAAAGTATGTATTGGAAAAATCCTGATGCTGGGAAAGATTAAAGGCAGGAGGAGGAGGGGACAACAGAGGATGAGATGATTAGATAGCATCACGGACTCAATGGGTATGAATTGGAGCTAACTCCAGAAGACTGTGAAAGACAGAGAAGGAAGCCTGGTGTGCTGCAGTCCATAGGGCCTCAAAGAATCGGACACAATTGAGCAACTGAACAACAACAATACAGATTTTATAACAATAAAAAAAGAAACACTGACTATAGGTCTTGCTGTTTTTCTGTATTTTTTGGATGAGAAACAGATATTCAGAGAAGTCTGGTGACTTGTCCAGCAAGAAGTAACCGAATCAAGATTTGAACAAAATAAGGATCTGATTCCAAAGTTCCCATTTTTCCCTTTGCATTCTACGCACTCCTCCCAAGCACTGTAGTTATGCATTTCAGATTTGTTATACACACTCACACACTCAGTCCTGTGTGCCTGCAAACTCACCCTTCCTTCCAGGATTCCCAGGTGGTCCCACTGTTGATGCATCTTTAAAGAGATGGGTTCTAAACCTCTGGGGTTTTGGAATCTCTAGCCTGAAGTTCTTTGGTGGCTAGAGACTCTGATTGTGATTCCCTTGTGTCCTAAGCTTTCGATAAACTCGTTCTCCTACAAAATCTCTCTTGGAAAAAAATTTCCAACCTCCTCCAAGAGCTGGGCCCAGCTAGCCAGGATTCACTCAAATCTGGGCTGGATTATCTTACTGTGACTCACAACAATGCTTCTCATTTGGGTCGAAGAGGATCCCCTTTGGCAAGTTTCTAAACTGTATATTACCTCTTCCTTTCCCCATTTTCCTGCATAATGCCAAAATTTGCATCTGGGGGGCCTTCTGCTGATGCTGAGTGACCTGGGGAAAGAGACTGACATTATTCACTTTCTGGTTGCCCTTAAAACTCTCACATCTCTCCACCATGACCAGATAAGATCTGGACTCTTCATCCTCTTAATAATCAGAACCCTGTCACTGACATTGTTGATTTAATCTTCACATTCAATTACCCCATCTCAATGATCCACAACAGATCTTGTTCAATAAACAGTAGGCAAACGAACACATTCTGTGAGGGAAACACTATTGTGTTGGAACTAATGTTATTGACAAATGGGTTGAGAGAGGGTGAGTGACTTAACTAATGTCACACAGCTGTTAAGAAAGCAGGCTAGGATTTGGAATCTGTCTAAAGGAGTCCAAATTCTGAGCACTCTCAACTCTGCATGCTGCCTCTTTCTTAAAGAAAAAGCTCCACTCTTCTGCCCAGGAGCTCAGAACTGAGAATTCCTCAAAGAATTCTTGTGGATGGCCAGTCCTCAGAAAGTGAGCTAAAGGTGCCCCCAACCCATGCCAGACAAGTTGTTCTGGCACTGGCTCCGAGACCATGGTCAGGTACCAGTGCTTGGCAGCTTCCAAGAGCTTCTCTAGAAAGTCAGCATGGGTTGACATTCAACATGGATTGCACATCAATAAAGATGACTTTCTGCTGTCTGGAGGACTGACCTTCTTGGGTTCATAACAACAAAGACAGACAGGGAATTAATAAGTATTCAATGTAATAAGATAGCTGCCTTCCAGTTGGCGAATATCAAAGAAATAGACAAGAACCCATCTTTCCATTCAAATATCTACATTGACTCAAGCCAGTATATCCATGGAAAACTTAGTCAGTATTTGGCTCCATCCCACCACTAATGCCTAACTTCTAAATCAGGCCTGCATCCCCAAGACCCCCAGAAGGCTGGCTGAGTTCCAAGTCCTCTGCCCCACTTACCAAGGTCTGTGTGTAGACTGAAGAACCTTTCTCATCACCCCATTTGCATGTCAACACCCTTCTTCTAGGATTGTCCCTGATAAAACCTCCCTGGATTCCAGTGCCATGGGTTTCACCAGGGTTTCCCCTGTCTCTGCAGACTTAGATGTCATCATCTAGGAGCTGAGGCTCCAGAGAGCACTGTTGCCTCAGCAATCCCTCTGGGTCTTTCTGCTAGAGGGACAATGAGTTGCAGCAGAAGCCAAGAAGCCTGGCTATTTGGATTGTCCCTGGAGGATAATGGAAAAACATTCACTCAGCTCAACCAAAGGCAGGATGGGCATCACTGGTGTGGATCTTTGTGTGTGAGAGATATCCAAGCCCTTCTTTGGGCATCTAATTAGGAGGAAGGGATGCGGCAATGCATTACTGCCAATGGGCCCCATGCTCAAAAGAAAAAAAGCAATTCTGAAGTCCAGGATATTTCCTCTGCATTAAATAATGAGACAATGATGGTAGGGGAACAGTCAGGAGACAGTTTTCCTAGGTCAGGAAATTCCTTCCTCTAAACTCCATTCTTGAGGGGCCTTTAAGATTCAGGAGATACAATGGTCTAGACACAGATGTTTCTAGTGTTGAGAGTTTATTTTGTGCCCATGGCCAGAGCTTAGGGTAAGGACAGAGATCAGAGAGCCAGGCTACCCGGATCACGGATGCTCACGGCAAGAATTCACAGAAGCGGCCAAGACAGAGTGAGTTACTGTTAGGGGACACACACTGATTGAAACTGCCCTCCCTGGCCAGGCACCATAGTAACCATTTGCATGAGTTGTTTTACAACAGGAGGTCCTGGTAAGGAACACAGAACTAATAAGCCACCGCCAACTGGAAGAGTTCAGGGAATGTCAAAAGGAGACACCACCTGTCCAACCACCTCCCAGAATCCTTCTCATTGGCATCCATCTTGGCTGAACAAGGCGTGCACCACCAGAAAGGACTCTGAGACAGAATGATTGGCTGAAGACACCCCAGAAACAAATCCCATCACCATAAAAGCATTCCCTTACCCTACTGTTCTCTGCCCAGGCGCCCTTTCCCAATAAAATCTCTTGCTTTGTCAGCACATGTGTCTCCTTGGACAATTCATTTCCAAGTGTCAGACAAGAGCCCAGTTTCGGGCCCTGGAAGGGGTCCTCCTTCCTACAACATTACCAAGTGTGCTGCTCGAAACAAAGCTGAAAGGGATCAAAAGGTTCATTCTTCCAGGAATAAAATAAACAAGTCAGGGGGCTGCAATGTACAGAGTGGTGACTATGGTTAATAATATTGTGTTGCATGTTTGAAAGTTGCTTAGAGAGTAGATCTTTTAATTTTTTTTTAAATTTATTTGGCTGTGCTGAGTCTTATTGTGGCATATGGGATCAAGCTCCCTGACCGGGGATCTAGCTGCCCTGTATTGGGAGCACAGTCTTAGCCACTGGACCACCAGGGAAGTCCCTAAGAGAGTGTCTCTTAAAAGTTCTCATCATGAGGGAAAAAAAAAAGTGTAACTATGTATGGGGACAGACGTGAATTAGATTCATTGTGGTGAATATTTTGCAATATATACAAATAATGAATCATATTGAACACTTGAAGCAATATTTTGCCAAAAGTTTTCACTTTGTCTCAGGTTCAAAGGATTTGTTAACAAATAAGCCTCTTACTATATACAAATAAATAATACAGGTATTTATTAGAGAATTATCTAGCTTACTTTCAACATACTAACATTAAAAGAAAAGAGAAATAGAAAGAGCAGAGAATACATCATCAAATTGGGTTTTGACCGACATCCAGACTTCCAACAATGCTGGGAAGTTTTGTGTCACAGGAAAGGATCCCAGGCAGCTTGTCATACCACCTTACTCCATGGCCTACTTTAGCATTGATCTCACTGCTTTCTACCTAAGTCTTTTAAAGCTTCACGATTCAGCATAAGGTACAACCAAATTTTATGAACTGGATTTGACATTCATCATGAAATGATCTTTTCAAACTCTAGACCAGTACTCAAAGCAGTGGTGACAGTCCGCATGGAGATATAGAGCTTGCACCAGAAAGTTATATAGTACACTGCTTCCTTCATTGAGAAATGCTTGCTGTGTAAGAAATATCAGTAGAATGAAAGTTCAGTGATATTGACTTATTATCACAATATTATCAACCATAGTCACCACTCTGTACATTGCAGCCCCCTGACTTGTTTGTTTTATTCCTGGAAGAATGAACCTTTTGATCCCTTTCAGCTTTGTTTCTTCTAGAGCTCCTTTCTCTTCAAGAAACGGTAACAGTCCATGAACCACAATTTGAGTAAAACTGTCGTAGACCATAGACACGTGCTGGTAAGGTACCTGTTATTAGCCATTTCTGTATAGCTGGTACCCAAGGCGCATGGACACATCAATATTTATTGATGCAGACAGGAGGTTGGAAAGAGAAAATGAGATATGGAGAAGTGGCTGGTGGGTCTCGGATTCTCAACACCTACCACACTGGTGTGCATCAAAGACGGATGGGTGGGGGAGTGACCGAGATGACAGAGTAGGAAGACCTGAGTTTGCCTCTTCCCAAAGGCATATTGAGACTGCAACTATTTACAGAGCAGCTATAGATGAGGAAGGCCTGAAGACTGACAGAGAAAATCTTCTACATCTAAAGATAGAAAGAAGGAACCACAGGGGAATTCCCTGGTGGTACAGTGGTTAACATTCCACACTTTTGACACAGGGGATGTGGATTCCATCCCTGGTCAGGGAACTAAGATCCCATGTGCCACATGGCCAAAAAAACAAAAAGTATGCCAATATCATCATCATAATTTTTTTTTAAAAAAAGAAGGAACCACAATGAAATGGGTAGGAAGGGCAAAGATGTGGTATAGTCAAGACCCATACACCTGGATAGATGACCCACAAATGGGAGAATAATTACAGTTACAGATGTTCTCCCCCAAGAAGCAATGGGTTTGAGATCCACATTGGAGGTGGGGGGTGAGGGGGGAGATGGGATGATTTTTTTCCCCAGCTTTACTGAGATATAATTGACATATAACACTGTCAGTTTAAGTGTATGTATTGATTTGATTGCCCAGTAGGACCCGAAACTCCAGTACTTTGGCCACCTCATACGAAGAGTTGACTCACTGGAAAAGACTCTGATGCTGGGAGGGATTGGGGGCAGGAGGAGAAGGGGACGACAGAGGATGAGATGGCTGGATGGCATCACTGACTCGATGGACATGAGTCTGGCTGAACTCTGGGAGTTGGTGATGGACCGGGAGGCCTGGCGTGCTGCAATTCATGGGGTCGCAAAGAGTCAGACACGACTGAGCAACTGAACTGAACTGAACTGATTGATCTGATACAATTACATATTGCAAAATGCTTCCCTGGTGGCTCAGAGGTTAAAGCGTCTGCCTCCAATGCGGGAGACCAGGGTTCGATCCTTGGGTCGGGAAGATCCCCTGGAGAAGGAAATGGCAATCCACTTCAGTATTCTTGCCTGGAGAATCCCGTGGATGGAGAAGCTTAGTAGGTTACAGTGCACGGGGTCGCAAAGAGTCGGACACGACTGAGCTACTTCACCGACTTCACCTTACCACCATCTACTATCTTGCATAATTATCATTTCTTTTTTGAGGTGAAACACCAGCATGAGTGCTAAGTCACTTCAGTCATGTTCGACTCTATGCAACCCTATGTAGTGTAGCCAGCCAGGCTCCTCTGTCCATGAGGTTCTCCAGGCAACGATATTGGAGTGGGTTGCCATGCCCTCCTCCAGGGGATCTTCTCAACCTAGAGAGTGAATGCACGTCTCCTGTGTCTCCGGCATCGATAGGGAAATTCTTTACCACTGAGCCATCTGGATCTATTTCACTGTTGATGTTTTTCACTCGTTTAGTTGTGTCTAACTCTTTGTGACCCCAGGGATGGTAGCCTGCCAGGCTCCCCTGTCCATAGGATTATCCAGGGAAGAATACTGAAGTGGGTTGCCATTTCCTACTTCAGGGGATCTTGCCGACAGAGGGATCGAACTCACAGACCTGCATTGGCAGGTGGATTCTTTACTGTTGTGCCACCTGGGAAGCCCTATCTATCCTGAAAGCTCCCTTCTGTATCCCCCAGTCACTCCCTTCCACCAAGAGAAAGCAGATAAAGTCCCTGCAGTGAAGGCAGACAGCTCCTACCACCACCAGGCAGGAAAGAGAGGGAGAGGGAATCAAGGAAGACTTACAGGAGGAGGTGTTTTCCTGCTGTGAATTGAAGAGCAAATTCCTGCCCTGCAGGAATGGAAAGGGAGGCTGTTTCAGGCAGCAGGAAGAGCAGAAATGTCAAAGAATCTAGTGTAGGGGGTGTCTGTGTCTCTCTGTGCCTCCCATCCCAGGCTGGTTTCTGTTTCCCCTGGGAAAACAAAAAGCTGGGACTTCCCTGGTGGTGCAGTGGCTAAAGCTCTACGTTCCCAGTGCCCAGGGCCCAGGTTCAATCCCTGGTCAGGGAACTAGATCCCACATGCTGCAATGAAAGACCCCACACAGCTAAATAAATAGATATGTACTTTAAAAGTACTTAAAGAAATCAAAGTCACCCTAACGCCAACCACTTTCTGATTAGTATTCTAAGGATTGATATTTTAATATTCTAAGGAGAACTGTGAGTAGCTCTTAGAGACCACACTATAAATAACTTCAAGACAAGGCATCAAGAGAAGGATTTCTGGGTCTTACTGAATCAGGGCGCTGGGTCAGAGGTTCCTCTTTGGACGCCTTCTAGTTTATTCCTTCTCCAAATTTGGCACTGGGGTGGGTGGGTGAGGGTAGGGAGAATTCAGAATAGATGAATACACTGGGGATTTTCTGCAGAAAGGAAGGGTCCACCCCTACCCCCACCCCCCACTTCTGAATTGTGAGCAACAGAATGATGTCACAGACCCCCAGCCCAGCCCCTTCTCCCTCTCTCTGCCTGTGCTTGCCCCAGGCCCAGCCTCTCCACTCCCACCCCCACCCCTACCCGCACCCCAGAGGAAAGTAGTCAGCTTTGCCAAGCAGCCCAGGCAACTACTCACAGCTATGGATCCAAATCAGAGCAACCTCTCGGAACCCCAAGCCTCCCCGGAGATCCCCAAGCCTTGCCTGAACCTCGGCTCAATCCTGGCAAACAGCACCCTCCCTCAGGAACCCCCCAGCATGGTGGGCGACAGACTGCCCCCAAAGACCGGGGCGGTGGTCATCGACATGGGCACAGGTACGTGTAAGGTGGGCTTCGCCGGGCAGGCCCGGCCCACCTACACCGTGGCCACCATCGTCGGCTGCCAGCCCCAGAAACCGGCCACCTCAGGGCAGCCGGTGATGGAAACCTTCATCGGCGAAGCAGCCCGCAAACGCCCGGAGCTGACGCTGGTGCAGCCCGTGCACAGCGGCATCGTGGTGGACTGGGATGCGGCCGAGCTCATCTGGCGCCACATGCTGGAGCATGACCTCCGCGTGGCCACCCGCGACCACCCGCTGCTGTTCTCCGACCCGCCCTTCAGCCCCTCCACCAACCGCGAGAAGCTGGTGGAGGTGGCTTTTGAGTCGCTGAGCTCCCCGGCCATGTACGTGGCTTCTCAATCAGTGCTGTCGGTCTACGCACACGGGCGGGTCAGCGGGTTGGTGGTGGACACGGGCCACGGAGTCACCTACACCGTGCCCGTCTTCCAAGGCTACAACCTGCCCCACGCCACAGAGCGCCTGGATCTGGCGGGCACCCACCTGACCGCCTTCCTGGCGGAGATGCTGCTCGGCTCCGGGCTACCCCTGGGGCAGCAGGACCTGGACACAGTGGAGAACATCAAGCACAGATATTGCTACGTGGCCCCGGACTTCCTGAAGGAACAGGCCCGGCCAGAGCTGGAATGCCGCCGGACCCTGAAGCTGCCAGACGGACGGACGGTCACGCTGGGCAAAGAGCTGTTCCAGTGCCCCGAGTTGCTGTTCAGTCCTCCAGAGATCCCAGGGCTGTCCCCCGTGGGCGTCCCCACCATGGCCCAACAGAGCCTCTCCAAGGTGGCCGCGGAGCTGCGGACCGACTTGGCCCAGAACGTGCTCCTGTGCGGGGGCTCTTCGCTGTTCACCGGGTTCAAGGCGCGCTTCCAAACGGAACTGCTCCGCAGTCTGCCACCAGAGGCACACGTGGTGGTGATGGCCCAGCCAAGCAGAAATTTCTCTGTGTGGATCGGGGGCTCCATCCTGGCCTCGCTGCGCACCTTCCAGTCCTGCTGGGTCCTGCGGGAGCAATACGAGGAACAGGGGCCCTACATCGTGTACCGCAAATGCTACTGACTGGGGGCGGGGGTGGGTGTGGGCGAGGTGGGGTGGCGGGGAGGCAGTCCTGAGCAGTAAAGTTTCTGCTACCCAAGCTGGTTCCGTCCTGCCTTCGCCCAGGTCCACTGCTGGACCCATCCCGAGGCACCTGGTTCCCACGCCACAGACTTACCTTCCCCCACTCCAGGCAGTCTGCCTCTCAAGATATCTCTGGTTCTGCCCTGCCTGCACTCACCTCCCATGAAAGTGAAAATTTTTAATCGCTCAGTCGTGTCCGATTCTTTGCGACCCTACGGACTGTATCCTTCCAGGCTCTTCTCTGTCCATGGGATTCTCCAGGCAAGAATAGTGGAGTGAATAACCATTCCCTTCTCCAGGGGATCTTCCTGACCCAGGGATCGAGCCCGTGTCTCCCACATTGCAGGCTGAGATTCTGGTCTCAGCCACCAGGGAAGCCCCATGAGACACCCCAATTCTGACTTGCAGAACCCCTTCCCCCACAATCAGTCCACACTGCACACACACATACCATCATGTCTTAACTCTGTGAAACCCAGCTTCCATGATCCTAGTCTCCTCCAACACTCAGGTTGGGGTCTACTTCCCAGGCCCATCCACAAAGACATATCTGGTTCTGGGCACCTCAAATCCACCCTCTCATTGGTCTCTCAGTTCTCATTATCCAAAATTTTCGGACACCCTGATGTCCTGAACATCCCCCCAAGGACTGAACCCCCACACCCATTACAAAGATCCCAATTCTGACCCTCAGGGTCTCTCCCTACAGTGACTCACTAAAGAATGCCATGTTCAAAGCTCATCCCCTAAGTTCCACCTCTGCCCACCCTGCATGATCTGTTTTCCCAAACTTCTTTCATCCAGATGCTCCCACAACCCCACGCCATCTGTACTCCCAAAGGACACCATGCTCTGAGACCACCACATCCCCCCCCAACCCCAAGGATGGTGCCCTCCCTCTGTTCTCAGCCCTCCCTCTTGCTCTGCAACTCCCCCAGAAACCCTCCTACATGGTTTCTCAGTGTACTTCCGGATCCCATTCTTCAGCCCCTAGAATGATCCCAGGAAAGCTCCGGTCTCCAGGACCATCCTGTGATGATCGCATTAACACCCTAGGCTGACCCTTGTGTTCTGATTCTCCAGCTGCTTCCCCAAAGACACTTTCCCAGGGCTGCCCTATGGTGAGCCCCAGAACACCCACCCTGGGGTTCTCAGACACCCCAGAACTCACTCACAGGACCACCCCCCAAGGTCCCATCCCTTTAATTGAGACACCAATGGCCAGTGACATTCACAAGAGCTGCCCAAGACAATGTAACCCTGAGGCAGATGCTCGGGGTGGGGTGGGGGGCGCTCCCCCTGGACCCTGACTCCCTCCTGCCACCCCCATACAAGTCTGCAGGGGCCTATCATCCTGGGCTGTCCATTCCCATTCCTTCCATTCCACTAGTAATTCATTCCAAGTTAACTCCATCTCCCCAAACCTCCTACTATGCCACTCCAGGGACTTTCTCGGGGACCTGCCTGAGGACATCCTAGGTGGTCTCTCGTACCCCACCTGCTGGGGAGGGGCCAGACATTCTCCCCACAGGGTGCCCTCAGTCCCCTCCACTCCACCCTGCCACCCTCATCCTCAGACACCTGGGCCCCTGCTGGAGGCAAGACCCTTTGCCTTTATGCCATCCAGCCTGGTGAATATCAGGACCCCTGGACACATCCTCCCAGTGTATCAACAGAATTAAGCCTGAGCTGCCAGAGCTTTATCCATGTTTACGTTGGTTCCAAGGGATCCTTCATTCATTCCTTCAACCAACCATTATTTACTGAGCATCACTGCCTGTTCTTGTCTCTCCCTGGGTCTTTCTGTGAGTCTCTTTGTTTTGGATTTTTATTTGCAAACTGGATGTGGCCCTCTGAATCACCGCCTAGCACTACTTCTTTTTTTTTTTTTTAACAGTTAAAAAAAATTTTTTTTTAATTTATTTGGCTGCACCGGGTCTTAGTTGCAGCATGTGGGACCTAATTCCCTGACCAGGGATCGAACCTGTGGCCCGCCACTGTGGGACTACAGGCAAAGTCTTAGCCAAGACCACCGGGGAACTCCCGAGAGGTTAGGAAGTGGTGAGGGGAACTGCTCATTCTTCCCACCAGGGGGCAGCCTCTCCAAACACAAGGCTACTGGGGAGCGCAGCACGGAATTTAGAACCACAATGACGGCAGCAAACCTGGCACCCTAGACCCACCCACACCACAATATCAGGGCACTGCCAGGCACACACACACACAGAGAAGCGATGTGGGACAGGCTGAGTCTCAGAAACCACAGAAACTGATGATGCAGAAATCCCCACGACCCTTGGGCTGCTGGGAAACCCAAAGGACTCTCATTTAGACCAGACTAAGCTTCTCCCAGCTCCAAACCTTCCCTGGGACAGAGATTTGCTCTACAACCCTCTGGAAATGTGCCTCTCCCACTTGCATACTCCTGGGAACGGGGAGCTCACTGCTTCAAATCTGTTAGAAATCACAGTTCCTCCCAGGAGTCTTAGGTAAAACTCTGCACTCTGCTTGCCACCTTCAATCCAGAGCACTGAGGGCTACAGAGACTCTGAGTTCCCCCCAACTCAGGTGCATGAACACCCGTGGAGTCTGCTCTCTCCCAAACCCAACATCATCAAATTTTCCCACTTCTGGTTTTAAGTCATTCACGCATCCAGTCCAGAAACATTCACTGGCCGCCCACTACATGTCTGGCATTCTACTCAAATCTAAGGAAACCGCAGGGAACAAGAAATGCAGTCTCAGCCTACCAAACCCTCCTTGGAAGGTCTTACCAGAGAAAATGGATTGATCACTTTCCATCAGTTTCCCACTGGCTGATATCTGTTCCACACACTGACCCGCAAGTCCTTCCCTTCTTTTTTTTTTAAGTAATTTGTGTATTCATGGGTCTTTGTTGCTCCGCGTGGGCTTTCCCCAGGTGCAGCGAGCTGGGGCTACAGTCAAGTCGCAGTGCACGGGCTTCTCACCGCAGTGACTTCTCTTGTTGTGGAGCACAGGCTTTACAGCGTGGGCTCAGTAGTTGCAGAGCACGGGCTCCGTTGCTCCAAGGCATGTGGGATCTTCCCCAACCAGGGATCAAGCCCATCTCCCCTGCATTAGTAGGTGGATTCCTAACCATTGGACCACCAGGAAAGTTCCAGTACTTTCCTTCTTGTGGCTTCAAAACCACCCACTTCCTTCCTTCACACCCCAGCCCAGTTCCCTTCATTGCTCACTTGGAAGATCAGGGGATCCTCCTCACTGGCACTTTGATCGACCCTCTCACCTTCCAGAAGAACTTGCAGAGGATTTTTGCAAAATGCAACTTAAAACACTCTGGTGGAAGACAAAAAACCAAGTTCTCATGACAGCTCTGAACCCTCTGCCAACGTCTCCCAACTTTTCCTTGGCTTTCCTTCCCACCACCTTCTCCTTCTGGGCTTCCCAGTTGGCACTAGTGGTAAAGAACCCACCTGCCAATGCAAGAGACATGGGTTCTATCCCTGGGTCAGGACGCTCCCCTGGAGGAGGAAACCCGCTCTAGTATTCTTGCCTGGAGAATCCCACGGACAGAGGAGCCTGGCGGGCTACAGTCCATGGGGTTGCAAAGAGTCAGACATTACTGAGCACATCTTCATCATTACTACACCAGTCACATTTCTGTTCCTCAAAGGTGGTACTGCCGTGGCCTGCACTGTGACACCGCCATCACCACCCCACCGGCAAATTCATATGTTGGAACCCTGACCCCAGCACCCCAGAATATGACTCTGTTTGGAGATGTGACCTTTAAAGATATAATTAAGATAAAGCCATTAGGGTGGGCCTTAGTCCAATATGGCTAGAGTCCTTATAAAAAGGGAGAAATTATTATACCACTTGGAGAAAACAGCCTGTGAGGACATAACAAGAAGACAGCCATCTATAAACAAAGGAGAGAGGCCTCAGAAGAAACCAGCCCTGCCAACATCTCAGTCTTGAATTCCTAGCCTCCAGAATTGTGAGAAAATAAATGTCTGAGGTTTAGGCCACACAATCTGTTAAGTGTTTGTTATGGCAACCCCAGGAGACTAAGAGAAATTTGGTACCAAGGGTGGCTCAGAAGGTAGTTATAAATATCGGCTACACCCACCTGACAAGTTACGCAAGAAATGACTATAATTGTCATGAGAATTTCTCCCCTGTTTTGTTATGAGTAAGTGTGGATAGTACAAATTTACACATATAATTGCTTCCCAGGTGGCTCAGATGACAAAGAACCTGCAATACAGGAGCTGCGGAAGATGTGTTGACTTTATAACATAGTGTTTAAGTATCATCACTTCACATCGTAGTATTTTTAATTGTTTATTTGGTTTTGGCTGCTCTGTGTCTTCGTCGCTATGCATGAACTGTCCTCTAGCGGTGTAGAGGTGCTACTCTCTAGTGGTGGTACATAGGCTGCTCGCTGCGGTGGCTTCTCTGGCTGTCGAGGGGCTCTAGGGCACTCGGGCTTCAGCAGTTGCAGTTCCCAGGCTCTAGAGCACAGGTGCAGCAGTAGTGGTCCATGGGCTTAGTTTCCACACATCATGTGGGATATTTCCAGACCAGGGATTGAACCTACGCCTCCTGTCTTGGCAGGCGAATTCTTTACCACTGAGCCACCAGGGAAGCCCCTACATCATAGTATTTAAACCAGGATATCAAAGAGAAGGGTAAACATCACTCAAGAACTTTATCTCCTCTTCTGAGGCAAGGGTTAGCGTGTTTTCAGTCATTTGCAGGACAGCTTTATCATATTAGGTGGAGGTATCATCTTGTTATTGTCTTTCTTTGCAGATTAAGTATGGTTTAAGGAGTCTGTGTGCGTGTCAGGTTGACAATGGGTAGATCTGTGATGGCTTGTTTTACGTGTCAACTTGGTGAGGCCATGGGTGCCCGGAGGTTTTCAAAGACCAGTCTAGATATTGCTGGGAAGGTTTTTTGGTTTTTTTTAAGATAAGATTATCATTTAAATCAGTAGACTTGGAATAAAACAAATTACCCGCCCCCCTCAACAATGTGGGTGAGTCTCATCTAATCAGTTGAAGGTCTAAGGAAACAAAGGCTGACTGTCCCAAGAAAGGAGGAATTCTTCAGCAGACTGCCTGCGGATCAAGTTGCAGCTCTTCCAGGGCCCTTAGCCTGCTGGCCCATCATGCAGATTTTGGATTTGTTAGCCTCCACAACCACATGGGTCAATTCCTTAAAATGATATTCCCTCTCTATGCACACAACATATTGGTTCTGTTTCTCTGGAGAACCCTGACTTACATACCTCAGGATCTTTGCACCTGCTATTCCCTCTATCAGAATGCTCCTTTCTACCTCCTATCTTATCAAAGGAAAGTCCTCCTTATCAGTATAACACAAAGCTCTGATGCCATAAAAGGAATAACTAAAACAGCTATCTCATGTAAACACCAAAAAAAAAAAAAAAATCTGGTAAAAATCACCCTGAACAATGGTAAGACAAATGACAATTCAAAAATAACAAAATCTTAAAAGGCAAATGACAAGCAATAAACAAAGGAACGTAACACAAAGGGACAATGTCCTTAATATATAAAGAACTCTTAGAAACAATAAGAAAAATATTACAACAGTCCATAAAAATGTTAACAAAGGAGATGAACTTTGAGCTCACAGAGGAAGAGAAACAAATGGCTCTTAGTCACAAGAGAAGATTCTCAACTTCATAAGGGAAGTGAACATTAAAACTACACCACAATACGATGTTTAACCCATCAGACTGGCAAAGATCAAAAGGTTTGATAACACCTCATGTTGGTGAGGCTCTGAGGAAACTGGCACTCTCTTATTCTGATGATGAAGAAGGAAACTGGTACAAACTCTATGCAGAACAAGTGGTAATATCTACCTAAACGACAAATGCACACACCTTCCAAGCCAGTTATCACATTTCTAGGAATTTCTCCTCCAGATACAAGCACTTGTATGTGAAATGACGCAAAAGCGCCTGTCCATCATACACTGTAGCACTTTATTGTGGCAGAACATTGGAAACATCATGTGTTGCCAACATTATGTGAGCATCCATGAGAACATAAATTTCATTCAAACATAGAGGAATACTGCTGCTGCTGCTAAGTCGCTTCAGTCGTGTCCGACTCTGTGCAACCCCACAGATGGCAGCCCACTAGGCTCCGCTGTCCCTGGGATTCTCCAGGGAAGAACACTGGAGTGGGTTACCATTTCCTTCTCCAATGCATGAAAGTGAAAAGTGAAAAAGTGAAGTCTCTCAGTCGTGTCCGACTCTTTGTGACTCCATGGACTGCAGCCCACCACGCTCCTCTACCCATGGGATTTTCCAGGCATGACTCTAAAAAAGCAAGCTCTGTTCACTGACATGGAGTGTTCACCAAGATATACTCTAAGTGAAAAAAAAAAAAGAAAGCCACAGGATGGTTTGTGACCATTTATGCTAGAAAAATAAATAAAGGAGGGGCTTTCCTGTGGTCCAGTAGATAAGAATCCACCTGCCAATGCAAGGGTCACAGGTTCAATCCCAGGTCCAGGAAGATTCCCACATGCCTCAGAACAACCGAGCAAGCACTCTAGAGTCCATGAGCCTCTACTGCCGAGCCCATGTACCACAACTACTGAAGCCCGAGCGCTGAGAGCCTGTGCTGTACAAGGGACGCCACTGCCACGAGAAGGCTTCGTACCCCAGTGAAGAGGAGCCCCCACTCACCACAACTAGAGAAAGACCACGTGCAGAACAAAGACCCAGTGTAGCCATAGATCAATCAATCTTCTTTTAAAAAATGAATACATGGAAATGTAGATATTTGCTTAAAGATGCCTAGAATATCTCTGGAAATTCTCAGAAAAAAATCTGAGTAGTGGCTGCTACTAGATCAGAGGTTCTCAAACTTTATTTCATTATTACACGTTCAGGAGCAATCATTTTTAGACATGTTTTAATTGCCCTGTATAAAATGTTAATGCCACAGAACCAGTTATGTATCTACCATATCTAAACATATACAGTCTATGTATGTCTGTGCACATATCCCCAAACCACTTTTCACTCCTTTGAGAATAATATCAAGCTGCTCAGGTGGCTCAGTGGTAAAGAACCCGTCTGCCAATGCAGGAGACATAAGAGATGCAGGTTCGATCCCTGGGTCAGGAAGATCCCCTGGAGGAGGGTATGGCAACCAACTATAGTACTCTTGCCTGGAGAATCCCATGAACGGAGGGGATTGGCAGGCTACAGCCCGTGAGTTCCAAAGAGTCAGACACGACTGAAGTGACTTCATGTGCCAGAGAAGGAGCCACAGGAGACCTGGATTTGATCCCCAGATCTGGAAGATCCACGAGAGGAGGAAATGGCAACCCACTTCAATCTTCCTGCCAGGATAATCCCATGGACAGAGGAGCCTGGCAGGCTGAAGTTCATGGGGTTGCAAAGAGTCAGACACAACCTACTGACTGAACAAGTCTGAACAACTGAAAGATTGCATCTTAAAATTTGACACTTTGTTTATCATGGAATTTTTTGCATTAATGTTGATTTTTTTACGTGCATTGATGCCAGGAGCTGAGGGTAGAGAGGGATACAGAGTGATGTCTATGGGTATAGGGTGTCTTTCTGGGATGATGAAACAATTCTGGAGGAGGCAGGGGTGATGGCTATACAACCTGGTGAATATACTAACTGCCTCCGAACTATACACTTCCAACGGGTGAATTGTACAGCACAGAAAACACTCTCAATTAAAATCATTGCATTGGGACTTCCCTGACAAGACTCTGCTTCCCCTGCAGGGGGCGTGTGTTCAATCCCTGGTCAAAGAACTAAGATCCCACATGCCACATGGTGTGACCAAAAAAAACCCCCGAAACAAACAATAAAAAACACTGCACTGAAATATTATTTACTTGATAAGCCCTAGAGATTTAATGCACAGTCTAGAGCATATAGACAACAATACTGTAATCATCAAATTGGCTGAGACTGGAACTTCATTATTCTAACCACTAAAGAGAAATGATAATAATGAAACAGAGGTAATAATGATAGTGATATGCATACGTGCTAAGTCATTTCAGTCGTGTCCAACTCTTTGGACCCCATGGATTGTAGCCCACCAGGCTCCTCTGTCCATGGGATTCTCCAGGCAAGAATATTGGAGTGGGTTGCCATGCCCTCCTCCAGGGGATCTTCCCTACCCAGGGATCAAACCCGCATCTCTTAAGTCTCCTGCATTGGCAGACAGGTTCTTTACCATTAGCGCTACCTGGGAAGCCCCAGTAATAGTGACAGAGGTATAAATATTACTATAATGGCAATCATGTTACAATGTAGCAATATCTCCAATTAGCATATGGTACACCTTGAATTTACACAATGTCATATGTGAAGCATACTTCAAGGTTTATTCACTTTGGTTACTGAGCTGTCAGGCAGAATGCCTCACTCACCTCGCCCTAATCTCAGCTGTGTGGATGAAGACAGGGGAGGCGGTGAGGCGCTGAGACAGCGTGCAGGAAGCTGGCCCAAGGAGAGACTGGAAGATCAGGCTCCTGGAGACCCTGGGAACAGGGCGCGCTTCCCATGGAAACCAAGAAATCATCGACACTGCTGCCCCTACCCACGGTGGGACACCTGCAGCTGCTTCTTGGCCCCCGTCCAGCTCACTGCCCCAGGAGAAGAGGGACACAGCCAACACCCACCCCACCCAAGCACAGTGTAATTAAATTCTGGTTTTAGCAGGACTGTTCACACAATCACACATGTATTCTCACCCCTATTACCTGGGGTCTCTTGAAACTTTCCATGGACAGACATGGCTGCCAGATGGGGGTGGGGAGGTGGAGGGGGTACTGGGCCAGGTGACAGCGTTCAAGGTCAGAGGGACTTTCCCTCCACCTCAGGACCTTTGCACAAGCTGTTCCCTCCACCCAGAGCACTTTATTTTCTCCTCTTTCCCAAGTTAATGCTATGCCCCTGCTTCAGATCTCAGCTCTGGGAAGCCCTTTGTGAGCACCCAGGCAGGTCAGGTCCACCAAGCACCAGGCTCCAGCCTAACATGTATCAGGATTATACATTATGTCTGTCTGCACAGGTGACACAACTCACTTCAGCCTCCCCCAGTGAACTGTGACTTCTGGGAGGTCTGGACACTGATTCATAGTAGGTCCTCAGCCAACACTTACTCGACAGTTTGAGAGCTTTCTGCCCAGTGAAAGGAACAGATAATAAACATGGAAAGAAATAAGACACATGGTAGAAAATGCCCTGAAGAAAATTAAACAAGGTGATGTAGGACCTCCCTGGTGGGCCAGCAGGTAAGATTCCACACTATCAATGCATGGGGCCCAGGTTCAATCCCTGGTCAGGAAAGTAGATCCCCCATGCCGCAACTAAGACTCGCCACAACCAACTAAATATATATAAATAAATAAGAAAAAAAGAAGATTAAACAGGGTGACGGGATGGGTGATAGGAGAGGAACCAAGAAGATGAGGGAAGAGCATTCCAGACTGAGGGACCCACAAGGACCAGCTTGACGGGTCTGGAGATCACAGTGGATTGGGTGAGAGGGAGCAAGGGAGGGGTGAGGGCAGGTCATGGAGGCCCTTATGAAGCACAACAATATTAAATTTGCCTGAGACTTCAATATTAACAATACTAAACTGCACTGATGGTACAGTGGTTGACAATATTCCTTCCAATGCAGGGGACATGGGTTCGATCCCTGGTCAAGGAACTAAGATCCCACGGGCTGCAGGGCAACTAAGCCCGCACACTGTGAGGGGACTAGAGAGAAGCCTGGGCACCACAACAAAGACTCAGCACAGTCAAAATTAAATTAAAAACATTTTTAAAAACAATATTCACACACTGTAAATCAACAGTACTTCAGTAAAAACAATCTTAAAAAAACATACTTGGCTGTATGTGGAATAGAACATATCCCAAAACATGTAAAATATTTTTTTTAATAAATTTTACCAAAGCTCTATGATCTTGGAAAATGCTGAAAATTAAGAATCTCCTTCCCAACCTCTCATGTTCCACCTTTCATGGTTACTCTAAGGAACCACTCTCCCATATGACTTAGAGGAGTCCCACAGATAACACGCTCTGATGGTTAATTTTATGTCTCAACTTGACTGGGCCACAGAGCCCAGATATTTGGTCAAACGTTATTGTGGGTGCATCTGGGAGGGTGTTTGTGCATGAACTAACATTTAAATCTGTAGACTGCGTAAAGCAGATTGTCCTTCCTGGTGAGGCTGGGCCTTGTCCGATCAGTTGAAGGCTGACTAGACCAGATAGCTGATGGTCTTCCTACTAAGACAGAATTCCACCTGCCTGAAAGACCATCTGTTTTCTGGCCTTGGGACTTGACCTGAAACCTCACTTCCTCCTGTTGATCTCATTTTGAGCCTGTAGATCTTGAGACTTGCTCATCTCCATAATCACACAAGCCAACTCCTTATAATAAATAGATATTCCAGGCTACAGACACATATCTAGAGCTATAGGTAGATCTCCAGACAGATATTATATCAAAGTGGACAGATATCTAAACAGATAGAGATATACATATGTAGTATGAAGTGAAAGGGAAAGTGTTAGTCACTCAGTCGTATCTGACTCTTTCCAACCCCATGAACTGTAGCCCACCAGACTCCTTTGTCCCTGGGGTTTTTCAGGTAAGAATTCTGAAGTGGGTAGCCATCCCCTTCTCCATGGAATCTTCTCGACCCAGGGATTGAACCTGGGTCTCCCACATTGCAGGCAGATTCTCTACCATGTGAACCCCCAGGGAAGCCCAATATATATTATGCTGCTGCAAAGTCGCTTCAGTCGTGTCCGACTCTGTGTGACCCCATAGACAGCAGCCCACCCGGCTCCCCCGTCCCTGGGATTCTCCAGGCAAGAACACTGGAGTGGGTTGCCATTTTCTTCTCAATGCATGAAAGTGAAAAGTGAAAGAGAAGTCGCTCAGTCGTTTCCGACTCTTAGCAACCCCATAGACTGCAGCCTACCAGGCTCCTCCGTCCATGGGATTTTCCAGGCAAGAGTACTGGAGTCGGGTGCCACTGCCTTCTCCAAATATATAGTATAGATATGTAATATGTAGATATATTATGGATACGGGCTTCCCTGGTGGCTCCGTCAGGAGAGCATCTGCCTGCAATGCAGGAGATGTCAGCAATGCAGGAGTTTGATTCTTGCGTCAGGAAGATCCTCTGAAGAAGGAAATGGCAACCCAATCCAGTATGCTTGCCTGGGAATTCCCATTAACAGAGGAGCCTGGCTAGAATATATAGGTATATATAGATATCTATATTAAGCTTTAGACAGATCTCTAGATATCTCTCAGAGAAGGCAATGGCAACCCACTCCAGTACTCTTGCCTCGCAAATCCCATGGACGGAGGAGCCTGGTAGGCTGCAGTCCATGGGGTTGCTAGGAGTCGGACATGACTGAGCGACTTCACTTTTACTTTTCACTTTCATGCATTGAAGGAAATGGCAACCCACTCCAGTGTTCTTGCCTGGAGAATCCCAAGGATGGGGGAGCCTGGTGGGCTGCCATCTCTGCGGTCGCACAGTCGGACACGACTGAAGCGACTTAGCAGCAGTAGCAGCAGCAGCAGCTAGATATCTCTAAGATCTATAGATATCTATATTACATAGATATTATCTATATATTTATAGCTATATGAAAAGTGAAGTGAAAATGTTAGTTGCTCAGTCATGTCCAACTCTCTGTGGCCCCATGGACTGTAGCCTGCCAGGCTCCTCTGTTCATGTAATTCTCCAAGCAAGAATACTGGAGTGAGTTACCATTCCCTTCTCCAGGGGATCTTCCCAACCCAAGAATCAAAAATGGGTCTCCCATATTGCAGGCAGATTCTTCACCCTCTGAGCCACCAGAGAAGCTCTTATAGCTGTGTAGAGATAGACAGATAAATAGATAGAGAGATATATATAGCAGATAAAGAGATGAAACTGTAGATTGATAAAAAGATGATACACAGATAAATAGATAAATGATAATTCCCATTCTTTGCCTCCTAAGTGAGTAGCTGGACTGGGTGTCTCCACTGACCAACTAAAACAAAATGCTTGCCAACCAAACTTTGATTAACTCCTCTCCTTCCTTCAGGTCCCTGAACTTAACCACCAGCAGATAGCCCACGGAGAGAGAACAGGCTGGCCCCAGCACAAAGCATCCTCTCATCTGGTATTTCATCCTGCCACTCTCTCATCCCCTCCCTACAACTGGTCCTCTCTGCCGTTTATTGTCTTCATGAAAAGAGCACCCTCTGGCCTCACTCTTGGGAGGCTTGCAGACTCCACAGTCAGAGCCTTCTCCCCGGGGAATCATCTTTCTCCACTCCCCTTGCCATAATCCTTTTGAATAAAGGTTCTCCTTACTAAGTCTGGGCTTCCCTGGTGGCTCAGACAGTAAAGAATCTGTCCACAATGCAGGAGACCCGGGTTCGATCCGTGGTTCAAAAAGATCCCCAGGAGAAGGAAATGGCAATCCCCAACAGTATTCTTGCCTGAAGAATCCCATGGACAGAGGAACACGGTGGGCTATGGTCCATGGGGTCGCAAAGAGTTGGACACAACTGAGCGACTAACGCTAACTAACTTACTGAGTCCAGATTTGTTTTTTTTTTTACTGACAGCTGCAGGGAAGACTTCAGATTTTTCCTTCTAGGAGCAATAGGGCCCCATGGAAGGCTTGAGAGCAGGGGCGTGGCACCCTTGGAACAACCAAGTGGATTCAGGGAAACCATGAAAATGCTCAAGCTGTAAATCTGGCTGGAGAGTGGACAGATTTAAGCTGCATTTTGGAGGACGAGTAGGCAGAACTACAAGAATTAGAGGCAAGTCTCTGGAGGTCTCCAAACCTCCAGCAAGTTAAATTTCAGGGGTTCCACTGTTTGTGGCAAGTACAGCCCAGGAAGGTGGCTTAGCATCAGAAGATAAGAGAAACCTTGAGGCAGGAGAGTACTGGGTAGGAGTGCCCACCAAGGTTGTTCATCAAGGAGGCTTAGAATCACAGAACATCAGAGCGCAGAAGGAAAACTGGCTGCCCAGTGCGCCCTTGGCAGAGCCGGATTCGAACCCAGGTTCCCTGTCTCCCGGATCCGGCTGGTCCCACTGCTCTCCCTTACTTCCGGAGAATCTGAAATGTGAATGATCCCTAGGTTTCATCAGGGAGACAGGAGAGAGACATTCTGGGCAGCAGACCACCAAGCTTCCGCGTGGAAGCTGGAGGTGTCGGGGCAGTGGGGCGGAGCTAGGGGCAGGAAGTGGATAATAATAGCCTCTAGCCCTTCCTACCTGCCAGACTGCTGCGCTTACCGCCCAATGCGAGTCACCGCCTCCACGTGTCTCTCTGAGGTTGGGACTAATTGATATTATCTCCGTTCTACAGAAGAGAACACTAGGGCCCCCGGGAGGGGCTGTCAAGATCCCTGATGCAGTCCTGAGCTGCCTCCTCTCGGCCTGGGACCCCGGGGCTAAGAGGGCGTGGCTCCCAGCCATTCCCCCTGACCCTCCTTTAGAGGCCCCCACCTAGGCCCCAAGACAGGAAGACGGTGGCCAGGGCAGCCCTGCTAGAGGGCGGGGGAGGGGCCGCACCAAACCGCGGACAGGGGTTCTCAGAATTTACAGTAGGACGGGGGGAGGGGACGCTGGGGCTGCCCCCTGGGCCTGCGCAACCACAGGGAGAGTGGGTGCCGGAGAGAGGGGTGATGGGGGTGGGGAGGCCCAGCTCAGGCCTTGTGAAAAGGGCCTCCTCTCTCCTCCATCCCTCCACCTCACCCTCACATGATGAGGAGACTTGTGGGGCCCCCTTTACACTAGGCGTTAGCCTGCGTGTGCATGTGTGGTTCATGTCTCCACAGAGGCCCCGGCACACAGGTGTACATGCATGTCATGTCACACATGCACACCCAGGCCAGAATGTGTGAGTGCGGGGGTGGGGGTGGGGGTGTGTGTGCGCGCGCGCGTGCGCGCGTGCGCGCGCATACCTGCTCAGTGAGTCAACTCAGGTAGGCTCAGGCGTTTCACCCCCAGTCACCCAGGCACACCACAAAACCCAAGATAGATAGGCCCCCACGCTGAGCAGCTGGAGATCCTCCCCTATGAACAGAAACTCCAAAACAGCAGAAGCTAGAGCAGACTTGAGCCTTGCCTGGAGAAGAGCCAGAGACCACAGATTCCTCATTCTGGAAGTCGAGGAGCCCTTCCTGGCGACGCAAGTGCAGAAAGGCTCCTTGGAGGTCCGAAATGGAGTGATGTCAGCCTACTGATGGGCCTCTGTGCTGCAATCCCTCTTGGCTAAGAGATGCGCATGCACACAGGAGGACCCTGCGATACCCTCCATACGGGCTCAGGAAAAGCAAGACAGAGGCCAGAGGAAACCCGGAAGACATGCCCCGTAAAAGTGATTCAAACTACCAGGAGGGCGCGACTCTCTCTCCGAGCCCACCCGTGTGTCTATCCGCACGTGCTCCTTTTTCCTCCTAATAAGCACTTCACTTGTTTCACTACTTTCTGTCTCTGTGAAAATTCATTTCTGCGCAGCTGACGGGCCAGGGGCCTGGTCACTGGCCCGTGGTCCCCGCTGGTCTGGTGGTTTGGATTCAGTGCTCTCACTGCTGCAGCCGGACTTTAGTCTCCAGCCGGAACCGAAACCCTACTTGAGCCGCTGCAGGCTGAGGCCACCGGAGATCGCCCCCGCCCCCATCTCCTTGAGGGCAGCGTGTACAGGCGGGGACCAGACCCGGGGCCATATCCTTCCTTCCACATACCCCCTGCAGGTTGAACCCAGTTCTCTGGCCACTTTCTTTCTTTCCATCCCTCAACTGACCATCAGTCCTCCGTGCAGGGCAGACTCGACGGGCATTTTTGTTTTTTAACTTGAGGTGAAATTCACAAAACAGAAAAATTAACATTTTAAAGTGAACGATTTTGAGGAATTTAATGCATTCACCACCACCTCTATCTCAGTCCCTTCATCACCTCCAAAGGAAACCCTCTGCCCAAGAAGTCATCACTCCTGACTCCCCCCTCCCCATCCCCCAGCCTCTGACAACCAACCATCAACTACTACACTATGTGCCTCTGTGGATTGGTCTATTTTGAACATTTCATATAATGGAATCATACAACACGAGGCCTTCAGGGACTGGCTTCTTACACTTATGCTTTCTAGATCTCAGATCAAATGTCACCTCCTCCAAGGGGCCCTCCTGACATCCCCCGTCCCCAGACACCTCGGCCCACAATCCTCAGCAGCATCTGACATAATCTTGACCTTCTGGTTCTCTCGGTGGTCCTTCTCCCCAAAGGCACAGGCTCTAAAGGACAAGGATGGGTTTCATCCTCTCTGGAAAGTTGTCAGTGACTGAATGAATGACCCGTGTGACTCTGTCCTTTCCTGTCTCTCTCTGCCCGGTAACATAGCCTCAACTTCCTCTTCAATCCTCAGATTCAGTACAACAGTATTTAATCATGCACCTACTGCTTGAGAGGTCCTGTCCCAGATACTGGGCTCCCTCAGGGGAAACAACAGATGGGGTCCCCTTCCCCACAGCACCTTCATCGTCCAGGTGGAGACAGTCTACCCGGTATCAACTTAAAAACTATTCACAACCTAAAAATTGAGAGTTATGTTTTATTCAGTGGAAATTTTTAAGACTTTAAACCCGGAAGACAGCATCTCAAATGACCCTGAGAGAACTGTTCCTTCAAGGAGGCAGGGGAGGAGACAGGTTATTTAAGTTTTGCAATAAAAGATAAGTAGTCTGAACATCAAAAGATAATTGTTAGTTAAAGAAAACCAGATATCCCAAGTTAAGGAATTTAGCACTTTTCTCTGTATGGGAAGATGCAAGAGCCTGGGGTCACTGAAATTATTCCTTTCTTATGCAGCTCAGCTCTCTGGGGCCAGTATCCTTTGTTTTCACATCTTGAGCTCCCCTGGTGCTCACCGTAGGGAGTGGCTGCACTCACTGATGGCTGCTGAACATGTTAGTTGCTCAGTCATGTCCAGCTCTCTGCAACCCCATGGACTGTAGCCCACCACGCTCCTCTGTCCATGGAATTCTCCAGGCAAGAATACTGGAGTAGGTAGCTATTTGCTTCTCCAGGGGATCTTCCCAACCCAGGGGTGGCTGCTAGATTGTAGGTATTCTTCTCTTTCCTGAGTGTTCTTAGGGCTCACTGGCTCACCTTGGAGGACTGCAATCGCTGATAAACTGTGACATCCTTGTTTACTGATATGGCATAAAATATTCAATTTCTCACTGCTGACACAGGATTTAACTGCAATCAAAGTTGTTACTAGAAGGATCAACTGTTCCTATCCAACTTGCTTATTCATTCAACAGATATTTATGGAAAACTTACTGTGTGTAGGATTGACATAAATATTAATATCTGCTATTTTACAGTGGGTGTTGAGGGATAGTCTTTCCTAAGAGAGCAGTGTTTGGGACTTCCCTGGTGGTCTAGTGGTTGAGACACTGCACTCCCAATGCAGGGGATGGAGCTTCAATTCCTAGTCAGGGAACTAGATCTCCCATGCCACAACTAAGAGTTTGCATGCTCCAACTAAAGACCCCACATGCTGCAACCAAGACCTGGACAAGCCTAAATAAATAGATAAATAAATAAAAATTTTGTTCAAAAAAGTAATGTTTGAACCAAGAGAGAGTCATTTAAAGACTGAAGGTAAATAAAGCATTATAGGGAGAAGGAATAGAAAGGACAGAGACCTGGGATTTCAGGGAGGAGAAAGTTGGCCATGATACCAGTGCAGTGATGAGGGGAGTGAAATGGCCCATTCACTGCTGGCTGTTTGAGCTTAGGCAGCATACATTTAACTGCCCCAAGCTTCAGTTTCTCTGTCTGTTCACGAGGATATAATAATGAAGCCTTTTGTAGAAGATGAAACAAAATCCAGTGCACAGGAACCAGCTCAGAACAGGCAGCCAAGAGATGAGCCCACTTGTCCTGGGTGACTGACTCCAGGGGGTCACAGCTGTTGTCGGGTAGGTGTAAACTTCTGCCTCCTCCAGCCTTTGGTCTTGCAGAGCCAGCCTCCCACTGTTGCCAGCTGGAGCTAATTATCTCCAGCTTATCTCCAGCCCCTCCAATTTACCTGAGCCCCCTCCACCTCAGCTATTCCTGCTCACTACCATGCTGACCTTTCCCCCCAGCCTCAGCAGGTCCTTCATCTTTCTGGCATTCCACCCCTCCCTCCACACCAACACACACACACCTGAAAGCCCATCCTCTCACACTTGCTCTAAATGGGTTTTTGTGGAAGGCAGTTTTACAAAGCAGAAAAGAAAACCACATGAATTTTCCTTCCATGAATCCTCCTCATGGAGCAGCTTTACCTGCTTCATCCCCTCACAGCTCAGAGAGGGCTGGAAACAGGGATAGATGAGCAATTTGGCGGGGGTGCTGAGGGGGACGGCCTGTGGCCACCCGTGGGAAGATGAGGCACAGCAAGGCTGTGGTCAGTCACCCCTTTCTCAAGATGATGAGCCAGCCAGCTCTCCTGTGCTTGTGTGGTGGCTTTATTTATTTTCAGTCAGTCTCATACACCACAGGATGGAGTGGGGTGGGAAAGAAGGACAGTTATAGCAGAAATACACTCAGAAACTCCCCGGCACCCCCATCTCACTCAGAGAGGAAACCAGAGTCCTCACCTCGACCCACAGGCCCTGCGTGACCTGCCCCCCATCACTTCCCTGTCCCCACCTCCTCCCACGCTCCCCCTCCATCACAGCCTCAGCCGCATGAGCTTCCTCTATGTTTCACCAACTCACCCAGCATGGTCCCATCTCCAGACCTTGGCACAGACAGTTCTTTTCGCAGAAAGAGGGTGTCTTCCCCCAGTACGTATATAGCTCCCTCAACTCTCTGTTCAAACGTCACCTTCTCAGCAGGGCCTTTCCTGATCTCTCAATTTCAATTTTTATAACTCACCCAATGCTACCTCTCCCAATCCCCTTACCTCTTTGTTCTCCATGACGTTTATCACCACTGACTCTTTGATACATTTTTTCTTGTTTCTTTCTTTTATATGTCTCCCTCACTGGGCTGCTGGCACTACAGAGTCAAGATTGTTCATTGCTCTTTCCCAGTGCCTGGAACATGATATCTGATCAGTAAATATTTCCTAAATGAGTAAAGGAATTTTCTAAGTGAATGAATGAATGAACGGTTATGATGACTGAGCTGTAAGTTTAGCCCCAAGCCCCCTGGTGGCCAAAGCAGAAAGGGAAACAAAATTAGTTACATTCTCTGTGAGGATGAAGGACTTCCCTGGTGGCTCAGACGGTAAAGAATCTGCCTGAAAGGCAGGAGACCTCGGGTTGGATCCCTGGGTCGGCAAGATGTCCTGGAGAAGGGGATGGCAAGCCACTCCAGTATTCTTGCCTGGGAAATCCCATAGCTAGAGGAGCCTGGCAGGCTACAGTCCATGAGGTTGCAAGAGTCGGACATGACTTAGGGACTAAACCACAACCCACCACAAAATGACACACACACACACACACAAAGAGATGGGTTAAGCAAAACTTGTAAACATTTATGGGAACATTTAGGAGACTATCTTCATGACCTTGAGGCATGGAAGAATTCTTAAACAAGACAGAAATGTACAACTGCAATATAAAAGAAGGATACTTTTGGCAACATCTGATTTTAGAACTTGTCTTCAACAAAATCTGCCAGAAAAAAAGATGAAAAGACGAGTCAGGCAAGAATGCTGTGATGTTCTTATGTGACAGAGGATGTATATCTGGAATATATAAAGAGCTCTGAGAAATCAACAAGAAAAATGTAAATATCCCAGCAGAAAAGGCAAGCCATAGAAGAGGAAACCCAAGTGGCCAACAGACTTTGGCAAAGATGTTCAGCAGATGAATGCAGGTTAAATTCATTTTACACTCACCAGATTGCCAAAAACCAAACAGTTCATAAAAATCATGATATGTCAGCACAACACGGACATCCCCTGCATGTAAAAGAGTGTGAATTGGTAATACCACTCAGTGGAACACTTTGACAGTGTCAAGGTTGAAGACAAACACCATGCAGGTCTGCAATTTCTCTCCTGGGTATATACCAACAGTAAACTATGGCCCTTGGGCCAATTCTGGCTACACCTGTTTAGGGAAATAAAGTTTTACTGGAACACAGCATTGTCCACTTATTTACATACTGTCTATGGCTGCTTTCGTGCTACAGTGAAAAGATGGAGTAGATGCAACAGTGACCATTCCACAAAGTCAAAAATATTCACTCTGTGGCTGCTCTGTACAGGAAGAGTTTGCCAACCTCTGCTTTGGGTCACTGCTTCTCAAACTTCAATGTGCATACGGATCTCCTGGGAATCTTGTTAAAACACAGCTTCTGACTCAGCAGTTCAGGGAGGAGCCTGGGACTCTGCATTTCTAGCAAGCTCCCAGGGATCCTAATGATCCTAGCTCATGGATCATGACTTGAGTGTCAAAGATCCAGGGAGCACAGGGTTCCGCCAAGATGTGTCTGTGAACCCTTGCAGACAAAGCTGAGAAACGTGGCCTCAGCAACATTTTCAACTCATTTTATCTCTGCCCCCAGCAGTCACCAATCAGGTGGGCAGAAACTTTCATTCAACATCTGTTGCACATTCAATATGAGCCAGGCACACCCGAAGCAGGAAGGGAATCTCATGCATTGATAGCCAAAGAAATCTCCCCAGCCTACAAGGATGGGTGGAAGAGGAAACATAACATGTGGTTGCACAATGTCCTAAAATCTGGTCCCCAATTCAATCATGTTGTTGCAGACATGACCCAAGGGGCCCGTGGATGCCCCAGAGTAGAACATGGCACTGGATAGTTCTTACAGCAGCAACTCCCAGGCAGCCGCATGGAAGGCTGCAGCTGTCAGACGGCAGAGGCCACACCTATAGCCCCAGAGCCCATCAAATGAGTAATCGACATGTCTTGGGTGAACAGTTTAGACATTTGTGCAAGTTTCCACTTGCAAACACTTCAGTGTGGAATACTTCTTCCCTCATCCAGTTCCTGTTTGACACACAGTTCAGTTCAATTCAGTTCAGTCCCTCAGTCGTGTCCGACTCTTTGCGACCCCATGAATCGCAGCACACCAGGCCTCCCTGTCCATCACCAACTACTCAGACTCATGTCCATCGAGTCCATGATGCCATCCAGCCATCTCATCCTCTGTTGTCCCCTTCTCCTCCTGTCCCCAATCCCTCCCAGCAACAGAGTCTTTTCCAATCAGTCAACTCTTCGCATGAGGTGCCCAAAGTACTGGAGCTTCAGCTTTAGCATCATTCCTTCCAAAGAAATCCCTGGGTTGATCTCCTTCAGAATGGACTGGTTGGATCTCCTTGCAGTCCAAGGGACTCTCAAGAGTCTTCTCCAACACCACAGTTCAAATGCATCAGTTCTTTGGCGCTCAGCCTTCTTCACAGTCCAACTCTCACATCCATACATGACCACAGGAAAACCATAGCCTTGACTAGGCGGACCTTAGTCGGCAAAGTAATGTCTCTGCTCTTGAATATACCATCTAGGTTTGTCATAACTTTTCTTCCAAGGAGTAAGCATCTTTTAATTTCATGGCTGCACAGTAGGAGATCAAAAAAAATTCATTGAAAAATATCTATGTATTTGATGAATGAAGAAACAATTCATATTCAGTCCCAAGAGCCATCATATATAAATGACATTGACAAAAAAATAGTAAAGAGCCAGGTCAGGGTGAAGGGAAACAATTTTGAAGAATGAGAGGACATTTCCCCTGAAGACAGCACTACACTGGGGTTGGGAGCGTGAGTGCTTTCTAGAAAGGAAAAGAAGAGAGAGGAGTTAACATCTGTCGAACACTTGTGTACGAAGTGCTACACAGTAGTAAATGAGATTTAATCTTCTCAAACCATCTGAGGTAGGTGTGGTGGTCTCTTACTTTGGAGAAGAGGAACCAGAGGCTCCACAGGCCACCTCCAAGTAGAGGGAGGGGTGGAGGAAGGGGTCTGAGTGGTCCCTGTGGTAAGAATAGGATCAGAGGTAGAAGTTTGCAAGCAGTGGGTTCTGGCTCTAGAGAAGGAATGGTAATGGGGCTTTGAAGGGAGTGAGTTCTCTGTCCCTAGAGGAATTCAGGTAGAGACTAGATAACCACTCATCACTAGATTCTCAGAGCCCCTCCTGATGTTGAAATTCTATGAACTGTTTTAGGCAGATCCTTCTCTGGGCTTTTAAAACTGGAGCTGGAAGGTTAAAAAGGACTTGAATGATCCAAGGGCCACCAACCCCCATTCCCCTGAGTACATGGGGTGTGAATGAGCTGGGCTCAGACACTTCAGACACACCAGGTGAGTGGACTCACCAAGAGGAAGCACCAAGCTACCCACATCTCCCAGAGGTGGTATGCTATGGCCCAACTTCCTTCTTCTGTCTGCTTGTTAGCATTTCTTAACATTTCTAGGGCCAAGCCTGCATTTAAGGCCTCTGTGCATGATCAGCCACAACTAAGTGGCATCTTTGTGTTGAGAGCCAACTTCTCTGCACCCCCAGTCTACCCCTTTCCAACAGTGGGCTCTGGCTAAGAAGGGAACAGGCTAGAGCTGCCACCTCCAGGCAGCCCTCCTTCCTGCTTCCTCAGGATCTTCTTGGGAGATGTAAGTCTCCAAGCCCAGGATGTGTTCTGGGGCTGAGAGGTCTTCTAGAGTACAAGTAGCCAAAGAGAGAGAGAAGACTAACATACACACCCTTAGATACTGAGGGTCTGTTCTGGAGGCTCGGGCTGTGACTCAGCGCACAGAGGAAGCCACCTGAACTGAGTAAGTCTGACCTCCACACCAGGTGGTAAGTACACACACCCGGCCCTGCAAGAAGTGAGGGGTCAGACATCCTAAAATTCTACCTCCTCCTTCAGTATGGCCCTCAGTATGTCTGTTCCTAGTCCCCACCATCCCCCTAGAATAGGAACCCCAAAGCCAGGAAGGTGTTCTCATGCTTGTTACTAAGCTGGGCACTATGAATTGTAAATAAGTGAGTGAGAGAATGAATGAATGATCAACTGAGCACATGAAGGAGGGATTAATGTATAAAAGAATTGATGAATGGATAGACATAAAGGTAGCTAGATGAATGGATGAATGGATAGGTGTGTAGATTCAGAGTAAAGTGGTTGGGTGGATGGATCAATAGATCTAAGGATGGATAGATAGAAGGAAGGGAGGCAGAAAGGGAGAATGGGTGGGTGAGTTGATGCGATTAGATGGCTGAGTGTTTAGATGAATGAATAGACAGATAGAAGGATGGAAGGAAGGAAAGATGGATGGATAGACAGATGGACAAATGCATAGATGGGTGGAGAGATGAATGGGTGGGTGGGTATATGGATAGGTTGATGCATGAATGAAAGGGAGGATGGATGGGTGGGTGGATGGATGATGGACAAATGCATAGATGGATGGATGGATGAGAGGACAGATGGACACATGCAAGGATCAGTGAATGGATGAATGGATGGGAGGGCAGACAGGATAGATAGATGGATGGATGGATGGATGGATGGATAAATGGAAAGAGGAAGAAAGAGTGACTACCAAAAACATATTTCAGGCAGAATAGGAACCACGGTATGACCCAAGATCCCACAGACTCTCCTCTTAAAAATCTGGTCTGGCCACTAAAAAGTGGATTCTACCCCCAGCCTTGCCCAGTTTTTGGAGCTGGGTCAAAGCCAAGCCACTCATACTCCCAGACAAACCCATGATCAGTCCCCACTACAGCCTTGCAGGCCTGGCCTTGCCCAGGAGAAGCTTTCAGATGGGGCTCCTGCCACCCTCCCAGCCGCAAGGTACTCTGCTGGAAGCCTGGGACTTGATTCGCAATTTGTGGGGCAGGGAGGCCTGAGCCAGATCCTCCCGGGGATGGTTCTCAGGGACCGGGCAAGCAACTCTGGGAGGCAACCCCATGGGATCCACACCGGGTGTCAGCAACATGTCTGAGGACCCTGAGGCCCGGCATGCAGTGGGTATGGGTGACCACAGCCCCCAGCAGGACCTGAGCTCTGGTCTGGGGCCCCCATGCCTATCCAGGAGGTGACAGCTGAAGAAGGCAGCAGGCAGGGCGGCCTGCAAGGCCATGTCCACTCTTTTTGAGGCAGGGTCCTGGAGGGCCCTGGGAGGAGTGGCCAGGCTAGTCCACCTGTGAGCCACTAGGCAGCGCCAGCATCCTGGAACCCCAGCGTCCAAGGAACACGGTCTCAAGAGGCAACCGTGGGAGCCAGGTAGAGTCAGGGTCTGATCAGCCCTGGGACTGGAGTCCCCAGGCCAGGGGGAATCCCATAGCAGAGTAGGCAGGGTCCGGGTTCCCCCCGTGGCGGGCAGGAGGCCAAAGCGATGCTTGAGCGCCCGCAGCTCAGCCCTGAGCAAAGCGTTCTCCTCGAGCAGGGCGGCCAGCCGGCCCTCCAGGGCCGCGTCATTGAGGCGGCGCTTCTCGCGGGATCTCTTGGCCGCCTCGTTGTTCTTCCTGCGCTTCTCCCAGTAAACCGTGTCCTTCTTCTCTTCCGGCATAAACTCCCGCTGCCGGCGCACGGCCGGACCTCGGACCCGCGCTCCCGGCAGAGCTTTGCGGTGACCCTGGGATACATCCGGGAGGACCAAGAGACCCACATCCATGGTCGCCTGGGAGCCCTGGGGGAGGAAAGACGAATTCTTGGACTGGAAGCAGGAAACTGCCCTGAATGGCTCCTCCCTCTAATTTATCCTGTATCTCCACCATCCCCAGGAGAGGGGCCCAGGAAAGAGTGGAAACTGGGCTAGAGAGCTGGGTGGGGGCAGAAAGGAGTGTAGCAGAAAGAGTGAGGAGCTGATGGTCTGGTTTGATGTCTGAGGGAGAAGTGAGCAAGGCTACCAGAGAGAGGATGGATTTCTGGCTTAAAAGGAAGCCACTGGAGTCAGGGAGAGTAGGTTGGGTACCATATCCTCAGGAAGACAGAGGCTCTTTCCCAGGAGTTCTTACCACTAAGGAGTTCAGCACACAAGCCAAGGGCTCAGTTCAATCTGAGCTCCAGGGTAGGATTCTTGGAGACCCAGAGAGACACCGGAGGAAAGCCAAACCTAGAAAAAGAGAATATGTGTCGGTGGAGTTAAACTGAGCCAAGGTGGGGTCAGAAGATAAGCCACTACTCACCTGAAAAGTGCCAAGGTTGTACACCAAGATCTCCATCTGCAGCCAGAGGTTTCCACCTGCCCATCCACCCTACTTATATATATATTCATAAGGTCTTCTATTCGCCCACTCACTCAGTCATACACCCTTCACCGACCTACCTAGCCAACTCCCATTCCATCCATTCATCCCTTCATCTACCAACCACCATCTATTTGTCCATCCATCCCGGTCCCATCACTTCATGGCAAATAGAAGGGGGGGAAGTGGAAACAGTGACAGATTTTATTTTCTTGGGCTCCAAAATCACTGTGGATGGTGACTGCAGTTACAAAATTTAAAAATGCTTGCTCCTTGTAAGGAAAGCTATGACAAAACTTCACAGCATGTTAAAAAGCAGAGAAATCACTTTGCCAGCAAAAGTCTGTATAGTCAGAGCTATGGTTTTCCCAGTGGTCATGTTCAGATGTGAGAGTTGGACCATAAAGAAGACTGAGAGCCAAAGAATGGATGCTTTCGAATTGTGGTGCTGGAGAAGATGAGAGTCCCTTGGACTGCAGGGAGATCAAACCAGTCAATCCTGAAGGAAATCAGTCCTGAATATTCTGAGCCTGGAGCTCCAATACTTTGGCCACCTGATAAGAAGAGCAAAGACCCTAATGCTAGGACAGATTGAAGGCAAAAGAAGAAGGAGGTGGTAGAGGATGAGACGGTTGGATAGCATCACTGACTCCATGGACATGAATTCCATCTCCATGGATATGAATTTGAGCAAACTCCAGGACATGGTGAAGGACACCCATCCATCCCCCATTTGACCGTACAGTCCTCTGTCTATTCCCTGCCCACTCGCTCATCCATCTGTCAGTTCATTCACTGTTAGCTTTATCTTTAAAATAATATTGTGCCTACAGGAAAAATAAAAATTAGACAAATTGGACCTCACGAAAATGTTTAAATTTTGCACAACAAAGGACACTATCCACAGAATAAAAAGGCAACCCACAGAATAGGAGAAAATATTTGCAAATCATAAAGCTGATATAATTTGCAGGTTACACAGGTAATTGTATCCAGAATATATAGGAAACTCCTAAAACTCAACAACAACATCAAACAACTCAAAAATGAACAAAGGACTTGAGTAGACATTTCTCCAAAAAAGCTATATAAATGGTCGAAAAGCACATGAAAAGACACTCAGTATCAATAATCATTAGGGAAATGAAAATCAAAACCACAATGAGATACCACTTCACACCTCCTCAGATGACTACTATCAAAACAGCAGAAAGTAGCAAGGGTTGGCCAGGATGTGGAGAAACAGGAACTTTGATGAACTGCTTCTGGGAATGTAAAATGGTGTAGCCATTGTGGAAAACAGTACGATGGTTCCTCAAAAAAAATTAAAAACAGAATTACCACATGATCCAGCAATTCCACTTCTGGCTGCTGCTGCTGCTGCTAAGTCGCTTCAGTCGTGTCCGACTCTGTGCGACCCCAGAGATGGCAGCCCACCAGGCTCCCCCGTCCCTGGGACTCTCCAGGCAAGAACACTGGAGTGGGTTGCAAATTTCCTTCTCCAATGCATGAAAGTGAAAAGTGAAAGTGAAGTCGCTTAGTTGTGTCTGACTCTTCGAGACCCCATGGACTGCAGCCTACCAGGCTCCTCCGTCCATGGGATTTTCCAGGCAAGAGTACTGGAGTGGGGTGCCATTGCCTTCTCCGCACTTCTGGCTATACCTGCTAAATCACTTCAGTCGTGTCTGACTCCTTGTGACCCCATGGACTGTAGCCCACCAGGCTCCTCAGTCCATGGGATTCTCCAGACAAGAATACTGAAGTGGGTTACCATACCCTTCTCCAGAGGATCTTCCCAACCCCAGGTATCGAACCACCCTCGTCTCTTACATCTCCTACATTGGCAGGTGGGTTCTTTACTAGCACCACCTGGGAAGCCCACTGGATATATACCTAAAAGAATTGAAAGCAGGGTTTCAAAGAAACATTTGTACACCCATGTTCATAGCAGCATCATTCATAATAGCCAAACGGGAGAAGTAATCCAAGTGTCCATCAACAGATGAATGGCTAGGCAGTCCATCCATACAGCAGAATATCGTCCAGCCCTTAAAAGGAAGGAAATTCTTAAAAGGAGACCCTGCTTTCAATTCTTTTGGGTATATATCCAGTGTATAAGGCTCCCCAGGTGATGCCAGTAGTAAAGAACATGCCTGTTAACACAGGAGACATAAGAGATATATTATCCATCCCTAGGAGTGGGTTGGCAACCCACTCCAGTATTCTTGCCTGGAGAATCCCATAGACAGAGGAGCCTGGAGGGCTACAGTCCATAAGGTCACAAAGAGTAGGACACAACTCCAGTGACTTCGCACACACACATATGTGTAACCAACGTACTTAGTTGTACACCTGAAACGGACACAGCATTGCAAATCAACTATACTACAATAAAAATAATTTGTGTAAAAAAAGGAAGAAAATTCTGACACATGCTTCAATGTGGATGCAATTTAAAGGCATGCTCACTGAAATAACCCAGTGACTGAAAAATAAATTCTCCTTTCGTATGATTCCACTTATTGGAGGGACTTAAGGTAGTCAAGAACGGTAGCCCATCAGGCTCCTCTGTCCATGGGATTCTCCAAGCAAGAACACTGCTGTGGGGCTCCATGCCCTCCTCCAGGGGATCTTCCCAACCTAGGGATTGAACTTAGGTCTCTCTCACAGCAGGCAGATTCTTTACCATCTGAGCCACCAGGGAAGCCCTGAGTAGTCAAAGCCACAAAGACAGAAAGTATTGATAAAATGTGGTCCTTGCTGGGGCTGAGGGAAAGACGTGAGTTAGTGTTTAACTGATATTTAATTTCAGTTTTAGAAGATGAGAAGCTATGAAGATAGATGGTGGTGACGGCTGCACATATTTAATAACATATTTAATACCACTGAACTGTGTGCTAAAAATGGTTAAGGTGATAAATTTATGATATGTGTATTTTACCACACTAAGAATATTGTAATAATAATAATTTGGTGCCTTTACTAAGGGCTAGGCGTCTTTCCATCCATATATTCATCTACTGGTCCCACTCACCCGCCTTCTGTTCCTCCATTCTCGCATCCATCTAACACATCCTTCCTATGTGCCAGTCATCCTTCCACAAATCCATTCATTCATCCCTATATACCTCCATGAGTCCACCCATCCATCCAACTAATAAGAAAGCAATTGATAAGAACTTCCCACATGACTAGTGTTGAAGAATCAGGATGTTAAGAATAGGAGCAGGGGACTTCTCTAGTAGTCCAGTGGTTTAGAATCTACCTTGCAATGCAGGGGATGTGGGTTGGATCCTCGGTCAGGGAACTAAGATCCCCACATCCCCTGGAGCAACTACTGAGGCCACATGCTCTGGAGCCCAGGTGCCACAACTGGAGATCCCGAATGACTCAACAAAGGTCCTACATGTCACCATAGAGACCAGATGCAATCAAATGCAAAAAAATATTAAAGAAGAGGAGCAGATGGGGACTTCCCTGGTAGCTCAGCAGTAAAGAATCCACCTGCAGTGCAGGAGACACGAGTTCAAGTCCTGGGCCAGGAAGATCCCCTGGAGGAGGAAATGGCAACCCTCTCCAGTATTCTTGCCTGGAGACTCCCATGGACTGAGGAGCCTGGCGGGCCACAGTTCATGGAGTGTCAGACACAGCTACGGGACTGGGCGCAAGGAGCAGACAGAAGCAGAGTCATTGGATTCCCAACCCCTAGAGTGGGGGGAACCACCTCTTTTACCATAGCCCATTCTCCCGTGTCGGTTTTCCTGAACATTCTGATACAAAGATCTGGTCTCTACTGAACCCCTGGGTTCCCTGCACCTAGGATGTCATCACCTTCTGTGACTCTGATGCAAAACAGGATGAGAGGAAAACCAGAGCAAGGTATGAGAGTTCTGACTCAGGATGGGCTCAAGGGAAAACTGGACATTGAGGACTGACAATTTTGTTCCAAAAAACCACTGAATAACCTCCATGAGGACAGCATGTGCCGTTTTCTTTCTTTTTTTTTTTTTTTTGGTCTACCATTGTATTCCTGTGCCTGACATTGGGCTCATAGATAGTAGTGGGTAAATAAACATTTGTTGAATGAGTGAATAGACACATAAATGAATAAAAACAGAATATTGTTCACACATAAAGAATGTTTGGCCCTCCTGCTGAACCGCCAGTCTAAAACTGTGAAACCCACTTCATCAGCCTCCTTGCTTTGGCCACCAGGAAATTCATCACTGGGTTTTGAGATGAACTCTAGTGGCTTTCTCGAGTTGGGAATGCAGTTTTTCTCCTCTAATGTTATTGTTTGAAGTTAGTCTTTTATTCTGTGCCCTTGGCCGTGTTTGAAAAAGCATGGAGGCATAAACAGTCAAATAACAACACTCCTAGGAATCCTGACCATAATCCTAGACCCACATTTTGCAAAAGTTTATTCTCAAGAATCCCAGTGGCCCGGCCTCCCTGATGGCTCAGTGGTAAAGAATCAGCCTGCCAATGCAGGAGACAACGGGTTCAATCCCTGGTCCGAGAAGATCCCACATGTCCCAGAGCAACTGAGCCCAAGCACCACAATTATTGAGCCTGTGCTATAGAGTCTGGGAGCTGAGATGTAGCTACTAAGCCCACTCGTCCTAGAGCCCGTACTCAGCAATAAGAGAAGCCACTGAAATGAGAAGACCAAGCACAGCAACTAGACAGTAGACTCCACTCACCACAACTAGAGCAAACCCTGGGCAGCAACCAAGGTCCAGCACAGCCAAAAATAAGTAAAATTATTTTTTAAAAAAAGAATCCCAGTGGCAACAGTGTTCTGCCAAAAACAAGAGATACAAATATATTTGAAAAATATTGCATTCCTTGTTCTTATATGAAAATCACAAACACATGGGAATCATCAAAGGCTCTGATGAGTCCTGCAAAAAGGTTTAACTTGTGTTTGACTTGGAAGTTCTCAAATGTATTTGGCCATGAAATATTAACTTCACAAAACACCTTGGGATATATATTTATTCATACACTCATACAACACTGTGCCAGGTTCTAAGGTGGTTACTGGGCCGGCAGAGGAAGACTGAACAGTCTCCCTGCCCTCACAAAGCCAGGAGATGACAGGTGTCTCCCTGGGACCAGCATCCGGAGAGCACTATTCTGGCTCTGGGAGAGAGGATGGGGGCCAGCTGGGCTGGAAAGAGAGGGGGACAGCCTAAGGGTCATCTAAGCCCAAGTCAAGGCCAGTGGATGCCCAGGGAAGGAGGCAGTGCATGGGCTGGTGGTCAGTTAGAGGAGGAACCGGAGGCTCTCACGCTAAGCCCACGAGGCCAACAGGGTTCAGCCTCACTGTGCGGCTCCCTGCCTGAGTCCCCTCCTCTCTGTGGCTTGGCCAGAGGCCCCCCTAACCACCACCCCGACACCTCCACAGGAACCCAGAGGGAGATGGGGCAGTAGATAGCTCAGCTGCCTGAGTTTATTTAGAGAATACACAGCGAGCTCTGGGCTGGGCCTTCCTGTGGTCGTGGAGGAGGCGCTGGTGGGGGCGGGCAAGTCAGGGGACACTTCCCATGAATCGGCCAGTGAGGGGAAGAGGAAACCGGAAAATCTCCCTCAGAGATGGCCCAGCACAACTCCACCCCAGCCCCACCACCCTCCACTGACTCTGACTGGTGGCAGTCAAGGCTCTTCTCAGTTCCCCCAAGTGACGGGAAACTCATTCACTAAAGCCAGCCGCTGCGAGGCTGGGTGACTTCTCATAGTCAAGAAGGTCTTTCTGACAAATACCATATGGTGTCACTTCTATGTGGAATCTAAGACAGGACCCAAATGAACTTCTCTACAAAATGGAAACAGACTCACAGACACAGAGAGCAGACTTGTGGTTGCCAAGGCAGAGGGGGTGGGGGAGGGAAGGATTGAGAATTTGGGATTACCAGTTGCAAATTATTATATATGGGATGGATAAACAGATCCTGCTCTGGGGGCTTCCCTGGTGGTTCAGTGGTAAACATGGGTTCAATCCCAGGTACAGGAAGATGCCACGTGCTGCAAAGCACCCATGCTCCACAACTACTGAGCCTGTGCTCCAGACTCTGGGAGCCGCAGCTACTGAGCCCGTGCGCCATGCAGCCTGTGCGCTGCAACGAGAGAAGCCACGGCGAATGGGAAGCCTTTATGCCAGAACTAGAGTAGCCCCTGGAGAAGGCGAGGGCACCCCACTCCAGTACTCTTGCCTGGAAAATCCCATGGACAGAGGAGCCCAGTAGGCTGCAGTCCATGGGGTCACTAAGAGTTGGACACGACTGAGTGACTTCACTTTCACTTTTCACTTTCATGCATTGGAGAAGGAAATTTGCAACCCACTCCAGTGTTCTTGCCTGGAGAATCCCAGGGACGGGGGAGCCTGGTAGGCTGCCATCTCTGGGGTTGCACAGAGTTGGACACGACTGAAGCGGCTTAGCAGCAGCAGCAGCAGCAGAAGGTAGCTCCTGCTTGCCTCAGCTAGATAAAAGCCCATGCAGCAACAAAGACTCAGCACAGCCAAAAATAAAAATAGATAAAATTTTTAAAAAAATTTTTAAAGATCCTACTGTGCTTGCCTGGTGGCTCAGATGGTAAAGAGTCTGCCTGCAATGCAGGAAACCTGGGTTTAATTCCTGAGTCAGGAAGGTCCCCTGGAGGAAGGCAAGGCAATCCACTCCAGTATTCTTGCCTGGAGAATTCCATGGACAGAAAAGCCTGGTGTGCTATAGTCCATGGGGGTTGCATAGAGTCAGACATGACTGAGTGACTATCACTTTCACTTTTCACTGTATATCACAGGGAACTATATTCAATAGCCTGTACAAAAAATCATAATGGAAAAGAATATGAAAAAAATATATGTGTATAACTGAGTCATTTTGCTGTAGAGCATAAATCAAACACTGGAGAAGGAAATGGCAACACACTCCAGTATTCTTGCCTGGAGAATCCCATGGACAAAAGAGCCTGGCAGGCTATAGTGCATGGGTTCGCAAGAGTTGGACATGACTGAGCGAGTAAACCAGCACCATAAATTAAACACAACATGGTAAATCAATTATACTTCAATAAATTTCGTTTTAAAAAAAAGAAGATAAAGAAGGAGAAGGGGCAGAAGAAAGAGGAAGAAGCGGAGGGGAAGGAGGAAGGGGAGAATGAGGAGGAGGGGGAGGTCTTCCTGGTGCAGAGCAAAATCCACGTTCACTAGACTTTTTTCCCATTAGAATGTGTTCTCTGTGTGAGTGATCGAGAAACTTCTCTCTCTGGCCCCTAAGGATTTGATGAATTGACATTCACATTCCTCTATTCCTATTGCAGTCTCTAAGGAAAGTGGTAATATTCACTGAGCACCTGCTGGCCTCTGCATGCCAGGCATATGCAGTGCCTTACTCTGCACTCACCAGCACTCAAAGAGAAACGCTCAGTTATTATCCCCATTTGACAGATGAAAAACCGCTGAGAGGCCCAGTGACTTACCTGAGTCAGTTAACAGACACTAGAGCCCACACTTTAACAGATCAGCTGAATCCTCCTGGCTTTTCCCCTACTTCTTCCACTGAGGACAGAGTTTTGAGTTTGGTTAGCACCTCTGAACAATAGAGGTCGGTGTCCACAGAGGAAAAAGGGGTCCAGGTACTGAACAGCTGGCAGTGGGCAGGGCTGAGATGAACATCCAGGCTGTCAGAATGATGCACGGATGGACAGAGTAAAGAGCTCCAGCCAGTTCTGCCTGGGTTCAGATTTTCCCTCCCAGCTGAGCATGTGGGGGCAAGTTCTGTCACCCCTCTGAGCTTCCAATGCCTCATTTAAAATGAAGGTAATAGTGGTACCTACTTCATTGGTTCTATAAAGAATGAGATCATATATGTGAAGAGCCAGTATAGAACAGTACACAATGAGCCACAGGGCTATTTTTTATTTGATGGTGGTGGTAGGGTTAGAATTCTCTCCCACTAAGCTTCTGCAGCCAGACCCTAATGGTTATCTGTGTTGAAAACACCCACACAAAATGGAAACAGACCCACCGACCTAGAGGACAGACTCTGTGGTTGCCAAGGAGGAGGAGGTGGGAGAAGGAAGGATTGAGAGTTTGGGATTAGCAGACGCAAACTATTATATATGGAATGGATAAATTTACAGTCCATCCAGCACAATGGTATCAGTATATAGATGATGACATTGGACTTCCATTCAAGATGGCAGACCAAGTACCCGCAGAGACCTCCCTTGTTCCTCCTCCAAACACTTGGACAGAGAAGCGCCAACGTGAACCAGAAATCAAAGCAGAGATGCTCAGTGACAAGGGTGCCCCCACCCACAGAAATGTAGGGCCCCTAATTTATGATGTCAAAGACCCACATTCTCAGAAGGCTCAGAGGACGGGGGAAGAGATCCTGAAGATATGAGGAATTCACAACCACTTCATGAAGTTGCCACAAACTCCCCAACTGGAAGAATTTACATCTGCAGAAATAGAGATAATCAGTGCAATCTTCAAAGAGTTTTACATGAATAGATAAAGTGATTCAAAAAGATAAAGGAGGGAATACTAACCATAAGACCAGAACAGGAGGTTATAAAACAAAAGGAAGTAGATTTTTTAAAAGAATGAATTGCTCAGCTATGAAAAATATAGTTACTAAGAAAAAAAAAAAAAAAACTCAAGACATGAGTTGCCTAGTAGAAGCAGAAACCGAGATCCAGATTTGGGAACAGACTTACCAAGGTCAGATGGAATTTTTTTTTTTTTCAGATGGAATTTAAGTGGCCAAAATGTAACTAGTACTCAGAGCTCAGCTTTGAAAAGCCCAGAACTGAATTCTAGCTCAGAACCTGAGCCCTGAGGCCATCTATGACTCTCCAAGAGTGTTCTATGGCTCCCCATCTCTCGTCTGTTTTTCTTTCCTTTCCCTGTATTATAAGGTTGCTGCTGAGCTGAACTTCAAAGTTCCTTCCTGATGAGAAGCAGGGCTTCCATTCTCTGACTAGGCAGGGTGGGAACAAGGGGTACCGGAGCAAAGCATAGCCCTCTCCTCCCAAATTAGAATTTAATTAAACAGAATCTTAATGTCAGAAGAGGAATAGTCAGTATTGGCCATGGGATGCTGGTCTCTGAGCCTCTGATTCCTCATCCATAAAATGGGTTCACTTCGCCAACAAAGATCCATCTAGTCAAAGCTATGATTTTTCCAGTAGTCATGTACAGATGTGCAAGTTGGACCATAAAGAAGGCTGATCATCAAAGCATTGATTTTTTTCAAATTGTGGTGATGAAGAAGACTCTTGAGAGTCCCGTGGACTGCAAGGAGATCAAACCAGTCAATCCTAAAGGAAATCAACTCTCAACATTCATTGGAAGGACTGATGTTGAAGCTGAAGCTCCAGTACTTTGGCTACCTGATGCGACGAGCTGACTCATTGGAAAAGACCCTGATGCTGGGGAAAATTGAGCACAGGAGAAGAGGGCGATAGAGGATGAGATGGTTGGATGGCATCATCGACTCAATGGACATGAATTTGAGGAAACTCTGGGAGACGGTGTAGGACAGGGAAGGCTGGTATCCTGCAGTCCTTGGGGTCTCAAAGAGTTGAACAGGACTTAGCAACTGAACAACAACAATAAAAATGGGTTCAAGGGACCCTATCACATGCAGATGTTTTGAGAATTAAATAGTAAGTTGTGTGTACAAGACACCTGGCCTGTCCAGATGGTCTCACACAGAACACCTTCCTGGAGCTGAGCAAACTCCTTTCTTGAGCCCAAAGACATCCCAGGTAAGAACAAACTACAGTCATTTGGGGTCTCAACCACCAAGACAGGAGAGAGAAAAAAGTCTGAAAGGAAAATTTTAAAGATGAGGGGAAAAAAAGATGAATCAAAGAAGAGAGAGTAAGCCCATAAACTCCCCACCCATGTGGCCAAAAGGAGCCCACAAGCTTTCCCCTTGTTTTGTGCTAAGTGGGCAGCTACAAATGACCACAGACTCTCCAGTGGGTGTAAGACTTCTTAACACTTGACGGCAAGAGGTGGCATTCATGTGGGTGACGCACCTCTAGAAAAATGGTTTGCCCCCATCCTTTATAACAGGAATACTCATTTTTCTTTCATTTACACAATGAGATACTGTTTTTTTCCAGCTGAAATTGGCAAAGATGTTAAAAAACGATAAAACCCAATGCTAGCAAGGATGCGGTGAGATGGGCACTTCTATATCTAGAAGGCGGAGGTGTCAATTGCTTCCTGGCAAAACAATTGGGCAATATGAAACACAGTTAGGCTTAAACCCTGTCTGAGGAGTAAAAGTGCCCCTTTCTTCCCACCTGGATCACTGCTTCAAGCATCTCCATATTTTGCCCTCAGTAGCCCCAATATCCCTCCTCAAATACACCATTCCAGCCAGTTAGAACCTCTTTCATTTACTGAAAAGATGTTCTCTCATCTCTACATGCTGTTCCTTCTGCCTGAAACATTCTTTCTCTTCCCTCACCAATTCCCTGGCCAAATCTTATTCATCCTTCAGAACTGAGCCTAGATGTTGCCTCATACAGGAAGCCCACCAGACTGATCCCTCTTATCTAGACCAGGAGCATCTTCTGGCTCCCTGTACCCGGGGCTTTCACCATCACCTCCACAGGGATCACTCTTGAGTCTGCCTCCCCATGTCCACCGATCTCCAGAATTTGTCGTCCTTCAGTTGCCAAGTTGTGTCTGACTCTTTTGTGAACCTATGGACTGTAGCCCACCAGGCTCCTCTGTTCATGGGATTTCCCAGGCAAGAATACTGGAGTGGGTTGCCATTTCTTTCTCCAGGGAGCTTCCCTACCCAGGGATTGAACCTGTAACTCCGGCATTGGCAGGCGGATTCTTTACCACTGAGCCACCAGGGAAAATCCAATCTCCAGAACAGAGGTTCAGTAAATGCAGGAGGAGTGAAATATTTGAAGAAGGGGTGTGCTCTGTGTAGTCCCAGAAGGCAGAGAAAGGACCACAGAGAGGGAGAAATTTTTCTAAAAATTCCAGCAGAGGCTATCTCGAGTGATAATGAGCTGCCTGTCACAAGAGCTACCCAATTGAGGGGGTCAGAAGCTGCTTCTCTCAGTCCCTCTCTCTGACGTCTCCACCTTTCCCTGCCCAGATTCAGGGCCCGGGGGTGCCTTCCTCCCCAATCTGTTCATGTGACTCTCCTCTGACTCAGAAGGTGACCCAGGGAAGAGAGAGGACTCACAGGGGCTGTTCCCACGGCCCTAGCTCAACCCAACCCATTCCACCGAAGAGTCGCAAGAGGCTACATCCTCACAGGGTTCAATGCGCCGAATAGCGGGCTGCGCAGTCTCGCTCTGAAAGAACCCTACTTCACAGAAGCTCCAGCGAAACCTACCTCTAAAACCGAGAACCCTGTGCGGGAACTCAGATTTCAAGGCAAAAAATGCAAGGCACTCTGGTCTGCGGCCAGCCCTCCCCTCTGCCCTCCCGGGGCGCAGGGAGTGGCCGGAAGCCGTTGGTACCTCTGTGCCCAGCCCACAAGCCCAGCTGGAGTCCCCGGAGCCAGGAACTGACAGGAAAGCGGGGCGGGGGGCGGGGGGGGGGGGAATGGGGGAGGGGTGTCAGGAGCCAGGCCATGGGTTCGATCCTTGAGGTGGCAAGGCACATATCCTGACTTGACACAAATTCCTGGTCTTCGCCAAGCCTGTCTTTTCACCTGTCAAACGGGTACAAGGTTGGTGCCTGGGTTGGTAAGTAACCCAGGTACACACTTAGTCCCAAAAGGTAGTGGGTGTTGCTTGTCAATGCCAAGAGCTTCAGGGAGGCACCCAGGGCCCACGGGGAGGGGCGGTCTGATCCAAGGGCATGTTGGCTGCCTGTGAGTCACAGCCCAATGGAAATTCACCTCCTGCAAGTCACATGGAAAAAAATCCATCTGCGGTACCTAAAGCCTTCCGCCCCTGGCCAGACAATTCCCTCAGGCTCTGCCTCCCCATCTCTCTAGCCCAAACCAGAACAACCCCCAAAACAAGGGGAACCCCAGCTTCTCAGTGCCTGGCAGGCTGGGGTCTGGCTGCTGGGCAGAAGCTCGAGGCGCCCTCCCCAGCCCGGAGGTGGTGTCACTGGGAGGGGCTGAGGGCACCTGGCCTCAGTCACCACTCACACCATGTCCAGCCAACGCCAGGACCCAGCCAGCCCCTGGTCCCACTCAAGTCTCCTGCCAGGAGGAGACTCAAGTCTCTCTTCCAGGCAGCCAAGTCTGCAAATGACTCTGCAGGTGGCCAGACCCCATCCAGGCCCACCAGGGCCTACACACACCTACACTGAGCCTAGTAGCTCTGGCTCCCCTGGCTCACCCTGCTCTAGCCGCACAGGCCTCCTCACTTGTTCCCCCAACACACCAGGCCCGGTTCTGCCTCAGGGCCTTTGCACAGGCTGTTCCCTCTGCCTGAAATGCTGTTCCTCCAGATACACACATGGCCCCTCCCTCACCTCCTAATAGGTCTCCGTTCCTCAGCAAGATCTGCCCTGACCGCCCCCCCCCAGGCTAAACTGCCCCGCACACCCCCATTCATCTTCCCTCTTGCTTTGCATTTGTTGGATGAACTTTTTGTTGTTGTTCACTCCCTCAGTTGTGTGCACCTCTTTGCGACCCCATGGACTGCAGCACACCAGGCTTCCCTGTCCTCCATCTCCCAGAGCTTGCTCAGACTCATGTCCACTGAGTCGGTGATGCCTTCCAACCATCTCATCCTCTGTCATCCCCTTCTACTGCCTTCAATCTTTCCCAGCATCAAGGTCTTTTATCACTCCCTTATTATTACTTTTTTTTTTTTTTTTTTTGGCCTGCCATGCAGCATGTGGGATCTTAGTTCCCCAACCAGGGATCAAACCTGTGCCCCCTGCATCTTGCCTTGGAAGCATGGGGTCTCAGCCGCTGGATCACCTAGGAAGTATCTCCCTTACTTTTTCATTACTGACTTATTTGCTTAGTGTCTCTCGGTTTCTAGAATGCCAGCCCCTGGGCACCCTTCTCTGTCCCCACAACAGCACCTGGCGTGAAGCACATGCCAAATAACGATTCATATAGCTATTTATTGAGCGAATGAACCAACGTGAACAATCGTGTTTCATTCTCATAGCTTCCCTGGAAGTCAGGTTCTCCCTTTTTTTCCACAGAGGCTCAGAGAGGTACAGCGTCTTGCCCAGAGTCACACAGCAGGTCATGGGTGATCTGGACCCTGGAGTCCACTCTCTGCAGCCTAACATACAGCTGGAGGTGGGGCATGGGAGGTCTCAAGACACCTTGAGGCTGTTACCCAGCTCCTGGCTCAGGATTCAGTGTCTGTGGAGCCCCAGGGCCTCGGTCTCCCCGCTGAGCCAAGCCTGGGAGCGTAATGAGAGTAGCGGCTTCCAGCCCCGGGAGACCTGCCCTCCAGGCCAGAGGCACCGCTCCTTCGCCATCTCTGCAGCTGCCCTCAAAGCAGAGACACCCCACTTTCCCAGCCCCCACCCAGAGCTGGATACTCTGTGGTTGCCCAGGACAGGCTGGAGCTGTCCCTAGGGACCTTGACACAAGCAGTGACTGGACCCTGTGACTTCTCTGGGTTCCCCAAACCCTCACTGGCATCAACGGGGGCCCTATTTGGGTGCCCAACCCTGCCTGTGCTAAGCACTTTACAGTCACTATCTGTTGGAGCAATCTCTTTCACCACACAAATCAGATTATGCCACTTTCCAGTGAAAAACCCTCAACGGATCAAGACCAAAGCTCCCACGCCCCACCCCGGGGACCCTGCGCAGTCCAGATGGAGCTGGTCCCCTCTAAGCTCCCACCACACTGGCCTTCTGACCTCTCCAACTCACCACAGGGTCTTTGCACATGCGGCCCTTCTGCCCGGACCACTCCTCCTCGGTTCCCCTGGTTGCCCTGTTCTCATCCTAGGATCGCAGCCTCTCTGAGAAGCCCTTGCTGACCTCCCAGGAGAGTTCATGCGCCTCTGCTCTGCACCTACTAAAACAAGGTGTTTCTGCCCCTTAGCATTCATTACGTTCACTTATATAATTCATTGACTCACATCTCTCTTTCTCCTTCGAGACCAGGGCCTGGGTTTCTTCTCCCCAGTGTTTTCCCACCCCTGGGCCAGGCACGTAGCAGGCGCTTGATAAAAAACCTGGCGAATGAATGAGTGCATGTCCTGAATCCTGGCATCTCTCCCAGGCTCCCATTCTACAGGTGAGGAGACCAAGGCTTGATCACCTGAGGCGGTACCAGGACTCCTGACTTCTCTTCTGCAGAGCCTGCCCCACCCCCAACCCCACAGCATCCTCTTGCCTCCCACTCCTGCTTTAGGACAGTGGTTCTAAACCCAGGGGATGTTTGTCAATGTCTGGAGACATTTGTGGTTGTCATCACAAGGGGAGGGTGTCTCTGGCATCTAACGGTAGAAGCCGGAGATGCTGAACGTACTGTGATACGCAGGACAGAAGACTCTCCAGCACCAGTGTCAGCAGTGTGTGTGGAGAAACCCTGCTTTAAGGGAGGTGCCCACATCCAAGCCTGATTTATTAAGACCAGGTAAGTCTGGGACTTCTCTGGTGGTCCAGTGGTTGAGAATCCACCTGCCAACTCAGGGGACACATGTTCAATTCCTGGTGTGAGAAGATCCCACATGCATTAGAAGCCACAACTACTGAAGCCCAGGCATCTGGAGCCCGTGCTCTACAACGAGAGAAGCCACCACAATGAGAAGTCTGCACGCCACAGTGAAAAGCAGCCCTTGCTCGCCACAACTGGAGAAAGCCCGCACACAGCAACGAGGGCCCAAGGCAACCAAAAGTTAATTAATTAATTTTTTAAAAAGACCAGGTCTGGTCCCAGGGGCCATTTAATTGGGTCAGAAGTGGCACTGGTCTGGTTGGAACCCTGTGCTATGCCAAGTCGCTTCGGTTGTATCCGACTCTGCGACCCTATGGACTGTAGCCCACCAGGCTCCTCTGTCCATGGGATTCTCTAAGCAAGATACTGGAGTGGGTTGCTGCGCCCTCCTCCAGGGGATCTTCCCAACCCAGGGATCAAACCCATGGTTCTGACTGTCTTCTGCATTAGCTGCTGCTGCTGCTAAGTCACTTCAGTCGTGTCCGACTCTGTGCGACCCCATGGACGGCAGCCCACCAGGCTCCCCCGTCCCTGGGGTTCTCCAGGCAAGAACACTGGAGTGGGTTGCCATTTCCTTCTCCAATGAGTTCTTTTCCACTAGCGCCACCTGGGAAGCCTAGGTCCCCAAGCTAGAGCTCACCTGGCCCCAACTTCCCAGGTGGCTCAAGTGATAAAGAATCTACCTGCCGATGCAAGAGACACAGGTTCAATCCCTGGGTCAGGAAGATCCCCTGGAGGAGGAAGTGGCAACCCACTCCAGTGTTCTTGCCTGAAAAATTCCATGAACAGAGAAGCCTTGCAGGCTACAGTCCATGGGGGTCGCAAACAGTTGGCTACAACTGAGCACATAACAGTGGAGCTAGTGATAAAGAACCTACCTGCTAAGGCAGGTTAGACATAAAAGACAGAGGTTCGATCCCTGGGTCGGGAAGATCCCCTAGAGGAGGAAATGGCAACCCACTCCAGTATTCTTGCCTGGAGAATCCCATGGACAGAGGAGCCTGGCAGGCTGCAGTCCCTAGCATCGCACAGAGTCAGACACAACTAAAGTGGCTTAGCGTGAGCACACAACAGCACGCACATGCACCCAGCTTTTGTATATCAAAAGACACTATCCACAGAGTAAAAAGGCAACTCACAAATGGGAAAAAAACATGTGCAAATCATATATCTGATGAAGGATTAATATCCAGAATATAGAGAGAGCTATGATCCAACCACACTCGATTTAAAAAATGAACAAAGAGCTTGAAAAGACATTTCTCCCAAGAAGATACATGAATGGTCAATAAGCACAGGAAAAGATGCTCAGCATCAATCATTGTTAGGCAAATGCACAGTAAAACCACAATGAAGTCTGAAACTAACACAACTTTGGAAATCAACTATACACCCATAAAATTTCAAACAGGAGAAACCACAATGAGATACCACTTCATACCCATTAGACTTCTATCGAAAGACAGAAAATAATAAGTTGGCTAGGGTGTGGAGAAGCTGGAACCCTTGTACCTTGTTGGTGGGAATGCAAATAGGTGCAGCCATTGTGGAAAACAGTCTGGCAGTTCCTCAAAAAATTAAACGTAGAATTAGCATATGATCTAGCAATTCCACCTCCAGGTATCTATCAAAGAGAACTGAAAGCAGAGTCTGGAAGAGATAGTTGTGCACCATGCCCATAGCACCATTATTCACAATATCTGAAAGGCGGGAACTACCCAAGTGTCTGCTGATAGATGGATGAAAGCGTGAGATGGGGTCCATACATGCAATGGAATACTATTCGGCCTTGCAAAGGGAAGAAGATTCGGACACTCGCAAAACGTGGACAAAGCTTGAGGCATGATGCTCAGTGAAAGAAGACAGACACAGAAGGACAGATGATCTGATTCCATTTACAGGAGGTGCCGAAAGAGTCAGATTCATCGAGACGGAAAGTAGGCTGGAGACGGACTGGGGGAGGAGACCTTTCATACGGCGAAAAGAGTTCTGAAGATGGATGAAGTTTATGGGACGAAGCTTGCCCCGGGGCGGGAGAAGGTCTCTGAGCCACAAACCTCCAGCCCATTTGCTCCGGATGAACACGTGACTCCGCACTCCGTGCCCACCATTAGCCCCCAGGCGCCCACTGTGGCCAGATGGTAGCCGCATCATCAAGTGTGTGCATCAGTGTGGACTGCGGCGGGACACAGAAAGAGGAGGAGAAAGAGATGGACAGAGGAAGCAGAGACGGAAGGAGAGACAGGGCAAGTCAGAGAGCTGATGGCCACCAACCACACTCCACACACCCACACTCCGCAGACCCCAGCAAACAGCCACCCATATCTGCAAGCTGCCCGTATCCATCCTCCACGGCCGCCTGAACCTCATCGCCAACAGGCCAGAGCCCAGAGACCCTCAAATCCTTACAATAACTGGCTCCCCACGGTTATTACCTAGTCAGACCCCACAGCACACCAACCCTGAGCACAAATACCCACAGGTCTGCACTGAAGCTGGAGCCGCTTCGCCACCAGGTCCCAGAAACAGACCTGACCCTCCCCTACAGCTAGACCCCTTACAAGACCACCCAACAGCAGACCCTCCCTGGTCCCTGAAGCAGCCTCTTCTGAGACCTCAACCTCCCACCCAGTCTCCCGGCCACCCACCCCCATCCCCAGGGGGCTGCAGCCTCCCTTCAGGACCCACGTTCTTGGGTCCTGTATGGATATGCACCGAGCCTGTGTTTTTTCATCCCATTAGAGCTGACCAGGCTACAGCTAGCCAGACGTCAGCCATCAGCAGTTGCACCATGTAGGGGACAGAGACTGGGTTTTGGGGGGGTCGGCAACACCCATTGAAGGAGCAGAGACACACAACAGGAGGTCAGGAGCCCTGTGATGGGAGAAGCAGCAAGAAGCGAGGAGAAAGGTGGGCTTTGGGGAAAGATGGCTGCAAAGTGGCCCCCTGAAGCCTGATGCTCCCACACCCAGCTCCAAGGGGCCTCGTCCTGGCGCCACCTGCACCAGGCAGCCGTCCTGGCCCCTTCACCAGGACAGCACCCTCCACCTTTGCTCCCCTTCATGGGCAACATGGACAGAGGAAGCAGAAACTAAGAAGGGAGAGGAAGGGGACCCTAGGATGGGGGGAAGCCTGTTCTTCCCCGCCCCCACCGCTGGAGCGTGGGGATTGGATGGGACAGAAGGGACAGAGGCAGAGAGAGAGACAAGCAGGGCAGGGTCACTCAGAGAGAAACGCGAAGAGCCACAGACCCTCAGATCCAGAGACCCAGAAAGAGAAAGCGTGCTAAGACGGGGAGAGAGACACATGAAGTGCCGGCTTCAGGTAGGAAAGCTGTCAGAGGGAGAAATCTCAGCAAGAAAGGACCTTGTCGAGAGAGAGGCTGAGATGCCAGGGGGAGGTGGTCCCGGTGTGGGTTCCCGAGCCCCCACCCCCGTCCCCCACCACCAACCCGGTCCCGGGACGTTCACCAGCCTGGCTGGGCTGCTACCTGCCTGCGAGGATCACCTCCGGGTCGCAGCATCCGCGGCGAGTCCCCTGTGAGCCACATCGGCCTCGTGAGGCCTCAGACTCCTCCGCGGAGGAGTCAACCAGGGTTTCCGTAGAGGCGACACTCGGCCCCCGCCTGTAGTTCGTGGCTTTCCCTGCAGGGCTGTGCTCCCCCACACACCTGGTGTTTGCCCAGAGAGCAGGTGCTGTGGGCTGGCTCAGGCTGGGGTTGGGGGCAGGGGTATCACCAGGGAGCAACAGCCCCACCAGAAGGGCACATGGGGAAGGGGCACCCGCTGATCTAGCCACTGGGCACCAAGGTTGGGGAGAGTATAGCGCTAAGCAAAGTTATGGCCTCTCACTTTCAGCCCCTGAAGACTCTTCTAAGTTAGATCAAGGGGCACTTGATCTACCCATGGGGACACTCTCGTGCTCAAGCACCTTCTATAGCTCCCCAGTGCCTGCAGATCTGATTCCGCCCTTTGGACGTAATTTATCTATCCAGGCTTCCCATCAGAAGAAACTGAGGCACGGAATACCAGGAGAAAGTGGGTCTAGAGACTTTATTGGCAGTCCAGTTGGTAGCACATTGCTTCAAATGAAGGGGATGCAGGTTCAATGCCTGGTTGGGGAGCTAAGATCCCACATGACTCACAGCCCCAAAGAGAGAGAATATAAACAACGGAAGCAGTATTGTTCTGCATTGAAAATGGTCCACATTAAAAAAAAAAATTTTTTTAAGGGAGTGGGAGGGGCCTTCCCAGGTGGTAGTCCAGTGAGGTCGCGGAACTAAGATCCCACGTGCCACAGAGCAACTGGGCCCGGGTGCCACAACTAGGACTGGATGTAACCTAATTCATTAATTGTGTGCTTAGTCGCTCAGTCATGCCCAGCTCTTTGCGACCCCATGGACTGTAGCCCACCAGACTCCTCTCTCTATGGAATTCTCCAGACAAAAATACTAGAATGGGTTCCCATTCCTTTCTCCAGGGGATCTTCCTGACTCAAGGATGGAACCTGGGTCTCCTGCATTGTGGGCAGATTCTTTACCATCTGAACCACCCAGGATGCCCCAATTAATTAATTAATTAATTAATTAAAAGAAAGTAGGTCTAAATCTTTTCAGTATGAGTTTTCTGAGTGAGCATCAATAAACAAGAATAAAAAACATTCCAGGAAGGGGAAATAGCTGAGCAAAGGCTCAGAGGTAAGGATCAGCAACTATACATTCAGAGAGTCCTGCAAGGTGAAGGGAGGTGGGCAGAATTGCTCGTGGGAAAGATCTCGTACGTGGCCTCTGGAGGGGAATGAACAGACTGAAGAGGCAGGATGGGGACCTGGAGGGGGCAACGAATCTGAGGCTCCCTCTGCATTCTGCGTGTGTGTGTGTGTTAGTCGCTCAGTCACGCCCAACTCTGACACCCCAAGGACTGTAGCCGGCCAGGTTTCTCCATCCTTGGGATTCTCCAGGCAAGAATACTGGAGTGGGTTGCCATGCCCTACTCCAGGGCATCTTCCCTACCCAGGGATCGAACCCGGGTCTCTTAAATTGCAGACGGATTATTTACTGTCTGAGCTACCGGTGAAGCCCCTCTCCACCCTCTGTAGGAGTCCAAAACCTGGCCTGATAAGGCAGAATCATTCCGCGGTGGAATTCAGCAAGCCTTGATTTGGAAACAGCGACGCCTGGTGGGAGAAGTGTGAAACTGCACCCTCATCCATGGGTTCCTTCACAGACCTTTATTGCAAGCCTAGCGGCCTTGGAATGAAAACTGACATTTTCCAGTCCTGTGGCCACTGCTGATTTTCCCAAATTTGCTGGCATATTGAGTGTAGCACTTTAGCAGCAGCATCTTTTAGGATTTGAGGAAGCTCAGCTGAAATTCCACTAGCTTTGTTGATAGTAATGCTTCCTAAGATCCACTTGGCTTTGCACTCCAGGATGTCTGGCTCTAGGTGAGTGTCCACACCTTTGTAATTTTTCAAGTCATTAAGATATTTTCCGTAAAGTTCTTCTGTGTATTCCTGCCACCTCTTCTTAGTCTCTTCCGCTTCTGTTAGGTCCTTTCTGTCCTTTATTGTGCCCATCTTTGCCCTTGGTACCTCCAATTTTATTGAAGAGGTCTGTAGTCTTTCCCATTCTATTGTTTTCCTCTTTTTCTTTGCACTGGTCACTTAAGAAGGCTTTTTTTATGTCTCCTTGCTATTCTTTGGAAATCTGCATTCAAATGGATATATCTTTTCCTTTCTCCTCTGCCTTTCACTTCTCTTCTTTTCTCAGCTATTTGTAAGGCCTCCTCAGACAACCACTTTGCCTTCTTGCATTTCTGTTTCTTAGGGATAGTTTTGGTCACCACCTTCTGTAAATGTTATGAACCTCCATCCATAGTTCTTCAGGCACACCGTCTACCAGATCTAGTCCCCTGAATCTATTAGTCACTTCCAGTGCATAATTATAAGGGATTTGATTTAGATCATACCTGAATGGCCTAGTAGTTTTCCCTACTTTCTTCAATTTAAGCCTGAATTTTGCAAAAACGAGCTGATGATCTGAGCAACAGTCAGCTTTAGGTCTTGTTCTTGCTGACTGTATAGAGCTTTTCCATCTTTGGCTTCAAAGAATATATCAGTCTTATTTCAGTATTGACCATCTGGCGATGTCCATGCGTAGAGTCATTTATTGTGTTGTTGGAAGAGGGTGTTTGCTATGACCACTGTGTTCTCTGTTAGCCTTTGCCCTGCTTCATTCTGTACTCCAAGGCCAAACTTGCCTGTTACTCCAGGTAGCTCTTGACTTCCTGCTTTTGAATTCCAGTCCCCTATGATGAAAGCGAGCAAAAGAAAGAAAGTGAAGTCGCTTAGCCATGTCTGACTCTTTGCAACCCCATCGACTGTAGCCTACGAGGCTCCTCCATCTATGGGATTCTCCAGGCAAGAATACTGGAGTGGGTTGCCATTTCCTGTGATGAAAAGGACCTCTTTTATTTGGGGTATTAGTTCTAGGAGGTCTTGTAGGTCTTCACAGAATTGTTTAACTTTAGCTTCTTCAGCATTAGAGGTTGGGGCATAGACTAGGATTACTGTGATGTTGAATGGTTTGCCTTGGAAACAAACAGAGATCATCCTGTTGTTTTTGAGACTGCACCCAAGTACTACATTTCAGACTCTTTTGTTGACTATGAGGGCTGTTCCATTTCTTCTAAGGGATTCTTGCCCACTAGTAGATATAATGGTTATCTGTACTAAATTTGCCTGCTCCCATCCATTTTAGTTCACTGATTCCTAAAATGTTGCTGTTCACTCTTGCCATCTCTTGCTTGACCACATCCAATTTACATTGATTCATGGACCTAACATTCCAGGTTCCTAGGCATATCTTTTTGCCTTTTCATACTGAAAAGAGATGGAAATACCAGACCACCTTACCTGTCTCCTGAGAAACCTATATACAGAACAAGAAGCACCATTTAGAACTGGAGATGAAGCAAGACTGGTTCAAAACTGGGAAAGGAGTATATCAAGGGCGTATATTGTCACCTTGTTTATTTAACTTCTATGCAGAGTACATCATGCGAAATACCAGGCTGGATGAAGCCCAAGCTGGAATCAAGTTTGCCCGGGAGAAATGTCAACAACCTCAGATATGCAGATGAAGTGAAAGTGAAAGTGAAGTTGCTCAATCGTGTCAACTCTGCAACCTTAGTGACTATAGCCCGCCAGGCTCCTCCATCCATGGGATTTTCCAGCCAAGAATACTGGAGTGGAGTGCCATTTCCTTCTGCAGGGGATCTTACCAACCCAGGGATCCCACTCAGGTCTCCCACATTGTGGACAGACTCTTTACCATCTGAGCCAACAGGGAATCCCTCAGATATGCAGATGATACCACTTTAATGGCAAAAAGTAAAAAACTAAAGAGCCTCCTCATAAGGGTGAAAAAGGAGAGTGAAAAAGCTGGCTTAAAACTCAATATTCAAAAAATAAAGATCATGGCACCTGGTCCCATCACTTCATGGCAAATAGATTGGGGAAAACAGTGACAGATATTATTTTCTTGGGCTCTAAAATTACTGTGGATAGTGACTGCAACCATGAAATTAAAAGCTGCTTGATCCTTGGAAGAAAAACTGTGACAAACCTAGATAGCATAATAAAAAGTAGAGACATCACTTTGCCTACAAAGGTCTGTATAGTCAAGCTATGGTTTTTTCCAGTAGTCATGTACAGATGTGAGAATTCAACCATAAAGGAGGCTGAACGTCAAAGAATTGATGCTTTCAAACTGTGGTGCTGGAGAAGACTCTTGAAAGTCCCTTGAGCAGCAAGGAGATCAAACCAGTCAATCCCAAAGGAAATCAACCCTGAATATTCATTGGAAAGACTGTTGCTGAAGCTGAGGCTCCAATACTTTGGCCACCTGATGCGAAGAACTGACTCATCAGAAAAGACCCTGATGCTGGGAAAGACTGAAGACAGGAGGAGAAGGGGGCAACAGAGGATGAGATGGTTGGATAGCATCATTGACTCGAGGGACATGGGTTTGAGCAAACTCAGGGAGATAGCGGAGAAGGTGATAGCACCCCACTCCAGTACTCTTGCCTGGAAAACCCCATGGACAGAGGAGCCTGGAAGGTTGCAGTCCATGGGGTCGCTGAGGGTCGGACACAACTGAGCAACTTCACTTTTACTTTTCGCTTTCATGCATTGGAAAAGGAGATGGCAACCCACTCCAGTGTTCTTGCCTAGAGAATCCCAGGGATGGGGAAGCCTGGTGGGCTGCCGTCTCTGGGGTCGCAGAGTCGGACATGACTGAAGTGACTTAGCATCAGCAGCAGCAGGGAGATAGAGAAGGACAGGCAAGTCTGACGTGTTGCAGTCCATGGGGTCAAAAAGGGTCAGACACAATTTAGCAACTGAACAACAGCAGTCTTCCTTGTGTATTAAATTTTTCTTCAAAGTTATAAATTGTTATAAATATTGTTGTTCAGTAAGTGAAGGCTAAATGATATAATGTTTGAACAGACTCTCTTTGGAAGGAAACACACAAGCTCTTGAAAGTGCAGCCGCTAACTGTCTTATAATGACCACACAAAGACATCAGTGCTGTCAACAGGTTAAGTTTCAGTGCCAGAAAATCTGCTTCATATAACCATTCAGTTCTGTTCAGTTCAGTTGCTCAGTCGTGTCTGACTCTCTGCGACCCCATGGACTGCAGCACCCCAGGCCTCCCTGTCCAGCACCAAATCCTGGAGCTTACTCAGACTCGTCCATTGAGTCAGTGATGCCATCCAACCATCTCATCCTGTCATCCCCTTCTCCTCCCACCTTCAATCTTTCCCAGTACCAGGGTCTTTTCAAATGAATCAATTCTTCGCATCAAGTGGCCAAAGTATTAGAGTTTCAGCTTCAACATCAGTCCTTCCAGTGAATATTCAGGACTGATTTCCTTTAGGATGGACTGGTTTGATCTCCTTGCAGTCCAAGGGACTCTCAAGAGTCTTCTCCAACACCACAGTTCAAAAGCATCAATTCTTCAGTGCTCAGCTTTCTTTATAGTCCAACTCTCACATCCATACATGACTACTGGAAAAACCATAGCTTTGACTACACAGACCTTTGTTGCCAAAGTAATGTCTCTGCTTTTTAATATGCTGTCTAGGTTAGTCATAACTTTTCTTCCAAGGAGTAGGTGTCATTTAATTTCATGGCTACAGTCACCATCTGCTATGATTTTGGACCCCCTCAAAAATAGAGTCTGTCACTGTTTCCATTGTTTCCCCATCTATTTCCCATGAAGTGATGGGACCAGATGCCATGATCTTAGTTTTCTGAATGTTGAGCTTTAAGCCAACTTTTTCACTCCCCTCTTTCATTTTCATCAAGAGGCCTTTTAGCTCCTCTTCGCTTTCTGCCATCAGGATGGTGTCATGTGCATATCTGAGGTTATTGATATTTCTCCCAGCAATCTTAATTCCAGCTTGTGCTTCTTCCAGCCCAGCATTTCTCATGATGTACTCTGCATATAAGTTAAATATGCAGGGTGACAATATACAACCTTGACGTACTCCTTTCCCTATTTGGAACCAGTTTGTTGTTCCAGGTCCAGTTCTAACTGTTGCTTCCTGACCTGGATATAGATTTCTAAAGAAGCAGGTCGAGTGGTCTGGTATTCCCATTTCTTTAAGAATTTTCCACAATTTATTGTGATCCACACAGTCGAAGGCTTTGGCATAGTCAATAACGCAGAAATAGATGTTTTTCTGGAACTCTCTTGCTTTTTTCATGATCCAGTGGATGTTGGCAATTTGATCTCTGGTTCCTCTGCCTTTTCTAAAACCAGCTTGAACATCAGGGAGTTCACGGTTCACGTATTGCTGAAGCCTGGCTTGGAGAATTTTGAGCATTATTTTACTAGCATGTGAGAAGAGTGCAATTGTGAGGTAGTTTGAGCATTCTTTGGCATTGCCTTTCTTAGGGATTGGAATGAAAACTGACCTTTTCCAGTCCTGTGGCCACTGCTGAGTTTTCCAAATTTGCTGGCATATTGACTGCAACACTTTCACAGCATCATCTTTTAGGATTTGAAATCGCTCAGCTGGAATTCCATCACCTCCACTAGCTTTGTTCATAGTGGTGCTTCCTAAGACCCCCTTAGCTTCACATTCCAGGATGTCTGGCTCAAGGTGAGTGATCACACCATCGTGATTATCTGGGTCATGAAGATCTTTCTTGTACAGTTCTTCTGTGTATTCTTGGCACCTCTTCTTAATATTTTCTGCTTCTATTAGGTCTATACAATTTCTGTCCTTTATTGTGCCCATTTTTGCATGAAATGTTCCCTTGGTATCTCTAATTTTCTTGAAGAGATCGCTAGATCCTATTCTTTTGTTTTCCTCTATTTCTTTGCACTGACCGCTGAGGAAGTCTTGCTATTCTTTGGAACTCTGCATTCAAATGCATATGTCTTTCCTTTTCTCCTTTGCCTTTCGCTTCTGTTCTATTCACAGCTATTTGAAAGGCCTCCTCAGACAACCATTTTGCCTTTTTGCATTTTTTCCTTGGCGATGGTCTTGATCCCTGTTTCCTGTACAGTATCACAAACCTCCGTCCATAGTTCATCAGGCACTCTGTCTATCAGATCTAATCCCTTGAATCTACTTCTCACTTCCACTCTAGAATCATAAGGGATTTGATTTAGGTCATACCTGAATGGTTTAGTGGTTTTCCCTACTTACTTCAATTTAACCACTAGGTGGCAGGAATTCCTTTATCTGACCCAAACTTCACTTAAACTAGAAGTACAGGCTAAGGAATCCATTTGTACATTTACTTCAAAATAAATACTATTATCTTTATCTTGCAAATCATTATCTCAATTTTACAGATGCGGAAACCAAGGCATAAGGAGATTACGTCTCTTGATGATAAGGGATGGAGCCAGGGCTTGCATCCAGGCAGACTCTGCAATTAATAATTACACTGGACTGACACATCGAGCTCTATCAGGTTTTCTGTGTAACCCTGAGTAAGGTTGCTATGCTCTTGTGCCTCTGTTTCATTTCATGTAAAATGAGAGAACCAAACTAAAATCAAAAGTTCCCAACCTGGAATGAACAATCATGATAACGTATAACTGTCCAAGGGACACAGATGTGGATGCCAAGGGGGAAAGATGGGGGTGAGATGGCTTGGGAGACTGGGCTTGGCGTACGTACATTACTGATACTACGAATAAAACAGATAACTAATGAGAACCTACTGCATCGCTCAGGCAGCTCTACCCAGTGCTCTGCAGTAACCAAAATGGGAAGAGAATCCAAAAACAAGGGGATTCATGTATGCATAGAGTTGATTCACTTTGCTGTACAGTGGGAACTAATATGAGCTTCACAGGTGGCTCTAGAGGCAATGTACCTGCCTGCCAGTGCAGGAGGCATAAGAGACGGGGGTTCCCTCTCTGGGAGTAGCGTGGCGACCCACTCCAATATTCTTGCCTGGAAAATCCCAAGGACAAAGGATCCTGGAGGGCTACAGTCCACAGCTTCGCAAAGAGTTGGACATGACTGAGGCGACTGAGGGCACACACACAGAAACTAACACAACACTGAAAAGCAACTATAGTCCATATATGTATGGCCAAGTCTCTCCATCATTCACCTGAAATTATCACAATATTGTTAATCGGTTGTACCCCAATACAAAATGTGTTTGGTGTTTAGACAAAATATTTTAAAAACTAAAAAATAAAGCAACTATACTCCAATTAAAATGTTTTTTGAATTTTGGAGTAAATATATTTCGAGGTGGGGGGAGTTGGGGGGTCAATGGATTGGAGGTGGTCTTTCAATTCAGTTAGATTTCCAGATATGTCTGTGATCCAGAGAAGGTTCAGAAACACTGCATGATATCCTCTTCAACTCTTATTCCAGGTATCAGCTTCCTATTCGAGTTGATACCAAATGCTATAATTACAGCTGTGCAGAAACCGAACAAACCTTACAGAGAGCAGTCTCAGGGACAATGAGGTCTGGCCCACGACACAGCAGCACTGAACGGTGGACAAGGCCAGGCATGACCCTGGTCTTAATCTCAGCCTTGAGTAGAACGCTTCTTTCTAACACACCCTCTATTCTTACCTTGGACCTTAACCAGTTCTGGGCTTGTCCCCTGTGTCATGGTGGGGGCAGGGGTTCAGCGAGGGGGGTTGTTCTCACCCTGCCCCATGCAAGATTCTGTTGCTACAGCTCTAACCTCTGAGCCCTACGTCCGTATCCACACCCAGAACAAGCAGTTAGTGATGATCCGTGCTGCAGGCGGAGTCGCTGTAGGCCACCAGGCTCTTTTGTCCATTGGATTTTCGAGGCAGGAATACCGGAGTGGGTTGCCGTGTCCTCCCGCAGGGGATCTTCCTGACCCAGGGATGGAATCCACGGCTCTTACATCTCCTGCACTGGCAGGCGGGTTCTTCACCACTAGCGCCATCCAGCAAGCCCCAGCGATGATCACAAGAACTACCAAAAAAGAGTCTACAGCAGATTCCGTCTGAAGCAGCCCTTGCCTAATCTTCCAGGAGTCTGAAGTGAAGTGAAGCGAAAGTCACTCAGTCATGTCTGACTCTTTGCGACCCCATGGAGTATGCTGCTGCTGCTGCTAAGTCACTTCAGTCGTGTCTGACTCTGTGCGACCCCATAGACGGCAGCCCACCAGGCTCTGCTGTCCCTGGGATTCTCCAGGCAAGAACACTGGAGTGGGTTGCCATTTTCTTCTCCAATGCATGAAAGTGAAAAGTGGAAGTGAAGTCGCTCAGTTGTGTCCAACTCTCCGCGACCCCACGGACTGCAACCTGCCAGGCTTCTCCGTCCATGGGATTTTCCAGGCAAGAGTACTGGAGTGGGGTGCCATTGCCTTCTGCCCCATGGACTATACCGTCCATGGAATTCTCCAGTCCAGAATACTGGAGTGGGTAGCCTTTTCCTTCTCCAGGGGATCTTCCCAACCCAGGGATCAAACCCAGGTCTCCCGCCTCGCAGGCAGATTCTTTACCAGCTGAGCCACAAGAATGCTGGAGTGGGTAGCTTATCCCTTCTCCAGCAGATCTTCCCGACCCAGGAATCAAACCAGGATCTCCTGCATTGCAGGTGGATTCTCTACCAACTGAGCTAGCAGTCCTGGAGTCTGAGTCATTGTAAATGTTTCTGGTGGCTTGATGTTTCCCCTGAATAAGCTGCTATCTCTCACAGCTGCTCACCGCCCACCCTCACCCCCACCTCTGCCAGCCTCCTCTCTTCTGTGCCTGCTCCCATCTGCCCCTGTCTTGACTTCCGACAGCCCACTTTGGTCTTCCTACCTGCCTCAGGATCCTCACACCCACCTGACATCAGAAGCACCTACAGCTGTTCACAGCCACTGGCCTTAGGTGTCCCCCGCGAGATTCCCCCTCTGCCATGACAGCCCAGTTCACTGTAAGTTGCTCACAAACTCTGCTGTGTGGTGCGAGAAGCGTGCAGACGTTGGAATTTTTGCCAAGCAGTGTCTTACCGGAAACTCAAACCCTGCAAAAGGCTTTGGGATGGCAGGATCCCAGGGAGAGCATCCCATCTTGCAGGGGAAGGGGTGGGGCACCCACAGGCAATCAGGTAAGTATGCAGAGATCCCACGTGGGTGGTCTGTGAGAAATCATGAAAACAGAACTCGTTCCCCTAAAGTGTTGGCCCCGGGGAAGGTGGGTTCCGTGGGGCAGAAACTCAGGCCAAGAAGCAAGCAAGAGAACACAGGTCCTGGGAATTTGCAGAAATCTACAGGGTGGGCTTGGACTCCCCGCAGGTTGTGGGACTGAGGCAGGCACCAAATCTCTGAGGCCTGAGTAACCCTGGCTGACATCTGGGTAACAGCTGTTATACAAAAGAGCCGGTCCCAGCCAGAGAGCAATAACCCCAGCAGGGCTTTCAAACACCCAGTATGGTGTGTGGTTTTTTTTGGTTTGTTTTTTGTTTGTTTTTTATAGGTTTAGAGAGATTCTTTCACAACAACAAACTCACTAGGAGCCACTCGGCTCAGCTGCAGGGTAGACACGCCCCGAGACACACATGTCCACCACGTATAACGATAACCTAATGTTTCACATGTGGGCCGCGTGCATCAGATTCTGCACTATCTCTTTACAAGTAGTAATTTATGCAATTCTTTTTTTTTTAAGGAACCATTTTTTAAAATATGTGTTTCTTTATTTGACTGAGCCGGGTCTTCATTGCAGCACATGGGGTCTTCAGTCTTCACTGGGGCATGCAAAGTCTTAGTTACAGCAAGTGGGATCCAGTTCCCTGACCAGCAATCAGACTCAGAGTCCCCTACATTGGGAGCAAGGAGTCTTAGTCACCACTGGCTCATCAGGGAAGTCCTTCAATCATACAATTCTTTTTTTTAATATTTTAGTTTTTTTCTTAATTTTATTACTTTGGGCTGTGCTGGATCTTCATTGCTGGACACGGACTTTCTCTAGTTGTGATGAGGGGTGAGGGGCTACTCTTCCTCGCAGTGTGCAGGTTTCACACTGCAGTGGATTTTCTTGCTGCAGAGCATGGGCTCTGGGCTTCCCAGGTGGCTCAGTGGGTAAAGAATCCGCCTGCAATGCAGAAGACACAGGTTCAGTCCCTGGGTTGGGAAGATCCCCTGGAGAAGGGCACAGCAACCCACTTCAGTATTCTTGCCTGGAGAATCCCATAGACAGAGGAGCCTGGTGGGCTACGGTCCAAGTGGTTGCAAAAGAGTCGAACACGACTGACCCTACACACATGGGCTCAGGCACACGGGCTTCAGTGGCTGCAGCACACAGGCCCATGGCTTGCTGGCTTAGTTGCTCCACAGCACGTGGAACCCTCCCAGACCAGGGTTTGAACCCATGTCCCCTGCAATGGCAGGAGATTCTGAACCACTGAACACCAGGGAAGATCCTAATTCATATAATTTTTATAACAACTTCTTAGAGTCAATGCTGTCATCATCCCCATAGCAGGCAGGGGACTTTCTTCAACACCCTCCCAGGGTGAAAGCCCAGGCCCCTCTCCCTTTCCCATAGAGACCTGCATGACCTGCCATGTCCCCTCCCTGCCCTCACCTCCTCGCACTTCCCTCCTCGCTCATTCTGTTTCACCCACGGGACTCACGGAGCTAACTCCCACCTCAGGGCCTTTACACATGCTCCCCCCTCTGCTGGGGGGCTTCCCAGTGGGTAAAAAATTCATCAGCCAATGCAAGAGACGTGAATTTGATCCCTGGCCGGAAGGACCCCCTGGAGGAGAGAGGAGGGCCTAGATGCCTCCACTGGTCCCCACACCCCAGTCCCTGGAGCCATTCATTCCTTGGATGAATGCATGTTGAATTCTTTTTTGATTTTCCCTTTTTTTAAAAAACTCTTAATTGGTGGGTAATTACTTTACAATATTGTGATGCTTTTTGCATACATCAACATGAATTGGCAATAGGCATACAAGTGTCCCCTCACCCCTGAACTCCCCTTCCACCCCCATTCCCCGCCCCCTCCCTCCAGGTGTCACAGAGCACCAGATTTGGGTGCCCTGGTCATACATCAAACTGTTGAGTTCTTACTGTGTTTTAGACCAGGTGTCAAGGATAGGGGATGAAGAAGCAATCATAGTCTCTGCCCTCTTGAAGATAACACTCCAGGGGAGGGACAGGAGTGCAATGAACATGGAAGAGACAAAAATCCTAATGACAGATTGAGGTAGGTACCACCAAAGAGAGAAACAAGGATCAGTGCAAGGGAAGACAGGTGGCTGTAGCCCAGAGTCATCTTCTCTGAGGATGGTAGAGCTCACGGTTTAAAAAGCCAGAGGTGGGGCTTCCCTGGTGGTCCAGTGGCTAAGAATCCGCCTGTCAATGCAGAGGACACAGGTTCAATCCCTGGTGGGGGAACTAAGATCCCACAGGAAGGGGGCAGGAGGTTGAGAGGGGTCTAGGGGTAGTGGGAGGGTGGGGGCAACTAGGACCACGCCCCACAATTACTGAGCACACACGCCCTAGGGCTTGTACTCCACAACAAGAGAAGCCACCACAGTGAGAAGCCAGACCACAGCGACTAGAGAAAGCCAGCATGCAGCAACGAACACCCAGTGCAACCAAAGACTAGAAAAACAAACAGCTAAAGGCGCTTCCTTTAAAATAAAATAAGGAATGAAATGATGATACACCAAGACCAGCAGTGACTCTCCAATGCGTTCTGCCAAGGAAACCAAGCCAGACTCAAAAGGATATGTATTGTATGATTCTGTGTGTACAGTATTCTGGAAAAGGCAAACTGTAGGAACAGAGCTCAGACCAGTGGTTGCCAGAGGCTGTGTATGGGGCCATATTCTGTATCTTGACTGAGGTGGCGTTTTTGCAACTGTTGTTGTTCTGCTTCTAAGTCATGTCCAACTCTTTGCTACCGCAGGGACTTCAGCACGCCAGGCTCCCCTGTCCTTCACTCTCTCCCAGAGTTTGTTCAAACTCATGTCCATTGAGTCAAGGCTGCTATCCAGCCATCTCATCCTCTGCCACCCCCTTCTCCTCCTGCCCTCAATCTTTCCCAGCATCAGAGTCTTTTCCAATGAGTCGGCTCTTCGCATCAGGTGGCCAAAGTATTGGAGCTTCAGCTTCAGCAACAGTCCTTCCAATGAATATTCGGGGTTAATTTCTCTTGGGATTGACCGATTTGATTTTCTTGATGTCTAAGGGACTCTCAAGAGTTTTTCCCAGCACCACAATTTGAAAGCATAAATTCTTCAGCGCTCAGCCTTCTTTTATGGTCCAACTCTCACATCCGTACATGACTACAGGGAAAATCATAGCTTTGACTATATGGACCTTTGTCAGCAAAGTGATGTCTCTGCTTTTTAATACACTATCTAGGTTTGTCATAGCTTTTCTTCCAAGGAGCAAGTGCCTTTTAATTTCATGGCTGCAGTCACCGTCTGCGGTGATTTTGGAGACCAAGAATATAGAATCTGCCACTGTTTCCACTTTTTCCCCATCTATTTGCCATGGTACAACTCTATGTATTTGCCAAATATCAGAACTATATACTAAAATGGATTTTACTGCATGTAAGTTATTCTTTACTTTTTCTTCATGAAAGGGGGGTGGGGGGAAGAGCCAATAGGCAAGGCACACTATCCAGTGAAAATAATGGCTGGATAGGAAAGGAAAGGCTATCTGTACTCCACAGACCCACTTCCTCTCCCCCATCCCCTTGTCCAGGCTCACAGCCTATTCCTGATCAGACTCTGTTACCTTGACTGGTTGTGCTTATGCTTAGTCGCTCAGTCATGTCTGACTCTGCGACACCATGGACTGTAACCCACCAAGATCCTCTGTCCATGGGATTTTTCAATCAGGAATACAGGAGTGGGTTGCCATTTTCCTCCTCCAGGGGATCTTCCCGACCCAGGGATCGAACCTGTGTTTCCTCTGTCTCCTGCACTGCAGGTGGATTCTTTACCCACTTAGCCATCGGGAAAGCCCTCCAGCGAAATGGCTAGGGCCATCCCCTCTCCCTGCTCATTCTCCTTGGCCTTCTTGTTGCTAAGTCCCAAGGATGCTGGTGAATACTCTCTCCTGCTTGAGACTCAAAGCTCTCTAGGGTCCTTATGCAACTTCTCCAGCTTGCCTCCTCCATCACTGACAGCTCCTGTTGTGTCTCCTCCCCCAACTCCTCAACATACACACCACCCCAAACCTGGGCCATCCTGTTTGTGGCTTCACAAATTACCAACATACCAACCATACCCAGGTCCTCCACACCCCATCCTGGTGTCTCTTGAGTTTAATTTGTACTGACATCACCTCCTTAGTTGTCCATGACATATTTCTATTAATACCACCTGGGATCCAGATTTGACTCACATTGTGCCTTGTGGTTGGCCAAACTCCAAGCCTGTTTCCCACCTAATCTGTGCTTTGAAGTTTCAAGATAATGTTTGCCAACTCTTCCCTGAACTTTCCTTGCTCAAAAACCTCTCATGGGATTAAAGACCTACAGTTAAAGAGTTAAAACGATAAAACTCCTAGAAGAAAATATTGTGGGGATTCTTAGTAACATTGTGAGAAATCATGATGTTGAATTTGGCAACTGTTTCACCTATCAATGTGCCTGCTCAGTTGCTGAGTCCTGTCCAGCCCTTTGTGATCCCCATCAGGTTCCTCTGCCTATGTGATTTTCCAGGCAAGAATACTGGAGTGGGTTGCCATGCCCTTCTGCAGAGGATATTCCCAACGCAGGGATCGAACCCTGGTCCCCTGCACCTCCTGCACTGGCAGGTGAATTCTACACCACTGAGCCACCTGGGAACCCCAGTGTGTCAAAATGTGACGTTAAAAGCACAGGTAACAAAAGGCAAAAGTAGATAACTTGAACTTCATCAAAACTGAGAACTTTTGTGCATCAAAAAACGCAAGAAAGCAAAAAAGACAACCTACAAAATGTGAGAAAATATTTCCAAATCACATACCTGATAAGGAATTAACATCCAGGATATATAATGAACTCTCCCTACTTGACAACAATAACAAAAATTCAAAACTGGTCAAAGAACTTGAAGAGACATTTCTCCAAAGATGGCCAATAAGCACATGAAGAGATGTGTAACAGCATTAGTCCTTGCTGCTGCTGCTGCTAAGTCGCTTCAGTCGTGTCCGACTCTTAGCAACCCCGTGGACTGCAGCCTACCAGGCTCCTCTGTCCATGGGATTTTCCAGGCAAGAGTACTGGAGTGGGGTGCCATTGCCTCTTCCGGCGTTAGTCATTAGGAAAATGCAAATCAAAACCACAATAGGATACAACCTCACATCTACTAAGATGGCAATTTCAAAAAAGAGAGAGAGAGAAAGCAAGTATTGATGATAATGTGAAAGAGGAGAGTGAAAAAGCTACCTTAAAACTCAACTAAGATCATGGCATCCAGTCCCATCACTTCATGGCAAATAGATGGGGAAACAATGGAAACAGTTACAGACTTTATTTGGGGCAGGGGCTCCAAAATCACTGAAGATGGTGACTGCAGCCATGAAATCAAAAGACGCTTGCTCCTTGGAAGAAAAACTATGACTAACCTAGACAGCATATTAAAAAACAGAGACATTACTTTGGCAACAAAGGTCTGTCTAGTTAAAACTATGGTTTTACTAGTAGTCATGTCTGGATGTGAGAGTTGTACCATAAAGAAAGCTGAGTGCCAAAGAATTGATGCTTTTGAACTATGGTGTTAGAGAAGACTCTTGAGAGTCCCTTGGACTGCAAGGAGATCAAACTAGTCAATCCGAAAGGAAATCAGTCCTGAATATTCATTAGAAGGACTGATGCTGTAGCTGAAGCTCCAATACTTTGGCCACCTGATGCAAAGAACTGACTTCTTAGAAAAGACCATGATGCTGGGAAAGATTGAAGGCAGGACAAGGGAATGACAGAGGATGAGATGGTTGGATGCCATCACCGACTCTATGGACATGAGTTTGAGCAAGCTCTGGGAGTTGGTGATGGACAGGGAAGCCTGCTGTGCTGCAGTCCATGGGGTCCCAAAGAGTCAGACACAACTGAGAGACTGAACTGACTGACTGATGTAAATGTGGAGAAACTAAAACCCTCACACATTGCTGCTGAGAACGGAAAACGGGAAACTATGGAAAACAGTTTGGTGGTTCTTCAAAGAACTAAACTGAGAGTTACCCTGCTGCTGCTGCTAAGTCGCATCAGTCATGTCTGACTCTGTGCGACCCCATAGACGGAAGCCCACCAGGCTCCCCCGTCCCTGGGATTCTCCAGGCAAGAACACCGGAGTGGGTTGCCATTTCCTTCTCCAGTGCATGAGAGTGAAAAGTGAAAGGGAAGTTGCTCAGTCGTGTCCAACTCTTCACAACCCCATGGACTGCAGCCCACCAGGCTCCTCCGTCCATGGAATTTTCCAGGCAAGAGTACTGGAGAGGGGTGCCATTGCCTTCTCCGAGAGTTACCCTATGACCCAGTAATTCTACTCTTAAGTATACACCTAAAGGAATAGAAAGCAGGAACTCAAAAAAAAAAAAAAAGCTGAGGACTTGCCTGGTGTTCCAATGGTTAAGATGTTATCACTGCAGTGGGTACGGGTTTGATCCCTGGTCAGGGAACTATGATCCCTCATGCTGTACATGACCGTGCATCGAAGCATAACTCACAGTAATCAAAAGGTGAAACAACCCAAGTGTCCTTCAACAGATGACTGAGTAAATAAAGTGTGGTCCATCCATACAATGGAATAGTATTCAGCTTCCAGAAAGAATGAAATTCTGACACATACTACATCATGGTTAAACGCTGTAAACGTGTAAAGTGGAAGAAGCCAGACATAAAGAACAAATATATGATTCCTGGTGCTAGTGGTAAAGAATCTGCCAGTGCAGGAGATGCAAGAGATGAACACTGATCCCTGGGTCAGGACCATCCCTTGGAGTATTCTGGGCTTTCCTAGTGGCTCAGATGGTAAAGAATCTGCCTGCAATGCAGGAGACCCGCGTTCCATCCCTGGGTCGGGAAGATCCCCTGAAGAAGGAAATGGCAACCCCCTCCAGTATTCTTGCCTGAGAAATCCCATGGACAGAGGAGCCTGGCAGGCTACAGTCCATGGGGTTGCAAAGAGGCAGACACGACTGAGTGGCTAACACACACACCGCTTACACATGAGGCCCCGAGAAGTGTCAGGTTCACAAAGATAGTAGGATGGGGGGACCAGGGGGTGGGGGAGGGGATGAGGAATCAGTGTTTAATGGAGACAGTTTGAGTTTGGGAAGATGAGAAAGTCCTGGGACCGTATGGTGGGGATGGTTGCTTGGCACTGAAAATGTGCATAACACCAGTGAATCGCACACTTAAAATAGTTACGATGGTAAATGTTAAGTTAAAATTGTTCAATGCAATTTTACCACAATTTAAATTTTTTTTTATTCCCTGGAGGTCCAGTGATTGAGACTCTGCCTTCTAAGGCAAGGGGCACTGGTTCAACCCCTGGTTGGGAAACTAAGGTCCCACCTGCCTCAGTGTGCAGCCAAAAGAAAAACCTTTTTTTAAGAGCCTGCCTTGACTCCTTCTTACCACTTCATTGACTCTTAAACACCTCAACCCTCTGCTCCAGCCAGCTCCTCGTCTTCCCTCTAACACCTGCTCCCCACACCTTTGCCCACGCGGTGCCCCCCGCCCCCTCTCTGTCTTCCCAGATCAACCAGCCCTGCCTTGCAAACTCACAGACCTGCTCCCTCCTGGGAAATGAGGGCAAGGCAGCGAAGTGGGGGCTTGTTCCAGGATCTGAGAGGGGGCAGTAGCGACACTGGTGTCGGGGCAGCAAGCTGAAGCAGGAAACCATCTTGGTGTATAGTTAGGCTGCTCCCCAGGACGGCCGCAGGTGCAACTTGAGAAGCCAGAGGTGGAGAAGGCAGAGGCAGGGGCAGGGGCGGATCCTCCGAGCCCTAGCAAGGGCCCCCAGGTCAAGGCATCCCGGAAACCAAGCATTCTCTCTGCATCCTGAACTGTGTCCCAGCATCTGTCTCACTGGCAATAACAGCGACGACAGTAATCATAACAACAGCCCCGGGGCAGCCAGCCCTGCATCTGCCTCCACTTCCCTGTGCCTTCCTGGATGGCGCTCCTCGGGGCCACCCAGGGGCGAGACCTGGAGTGGCTGAGTCCCCAGGGTCACCACAGCCAGAGATGGTGGGAGACGCCAGAGTGGGTGGGCAGCAGAAGGTGGAAGGTGAAAGGGGGTGGGCGGGGGGCTGACCTGCCAGAAGGGCTGCAGAAGGGGGCCGGGCACAGGTCTAGAGGCTGGACCGAGCGGGGAACCAGGCCAGCAGGGCGTGTTTACTTTCTGTGGCCTCCCACTGCCACCCGGGATTGGGGGCCCGCAGGGGACCAGATGTTTCTCTCCTGAGCTAATCTCTGGGCTTCATCCCAGGGGACTCTGCCGGTTTCCCAGAAGACACGCCCACCTGGAGAACCCTCCGACACCCAGAGCCGCGATCCGGTTCGCAATCTTGCTTCTCCGCCCCGCCCCCCAGGAGCCCGTTCCGCCCCGCAAGTCCAGCCCCCAGTCCTGCCTGGGCTGACCCCGTCCAGCCTCGTCCTGAGCTCCTAATTTGGCTGCCCAGAGTTTGCAACCCCGCCGGGCCACCCCAGAGAGAGCCGCGGGATGCCAGCCTTGTTCTCAGGTCCTGGGAAGAAGAGGGGGGGAGGAAAACTTTGATGCTCGGCCAGAGCCTGTGCCTGAAATTCCACCATTCAAGTTTCCCCTTTGGGTTAAAGCAGTTGTTTCCTTTACCTATTTCAGAAAAAAACCCTCCAGTGCCTCCCAAAAAATGCTTCCGAGGGGGAAAAAAATGCCAAGGGGGCACATAGGTTGTGGAAAGCTGTGAGTGAATGAAAGGCTCTGAGAAAACCTGTGTGGAATGGCCCCATTTAGCTCTGCTAATCACCACACTTGGCTCCAGTTCCACAAAACATGCTCTGGACGTCCACAGCCCCAATTAAATGCCCATTGTGACAGGCCAGAGGGGCGGAGAGCCATCAAACTGCAGAGAGAGGAGGTCAGTTTGACTGGACCTGAAGGGAGGGAATGTGGGGAACAAAAGCCCCGAGAGCTACCCTCAGTGAGAGACCAGAAACGACCCCAGAGCGCAGGAGAGGGGGCTCAGCCCTCCTGCCCCCACCTTGGTCCTCGCTCCAGCCCCTGGCTCTCTGATCAAGCCCTCAGTCCTGCGCCTGAGAGCTCAGATTCCCCCAGTGCCTCCTGCTGTCCCTACACCCACGTGGCCAAGGCGGGGGCCACGCTGCTATCCAAGGCAAGCCAGGCGTTGTCAGTGACCCAGATGCCACGAGGGCACGTTATAAAGACCTGACAGCAGTTAGACTTTAACGAACACCCTCATCTCTGATTCCTGACCCCAGGACAGACAGGTATGGATTCGAATTGTGAATGGAACATGATCGATCAGGGAAGAGTTAGCAGCTGTGTGATCCTGGGGCCACAAATTAAGTCAGTTGTCAGACCTCATCTGGAAAATGGGGCCAGCAAATGAGTCCATCACTGGATGAGGACGAGGGCTCTGTGAGATACGGAATCTGCTCTTGTGCTATTTCACCCTTCTGTGGAGACTCCTGTCCCTTCTCTACCCACAGCCCTCCAGGGCTCCCACCTCCCTTGGGGTAAAAGCCCAAGTCTTTTCCCTCCTTCCTCTCTCCACCTCACTCACTCGTGCTCCAGACAACTGTGTTAGCTGTTCAGTCGTGTCCAACTCTTGTGACCCATGGACTCTAGCCCACCAGGCTCTTCTGCCCATAGATTTCCCAGGCAAGAATACTGGAGTGGGTGGCCATTCCCTTTTCCAGGGGATCTTCCCGACCCAGAAATCGAACCCCAGTCTCCTGTATTGCAGGCAGATTCTTTACCATCTGAGCCACACATTGGCCCCTTAATGAACCCAGAACAAGTCAGGCACATAGTCCAGCCTCACGGCATTTGCACCAGCTGTTACCTCTGCTTAGAACACCCTTGCCCCAGATCTCCCGCACTTCCATCAGGTCCTGTTCAAATGTCACCTCCTCCAGGAAGCCATCCATGATGTCCCACACTGAAATAGCCCCTGGACTAGGTTGGATAGTTGTTGTTGGTGTTATTTAATTGCTCAGTTGTGTCTGACTCTTTGCTACCCCATGGACTGCAGCACACCTGGCTTCCCTGTCCTTCACTATCTCCGGGAGTTTGCTCAAATTCATGTCCATTGAGTCAGTGATGCCATCCAACCGTCTTATCCTCTGTCGCTCCCTTCTCCTCTTAAACATGTGGCTTCCATTTCAGGCCTGGAGGAGGCCAGACTCCCACTGATGGCCAAGACAGGAGGTTTTGCCAAGAGAAAGAGGTAGTAGATGGCCAGACTGGCTGGATGGGGGACAGACAGGCCAGAGGGTGGTCAGGCATGTGGTTCTAGGAGTCTAGACAGACTCCTAGATGAGCAGGAAGGCCATCCCAGCCATTCAAGACACTCACACTGTCACACACTAGCCTTTCTGAGCCTCCGAGTCCCTCTCTGATAATGGTTGTGGATGGAAGTGCCAGTGGGGCAGGGTTTTAAATGTTCACTAATGACTGTCTGATGATAGGGGTTTTCCAGTTATGAAGGCTCTTCCTTCATTTCAGTAACAGCTAGGAAGATACCTTGGAGAAGGAAATGGCAACCCACTCTAGTATTCCTTCCTGGGAAATTCCATGGACAGAGGAGCCTGGTGGGCTACAGCCTGTGGGGTCGCAGAGTCAGACACAACTGAGTGATTAAATCACCACCATCGCTACTGGGTCCTGTTCTAAGTGGTAAGAGGATGGCGACTCACCTGGATAAGCCAGGGGGCAGGATGGAAGTCCAGGACAAGACAGGAGGCTGCATTTGAAGCTTACATCAAAGTGACAAAGTGCTTGAGGAGGATCACTCCCCACCAGCTCTGAGGGTGGCAGAGGAGGACAGCTGAGACTTCTGTGTCCCAGGAGCAGAGGGGAAACTGAGGCCAGCCCTCAAATCAACACTCTAGGATCAAGAGTGATGTCCCTCACATGCGTTGCGCAGTAAGTTGCTTCTGTTGTGTCCGACTCTTTGTGACCCCATGGCCTGTAGCCCTCCAGGCTCCTCTGTCCATGAGATTTTCCAGGCAAGAATACTGCAGTGGGCTGCCACTTCCTTCTCCAGGGCATCTTCCCAATCCAGGGATTGGACTGGCAATTCTTAGATCTCCTGCATTGGCAGGTGGTTCTTTGCTACTAGCAGAGGGGCAAAGGACCTGTGTTGGGGGTGACTGGGGAGGAGGGCGTGCTGGGGAGGCAGTGGGAGGGAAAACCTCCAGGGCTCATTGGAAACTGAGGGGGAAGGTGGGAGGGGTGTGTCACCTTTACAGGGCAGACTTTGGGGGTTTGGAGTTGTTTTTTTTCCTAAAGCTTTTTAAAAGTATGACGGTGCTTTTTAAAAAATAATTTTGTTTATTTATCTGTTTACTTTTGGCTGTGCTGGGTCTTCATTGCTGTGCCAGCTTTTCTCTAGCTGTAGAGAGCAGGGGCTACTCTCCAGCGGTGCTAGTTGTGGTCCTCGGGCTTCTCACTGAGGTGGCGTCTCTTGTTTCGGAGCACAGGCTCTGGGGTGCACAGACTTCAGTAGTTGTGACTCTGGGGATCTAGAGCACAGGGTCAACGGTGATGCCACACAGGCTTAGTTGCTGTGTGGCATGTGAGATCTTCCCACCAGGGACTGAACCTCTGTCCCCTGCATTGGCAGGCAGATTCTTTACCACTGAGCCCCCAGGGAAGCCCCCCCCCCCAGCTTTATCGAGATAGAACTGACATGCAACCTTATGTAAGTTTAAGGTCTACAACTGCGATAATGTGATACAATTCTGTGACATTAGCTAACACTTCCACCACAACACACGATTACCATTTCTTTCTTGCAGTGAGAACACTGATGGTCTACTCTCTTAGCAACTTTCAAGTACTCAGTACAGAGTTACCTGCAGTCATCATGCTGTCCATTGCGAAGTTACTCCCTCTGACCAACATCTCCCCCTTTCCCCAAGCCCCAGCCCCTGGAAACCACTATTTTACTTCAAATCCACGCAGAAGTGAGACTGTACAGTATTTGTCTTTCTCTATCTGACTTTCGGGGAGGAGTTTGAGTAAATATTCACTCCAGACACAGGAGGGATCCAACATTCTCTTCCCTCTCCCACCCCAAGCTCTGCGCTTGCCGTGTCCTCAGCCTGAACTCTCTTACACAGATCTCTTATTGAATGTGGTCTCCAGAACTTCCCAGTGGTAAAGAATCGGCCTTCCAATGCAGGGGACATGGGTTCAATCCCCAGTCAGGGAACTAAGATCCCACATGCCGTGGTGCAATTAGAAAGAAGCCCGCATGCTGCAGAGAAGATCCTGCATGCCATAATTAAGACCTGACACAGCCAAAAAGATACTTTAAAAAAGAAGAAAAAAAACAACTTTCAATTTAAAATATATATGAATATGTATGGCTGAGTCCGTTTGCTGTTCACTTGAAACTGTCACAAGGTTGTTTGTTAATTGGCTATACCTCAATACAAAATAAAAAGGTTAAAAAAGTAAATCTGTATTTTAAAAAAATTGTAGTTTCCTCTGGAAAGCCTTTCCTGACCCTCCAACTTAGGACCTGCTGCTGCTGTTGCTGCTAAGTCGCTTCAGTTGTGTCCGACTCTGTGCAACCCCATAGACGGCAGCCCACCAGGCTCCCCCATCCTTGGGATTCTCCAGGCAACAACATTGGAGTGGGTTGCCATTTCCTTCTCCAATGCATGAAAGTGAAAAGTGAAAGTGAAGTTGCTCATTCATGTCCAACTCCTAGCGACCCCATGGACTGCAGCCTACCAGGCTCCTCCGTCCATGGAATTTTCCAGGCAAGAGTACTAGAGTGGGGTGCCATCGCCTTCTCTGAACTTAGGAGCAGATGGTCCTTTTGTCAGTTTCAGCTGACCTTGAGCAGGTGCAATTTGTCTCACTATTTAAGGGGATACCAACCATGTGGCTGGGAAAAATATCTGGCAGGTGAGCTACAGATGGGGGTTCCAGACACCATGATCCTCTTAGGGGAAGCACACTGATTAAAACCATCCACCCTGGCCAGGCACCATAGTAACCATTTGCATAAGTTCACAGGAGGTCCCGGTAAGAAACACGGAACTAATAAGCCTCCACCAACCGGAAGAGTTCGGGAAAGGTCAAAAAGAGACACCACATGTCCAACCACCTCCCAGAATCCTCTCTGCTATCCATCTTGGCTGAACAAGGCGTGCACCACCAGGAAGGACTCTGAGTCACAATGATTGGCTAAAGACAACCCAGAAACTAATCCCATCACCATAAAACCTGAGACTTCAAGCCACGTGGCAGAGCTGTTCTCCTGGGTTCCCTTATCCTGCTTCTCTCCACCTGATGCCCTTTCCCAACAAAATCTCTTGCTTTGTCAGCGTATGTGTCTCCTCAGACAATTCATTTCTGAGTGTTAGACAAGAGCCCAGTTTCGGGCCCTGGAAGGGTCCCCCTTCCTGCAACAATCCCTCTCTTCAATCTTGAAGCTCACTTGCCTTCCCTCTAGATGCTGCTGCTGCTAAGTCGCTTCAGTCGTGTCCGACTCTGTGAAACCCCATAGACGGCAGCCCACCAGGCTCCTCCGTCCCTGGGATTTTCCAGGCAAGAACACTGGAGTGGGTTGCCATTTCCTTCTCCAATGCATGAAAGTGAAAAGTGAAAGTGAGGTCACTCAGTCGTGTCCGACTCCTAGCGACCCCATGGACCGCAGCCTACCAGGCTCTTCCATCCATGGGATTCTCCAGGCAAGAATACTGGAATGGGGTGCCATCGCCTTCTCTGCCTTCCCTCTAGGTTGTCAGGTAACTGGTGATTTGTACCTTGGTTCTATTCTGGTTCTGCCACTCCTCAATGAGCAACCTTGAGCAAGATACTCAGCCTCTCCGTAGCTCAGTCTTCTCAGTTGGGAAATGGCTAGGATAATAGTGCCCACTCCCCTGGGCTGATGCGGAGTTAAAACGATGCTTCAGCATCGCAGGCATCATCATTATTTTCCTCTCATCTTCCTGGTTCCTACAGTCCAAGGGCAACAACGAGGATCCACTGCGCCCTCCTGTGGCAGCACTGGAGTACTGCATCCCTCCAGGCCCAACTCATTACATCACTCCAGATTCTAAAGGTTGCAAGTTACCAAAAAAAAAATCTTTTAAATCAGTCCAAGCTGGTTTAAATCAAAAGATGATGTACTGCCCATAACAACCTCTGCACTTGCTGTGCCCTCTTCCAAGAATGCCCTCGCTCCCCGCCCCCACTTCCTCCTCTTTAATATTCAAACCACAATGTCAATGCCACCTCCACAGGGAGCCGTTTGCCAGCTCCCTGCTTAGTCAGTACTAAGCACCAATTCTGGGCCAGATCCTGTTCCAGGCACGAGGGATACTGCTGTGGACCACACAGATGAAGATTCCGTCCTCAGAGCTGACATTCTGATGAGAAAGATTGAGAATCAACAAATACAAGTATTCCATAGAGTATGTCAGGCGGTGACTCACGCTGAGAGTGAAATGTCAGGAAATGGGAGAGGAGGAGCGGAGGGAGGCTGTAATCTTGACGTGAGAGGGGGCACAGTGCAGGTCTCACTGAGGGGGCTACCCCTGAGATGAGACTTGAAGAATAAGATGCAGTGGGCATTCCAAGCATGTGGTGGTTGTCCAGTCACAAAGTCCTGTCTGACTCTTTGCAGCTCCATGAACTGCAGCATGCCAAGGCTTCTCTGACCTTCACTATCTTCCAGTTTGTTCCAAGCATAGAGAACCAAGAGAACAGTAAGTGCAAAGGCCCTGAGGCAGGTCAGTTACCTTTGGGGGATGGAGACTGTCATTGCTGCTGGCTGTGTCCGCAGTACTAGAACAGTACCTAGCACAAAACAGTGCTTAATAAAGATTCCATGAATGGAAGCCCAGCTAGGGGTTTCAGGAACAGCTGGTTCAGGGCTGAAATGAGGGCCCTGAGGCTACTATCCTCCTCTACCTGGTGGCCCCAGTCATTGTTTGTTTGTTTTTAGTTGAAGCATAGTCGATTTAGGCTTCCCTGGTGGCTCAGGGATAACGAATCTGCCTGCCAATGCAGGAGATGTGGGTTCAATTCCAGGGTCTGGAAGATCCCCTGGAGAAGGAAATGGCAACCCACTCCAGTATTCTTGCCTGGGAAATCCCATGGTCAGAGGAGACGGGTGGGCTACAGTCCATGGGGTTGCAAAGAGTCAGACATGACTCAGTGACTCAGTAACAACAACATAGTCGATTTACAGTCTTGTGTTAATTTCTGCTATTCAGCAAAGCAATTCAGTTATATATACATACACTCTTTTTCATATTCTTTTCCATTATGGTTTAACACAGGATATTGAATATAGTTTCCTGTGCTGTACAGTAAGACCTTGTTGTTTATCAATCCTATACATAACAGTTTGAATCTAGGAATCCCAAACCCCAATCCTTCCCTCCCCCACCCCCTTCTCCCTTGGCAGCCACAAGCAAGCCTGTTGGCTTCAGTCTTCCAGGACGTCTCTCCCATTGTCTAAGATGGGGCTGTTGTTCAGTCTCCAAGTCATGTCCGATTCTCTGCAACCCCATGGACTACAATACGCCAGGCCTCCCTGTCCCTCACGGTCTCTCGGAGTTTGCCCAAGTTCATGTCCATTGAGTTCATGTTCCCTAAGATGGGGACTCAGTTTCAAATGCTACAAAAGTCTGTTTCCCAGGATTCCACGCAAAAGCCCTGACATAGCTTATTAAGGGTGGTTTGCCTGCCCATCCTCCCATCAGTCCAGGAACCCAGGAGATGGGATGTGGGTGTGGCTTACAGCCAAGTTACACGCCCTACCCAGACCACACCTAGTGGGGAGAAGGAGCACCCAGAGGACATGTGGGCCTGTGGCATGTAAGCAAAGAGCCAGTTTCCCAGATAATTATGAGGTTTTACAGCTAGTAAGTGGCTGAGCCTGGGAGCTCTCCCGGCTGAAAGCAGCTCGGAAATTCTCAGTGCTGTCTGGTGGCCACCCATCAGCAGACTAAGGGCCTGTGGCTGGACCAGACTGGGCTGAAAGGAGGAGCTAGAAGCATCAGGGCAAACAGAGAAGACAAAGGCAGCCACCCCCCACCTCGGATGGAGAAAGAGGTAAACAGAAGGCAGCTCAGGAGGAGCTCCCAACAGGCCCACGAGGGGAACAGAGGGTCAGGCTGGCACAGGCAGAGAGGGCTCATTTAGACTTGCTCCTCCCTGCCGCGAGTGGGTAGCAAACAGGAGGACGGGCTGCCCCTCCCCTCTGGCAGGGTTGGGGGGGAGGGGGGGGACAGGATGGGATGGAGGTGGAAGGTCAACTTGGTGGGAGCTCCAGGAAGACTGTGGTATTTACAGAGCACCTACTGTATGCAGGAGCCCTGATATGTCATTCCAAGTTCAAGGCAAAAACAAGTTTACTATGGAGAGAAACCCTCCCCCAGCGGCCCTGTAAAGGCTACTACCGGCCCCCTCAGCCACCCAGGGATGAGGAAGCTGAGGAGGCCAAAGGCAAGGCCAGCCCAGCCTCTGCATAGCTCCCTGGGGGCCAGGCCTGGAAAATACCTGGAATGGTGAGGTCTAGGGGTCACTGCCTCGTCCTGTCCGGGAGCTTCAGCCTCCTGGACAGGCGCCCAGAGGCCTGAGGGGGAGCCCACCACGTAGGGTTTGAATCCCAACCTTGCTCTGACCTTCCAGGTCACCCCTGTTCATGCATTAGCTCGTCTATGGCACATTGACCCAGGGGTATCCAAAACCCACAGGGCCCCTCCTCTCAGAGAGCGTTCACTCTCCCCCTACTGTCTGCCCTCAGTTTCCTCTTCTGTGAAATGGGCCCAGTCAGGCCACGCCCAGGCTTAGGGCTGGTCAAACTCCCAGAGGGGAGAGCTGGGAGGGCGGGAGCAGGTTGAGATGGATCCAGCCTCCCTGGGCACTGTGCCTGGCACACGGGAGGCGCCCAATAAATGCTTGCTTGAGCGAGGAGGAGCCTTCAATAAATAACAGCTGTTGCGGACGCTGTGGATGCTAGCGAGGGAGTGGGCCCTCCCCTCCCCCTCCCTGTTCCCCCTTCCCAGCCTCTGATCCCTCCACCCGATTTTGCCTCCTCCCCCTTGCCCCGCCTCTTTCCCTTCCATCTCCCCCTCCCCCGACCAGCCCGTTGCTCCCCTTTCCCCGTTTCCCTTACCCCTACCCAATTCTCCCTCCCTCCCGACACCCGGACCCTAGTCCTCCTCCCCTCCCCCACTCCTCCACCCCACTCCGCTCGCAGCCCCCGCCCACTGTCCCCGCCCCCACCGTGTCACCCCCCCTTCCCCCACCCCTCCCCCGCCCCCCCCGGCGGGGCGCCGGTCCGGGCGGGGCCGCCCGAGCTCCCGGGGCCCTGGCTCGGGTCCAGCCCGCGGCCCAGGCCGGGCGGCGGCGGGCGGGGTCCTGGCGGCGCGCGGTTTGGGGGTTTTTTATAACCCTGGCAGGCGGCTCAGGAAGTGCCGTCCCCGCGCCCCCTCCCCCGGCCACGCCGCCGCGCTCGCTCCCTCCCTTCCTGCGCGCGGGCCGGCGAGACCGCGGCGGGACAGCAGGCGGAGGCCCGGGCGGGCGGCCGGCCGCGGGTAACGGAGCGGGCGGGGCGCGGCGGGCCGGGGGGCTGCGGGCGACCCTGTGCGTCCGCGTCGCAGCCCGGGGGTGGCCCTGGGCCTCGGGACTGGGGACGTCGGGCCGTGGGGGCCGCCGCGGTGTGTGATGTCCCTGAGCGTGTGCGACACGCAGCGCGCCCCTGAGGTCCTGGGAGCTCCTGTCTGGGTTTGTTTGCTCCTTGTGTGCGTGTGTGTGTGTGGATGTGAATATCCACGTCTGTATAAATGCCGTGTGTCCGCACCTGTGTGCCTACGTGAAAATCTGAATGTCTGGCTGTGTTTGAACTTGTGTGTGATGTGTGATGTGGGTGTTGTGTGTCTGCGGAAGTGTGAGTGTAAGCCAATGTGTGCACGGAGTTCAGTGTCTCCTGGGTAAGTGTCCCGATGAGTGTGTATTTGCACACATCTGCCGGCGTGTCTCCCTGTGTGTGTCAGGGTGTAAGGAGTGTGTAAATGCCTGTGGGTACATACATCTGGTGGGTCTCAAGGTTAGCAGGACTGTGTGAGTGTGTTCCTGGTCTGTTCTGAGTGTGTACGTGTCTGTGCACGTAGGCCCGGGTGTGTGTCTGTCTGTGGGGTGTGTGTGTGAATGAGTGTGTATGCACGTAGATCTGGGGAGTGTGTGGTTGTGTCTCGGGTGTTGGGATGTGTGCGTGTGTACTGAGTAGGGGGTATCTTGTGGGTCTGGGGTGTCTGGTTGTTGGTCCCCCTGCTGCACAGGTATGATCACCCTCAAGTCTCTGTATATGTGTGTGTGTGTGTCATTGCCAGTGTGTGTGTGTGTGTGTGTGTGTGTGTGTGTCTGGGTGTGGGAGGGGCGCCGCCCACTTCCCCTGAGTTGGTGACTGGGGCCTCTGAGGTCTGTCTCTGGTATCTCCAGCCAGGGACTCAGGGCCTTTAATTAGCGGCTGGCTGCGTACCCACCGGGTGCCTGGGTGCCGGCCTCCTCCCGGGCTGGGCCTTTGTCTGCTCTCCTCTCCAGGCAGGGACTCTTGCCTGGCCTCTGCCCTCGGGCAGCCTCCATCTCGGCCTTGGCCTCCACTGGGAGGCTCTGTGGCCCTGGCCTCCAGCTCGGCTCTGGAGTCTGGGCATAGAGCAGCGGGGGTCCCCCCCAGGATCCCCAGGATGGGATGGAGTCTCCGTAGAGGCGGTTTCCGTCCGGCATTTCCTCCCCCAGCCTCCAGCGAGCTGGCACCCTCCCCCACGCCGGCCACCTCCCTCCTGCCTTCCAGGAGGAGGAGCTGGGGGGAAGGCCAGGCCTGGGTACACACACACACACACACACACACACACACACACACACACAAACACACTCCTGCAGCCGCGCACAGGGTCACATGGCCAGACACCACACACAAAGTCACCCAGTCGCAGACGAGTGATCACCCCCCACATGCAGCCTGGGGGAGACCCCCTGCTGACCTCCTATTGCCCCCACCCCTAGAGGATCAGGCTCAGGAATCCTCTACCTGTCCCCAGGCCTCCTCTTTTCCCTGCTCCAGAGCAGCCAATCTGTTCATGCCCCCCACAGGCTGTCCCCCTATTGCAGATGCTGGCCTCCCCCTGGTAGACACCTCATACCTGTACCCTCCTCGAGGTTCCTCCCAACCCACACCCCACCCCACCCATCACCAGTGCTGGGTCCTCTACCCTCTCCACCACACCCCCTTGAGCTGGAGGCACCGGAGGCCGGTGAGGTTGTTGGGGAGAGGGGCCCAGCTTCAGAGGAACGAGATGAGGACTACCAGGCCAGGCAGTGCTAGGAGGAGGAGAGAGACAGGACTGGGGGGAGGCCAAGCGGCTCCAGCCTCATTTGCAGTGAGAATGCTGCCACCTGGACATGGCGAGGTGGTTCAGGCAGGCAGGGGCTCAGGGGACCCACACACAGGGAGGGCTTGAATCCCAGAGCTAGTCAGGGATGGAGGAGATGGGGGTGGGGTGGGAGAGGGGGACAGAAGTGGGGGAGGAGGGAACTTTGGGGGAACGAGGGCTAGGAACCAAGGGAGAATGAAAGCCAAAAGGAGGTTGACCAGGGCTGGGGAGAAGGTGTCCTCAGTGACCCCTGAACTGCAGCCCCAGCTCCACTCTCCTCACTGCCCCTTCCCACCCTGTCCAGGCTCCCAGAAGAGGTGCTGAGGCCCAGAGGGACCCGCACACAAGGGTTCGACACCGCACAAGGGTTCGACACCGCGCCACCAACTGAAGCCCCCATAAGGTAAACAAGAGGGGGAAAAAGAAACCCCTGGGGTAAACATCAGCCTGTCTGAAAAGAGCAACACAAAGGCTGAGAGTGAGTTCCCCATCACTGGGTTGGGGGGTGCTCCAATCAGAAGAGGGGGAGAGGTCAGCTTCTAAGTCAGCATCTATCTGGCTTCATCCCTCAGGAGCTGAACTGCTCTGTTTGGGGATCAACTCTCAGACTTGGCCAGGCTGCAAAGAAAACAAGACAGTGTGTGATTAAGGGGGAAATTGCACAGAGGAGGAGGGCGGAGACAGGAGGGGGTGGAAGGCTTGGCACGGGCGGTGGCCCCGAGCGGTGTCTGTGGCAGGCTGGCCCAGGGTAGATGCTGGAGAAACAGACCTGCCCCGCAGGCCTGGAGCTTCGAGGAAGACTCGGAAATTAGAGGAAGCGGGACTAAGGGCCAGGCTAGGGTAGGGTGGAGGAGAGGTCACAGGAACAGAGACCAGGATGCAGGGTGGGGTGAGTGGTGCTACCCGTGGCAGAGACTCCCAAGGCAGGACCCCTCACCCAAGGTGGGAGGGGCACCAGGCACTGGCCTTGGGTCATCTCTGGGTTGAAAATGCACACTGACCAACCTTCACGTGTCCCAGGCCAGTCCCCCTCCCCCCGTGTGGTCCTCCTGCGCTGGCCCTCGGGGTCGTGGGTCCGCACCAAGCTCCTCCCTGCCCCTGGGACCTTTGCCCCTGCTGCTCCTCCAGACCCTCTCCTGTCTCTTCATCCTCCCACTTCCACTTCCAAGCCTCTCAGTTATTTCTCATAAAGAACATGCCCTGATCTGAATCATGTGTCTCTTCATTTACTGGTCATCTTGCTCCTGGGAGACTGAGTCCCATGGGTTGAGGGGGGAGTGGGGCAGGGACTATATTCATATTATCCATGGACTGTATCCCACCCGGCTCCGCTGTCCATGAGATTCCCCAGGCAAGAATACTGGAGTGGGCTGCCATGCCCTTCTTCAGGGGATCTTCCCAGCCCAGGATTGAACCTGTGTCTCCTGCATTGAAGGCAGATTCGTTACTGCCTGAGCCACCAGGGAAGCCTATATTATACAGTCACCACCTGATGAATGAATCCTAAGGGTTATCGTGGAGCTGAATGTGCTTGGCCAGTAGCCAGCACATAGTAGGTGCTCGTGGAGTCAAGATCCTCGGCTGTCCTAAGAGGATAAGGGGGATGCTGAGGGCGTGGGGGGGAAAGGGAGGGAGTTTACTGAGCTAGAGATGCGTTCAGTCTTCAAACCTGGAGTGGGGAGAGGGTTGGCTACAGGTGCCCTTGTCCACCTGGCAAGAGACCTTGGCACTGCTCCAGCCAGCAGTAGGGCCCCGCCCCCCCTGCCGACCCAGCTCCCCACCCTTTCGCCTCCCAGGAGCCCGTGATGCTGCCCAGGCTGTGAACAGGGAAGGCAGCGCTGCGTGGGCTGCCGGCAGCCGGGGCTGGGGAGAGACATGTGGACACGTGGCCTCTATGGCTCCCGCCTGCCAGATCCTCCACTGGGCCCTCGCCCTGGGGCTGGGCCTCGCATTCGAGGTCACACACGCCTTCCGGTCTCAAGGTAGGCCCAACCCAGGGTGGGGGGTGGCGGTAGGAACTGAACGGGGATCGTGGGGGGTGGGGAGGCCCTGCGGTCCGTGAGGCCAGTCTTGCGGCCAGTGACCCAGATGCAGGGGCCACTGAAGCCAGCCTCACTCACCCTGCAGCCAAGCAGGCAGGACACAGGGCTCCTTCCCGGGGCCCACCCCAGGCCTCTGACCCTCACCCATAGATGAGTTCCTGTCCAGTCTAGACAGCTATGAGATCGCCTTCCCCACGCGAGTGGACCACAACGGGGCGCTGCTGGCCTTCTCGCCCCCGGCCCCCCGGAGGCAGCGTCGGGGCACGGGACCTCAAGCAGAGTCCCGTCTCTTCTACAAGGTGGCCGCACCCAGCACCCACTTCCTGCTAAACCTGACCCACAGCCCTCGCCTCCTGGCGGGGCACGTGTCCGTGGAGTACTGGACTCGAGAAGGCCTGGCCTGGCAGAGGGCCGCCCGGCCCCACTGCCTCTACGCAGGCCACCTGCAGGGCCAGGCCAGCAGCTCCCACGTGGCCATCAGCACCTGCGGGGGCCTGGTGAGTGGAGGGTTCTGGGAGATAGGGCGGAACGCCTGCAAGCTTGGGAGTTAAGAAAACACTTATATAGGTCACAGAAGGAATCACGGTGACAGGGTTTTTTTTTTAATTCCAATTTTTTTTTTTCCCCTCTCTTTCTTCCTTTCTGTCTTTATTCAGCTGCGCCAGGTCTTAGTTGCAGCACACGGGATCTTCAGTCTTCATCATGCATGCTGGGTCTCTAGTGGCAGCATGCAAATTCTTAGTTGTTCCACGTGGGATCTAGTTTCCTGATCAGGGATCGAACCCGGGTCCCCTGCCTTGGAAATGCAGAGTTTTAGCTACTGGACCACCAGGAAGTCCCCCTCAGTGGGAGTTGTTGAAACATTTTGAGCTAACCAAGAGGATTAGCTATTTTAAGATGCAGCTAAAGCAGTGCTTAGAAGAAAATGTGTAGCCTTAGGTCAGGCTGAAAATGAATGAGCTGAACACCCATCTGAAGAAACTGAAAAGGCAGTAGCAACGTAAACCAAGTAAAATAGAAGGGATGAAATCATAATGACAGAGATAGGGTCCCAGGGGTCCTGGAAACCAGAACCTGACCGAACCTTCTGTCCCATTTTCCCAACCCCCAGCACGGCCTGATTGTGGCAGATGAAGAAGAATACTTAATCGAGCCCCTGCATGGGGGGCCCAAGGGGCGCCGGGGACCGGAAGAGAGTGGCCCCCACGTGGTATATAAGCGTTCCTCTCTGCGTCACCCTCACCTGGACACAGCCTGTGGAGTGAGAGGTACAGCTGTCTGTCTGGGGCTGGGCAGAGGTCCTGCACAATACTGTGCCTCAAGATAGAGGTGCATGCCAGCATCCCTCCACCTGGAAGGTCAGCTGCATCCAGGGAGCAATGCAGATGGTCAGCAGGGCAGTAGGCAGTGGGACAGCCCATCTGTCACTTCCAGAGTCGAATGGCCCAACAGTGAGTGAGAAAGGCAGCCAGATAGCCAGCCAGGTGCGGTAAAACCATCCATCTGTGGGATTATCATCTGATCAGACAGTTAAGCAGTGGGATAGTCGTAGCAGATACTGGAGCAGTTGCACATTGGAAAATGTCAGGAGAACTTAACCACCGTTTGGAAGATCAGATTTACAACCAGATGTGCAGGGGGACAGTTATAACATCAGATATTTAGGGGATGGGAAAGAAAGTAAAGTATTAGTTGCTCAGTCATGTCCAGCTCATTGCAACCCCATGGGCTATAGCCTGCCAAGCTGCTCAGTCCGTGGAATTCCCCAGGCAAGGATACTGGAGTGGGTAGCCTTTCCCATCTCCAGGGGAATCTTCCTGGCCCAGGGATCGAACCCAGGTCTTCTACATTGCAGGCAGATTCTTTACCATCTGTGTTACCAGGGAAGCCCCAAGAATACTGGAGTATGTAGCCGTTCCCTTCTCCAGGGGATCTTCCGGAACCAGAGACTGAACCCAAGTCTCCCACATTGTGGGCAGATTCTTTACTGTCTTGAACCACTGGGGGAGCCAGCTGGACAACAAGGATTCACCAGAATAGTCATAGAGCTAAAAAAAATCATCTCTGTCCAGTGAAAATGCAGAACCACTGGAATGTTTTTAGTTGTATATATGAGTCTCAAAGTAGCATATCGTGGCAGACACACAACCACAGTGGGTTGTACTAACAGAAAAGTGGTGTCACAGTTGGATGACCAGTGAGACAGCTGGTCAGAAAAGACTGTCAGGCAGGGGAATTATTCTACAGCCAGACAGTTGGGCTGCAGGGTGAGTAAAAAGTTGCCCAGTCAGAAGGCCAGGGAGCCGTACCAGCGCACAGTTCTGGCAGTAGAACCTCTATTTGGGCAGTAGAATTGTCGGGAAGCTGCGTGGTCATGTTGACTGTCGTGGGATGCTGGGATGGCTGTTCGACCAATGAGTTTGACAGTGGAGCAGCCTCACCATTGTAGAACCAAGAGCAAAAGAATGAGGTGTTTGACAGCCAGATGAACCGTCAGACAGGGCCTTGGACAGCTAGAGCAAGCAGCAGAATGACCAGAAATTGCCCATCCAGATGAGAAACCATGGAAGGGGCGGCCGTGGTGGCTGCGCACCCTGAAACCGCCACCTGCCCGGCCCCTCGGGAATGAAACAGAGCGTGGCCAACCAGGCCTGAAGCGCTCCGTCAGCCGAGAGCGCTACGTGGAGACCTTGGTGGTGGCTGACAAGATGATGGTGGCCTACCACGGGCGCCGGGACGTGGAACAGTACGTGCTGGCCATCATGAACATTGTAAGTGCCTCCCCCTCCCTGGACAAGGACCCCCAAAAATGTGGAGCCCACCTCCAGAGTCAGGAAAAGGGCTGTCACCATCCCCCCATCACTGATCAAATGCCAGTGAAACAGAATGGGAAGGGGACAGGGTGAGTCAGAAAGAAAGCCTGTTAATGACAAGTAGCCTAGCACGGTGGTTGGGAGCATGAACTCAGGATCTAGCCAACCTGGCCTTAAATCTCAACTTTGCCAATCTCGGACTGTGTGCCCTTAGGCAAGCTACTTTGCCCCTCTGCCTTGGTTTACCCACCTGTAGAATGGGTTTAATAATAGTACCAACTTCATAAGGCTACGTGGATGCAGTGAATTGCTAAAGTGCTCACAGATGCACCTAACTCATAGTACTTACCCTATAATTGTTTGTTGTATAAAATTAAACAGGCAGCTTGCAGGTACTTGTTGAGGTTAGCAGTACACTTATGAGCAGTACATCTCTCTGCATGCAAGGCTCACCCGAGCGCCTTCCTGTAAATTCAGACAAGGTGAGCTGGCTGACTCAGACTCAGAGTCGGCGCCCATCTTGGATCTTGATCAAGACTCTGAACCTTTCTGAGCCTCAGTTCCTGCCTCTGTAAAATGGGAGTATAATAGTACCTGTCACAAAACTGTGGTGGGAGGGAAGACAGCTAGACAACTTGGCACGTAGTCAGGGTTTGATGAGTGATGCTGTTGTTCCACTGAAGCAAAAAAGGAAGAGAGAAAGTTTAGCACAGACAGATGACCTATTATGTAGACATAATATCATGCCTAACCCCACTGTTTTCTGCCCAGGCTCTGCCTCCCTTCCTTGGGCTTCCAAGTTTCCTCAAACCTGCCAGGGTTTCTGGGGAGTTTCCACATGGGATGGTGATGGCTCAGGGCTTCAGGTCATTGCACAGAGTGGCCTCCGTCATCCACCTCCCCTCTGACCACTCCCTCCTTCTCTCTGACCACTGTCTCCAGAGCTTCCAGCCTCCACACATCCACTTTCCAGTGGTGATGCTCAAATTGGTGCCTTCAGACAGTATGGAATGAGGCTGGATCTGCACATCTTTCAGGCCGCCTCTGGGCAGAGGCAGCTGTTGGGTGGGCATCGAGGATGGAGGACAAGCAGACAGGCTGAGCTGGGGGCTTGAGTTGGAAAGGCAAACGCTAGCAGGCAGGCTTAGCCAGACTGGGATTCCACTTTGAGCACCCACCAGCTATGCGTCCTGACCTCTGAGCATCGGGTGGCTTACCTGTAAAATGGGAATGCTAATACCTGCTCCTGTGAAGACCTGGGTGGCAGGCATAGCCTGAGCCCCAGCACACAGTAGGCGCTTGATCGATACAAGCTGTTGTCCTCGTTTCTCTTTTTGTCTCCTATTCTGGGCCCCTCTTAAGACTCGGTCTCTCTTGTTTCTTGGAGGTCAGGTTGCCAAACTTTTCCAGGACTCGAGTCTGGGAAACATCGTTAATATCCTGGTCACACGCCTCATCCTGCTCACGGAGGACCAGGTGCGGGGGAGGGGGAGGTTCCGCCACCTTCCACCACCACAGAACTCAGCACTGCCTGCGTTGCCCCCTGGGTGGCTGGTACCCGCGTACCTCACTCTGTCCATCCTCAGCCCACCCTGGAGATTACCCACCACGCCGGGAAGTCCCTGGACAGCTTTTGTAAGTGGCAGAAGTCCATCGTGAACCGCAGCGGCCATGGCAATGCCATTCCGGAGAACGGCGTGGCCAACCATGACACGGCGGTGCTCATCACGCGGTGAGGGGCGAGGAAGGCTCCGGGGGGACCTTCTGTGGGGGAGGGGGCCGGGGGAGGAGCGAATGGTCCAGGGGACTGCCCAGGTCCAAGCAGAGGTCACTTCTGCTGCGAGATGAGAGAGACCAGGACTGTCCAGTCGCCCTGTCGGGGAGCCAGGGCAGGGGAGGGGCTGCTGCAAGCCTGAGAATGTGGGGAGGCGGGTGGGGGTCTATTTGGGCACTGACGCAGCCTTCACTCTGTCCTTTGTTCAGTCGGCCACTCATGCCCCCCAGCATCTCCGAGGCGGGCTGGGAGAAGAGCATGAGGTTTCGGTTCAGGGGCAGGACTCAGCCGTGAGAAGGGCCGGGTGTGGGGGAGGGCGGCCCTTAGGGAGGCAGCCCAGCCTCCTGACTCCCTCGTCTCCTCCCACAGCTATGACATCTGCATCTACAAGAACAAACCGTGCGGCACCCTAGGTACCCGGGTCCCCTGGGTTTCAGGCGCCTCTGAAGGCAGTGGGCTGGGTGACACTGGCCCGGTGGGGGTGGGGACCTGGCAGAGGGGACAGAGCCGACAGACACAGCCCTGAGCCCCCAGCCCCGCCCCACACCCACGCCCATTCCCCAGGCCTGGCCCCAGTGGGCGGCATGTGCGAGCGAGAGAGAAGCTGTAGCGTTAACGAAGATATCGGCCTGGCCACGGCGTTCACCATCGCCCACGAGATCGGACACACGTGAGGCCGGGCTTACGGGAGGCGGCGGGCAGGAGGAGCGGGGAGTGTCGCCCGACACCTGGCGGAGCTGCTCGCTGCCCCTGTCCCCAGGTTTGGCATGAACCACGACGGCGTGGGCAACAGCTGCGGGGCCCGTGGCCAGGACCCAGCGAAGCTCATGGCGGCTCACATCACCATGAAGACCAACCCGTTCGTGTGGTCTTCCTGTAGCCGTGACTACATCACCAGCTTTCTGGAGTGAGGATCTGCCCGCCCGCCTGCCCGTCCCGCCCAGGGTCTCACACTTATGTTGGGGGGAGAGGGGCTGCCTCTGAGGAGGGTGATATGCTCAGGGATGCTCCCCAGGGGCCCCTGTGCGCTTGGCCTGCAGCCCTCCAGTGTGACAGCTGCGCTCTTCTCTCCACAGCTCGGGCCTGGGGCTCTGCCTGAACAACCGGCCCCCCAGACAGGACTTCGTGTACCCAACTGTGGCCCCTGGCCAGGCCTATGACGCAGATGAGCAGTGCCGCTTCCAGCATGGAGTCAAATCGCGTCAGTGTAAATACGGGGTAGAGAGAGCCTTCCTGCTTTCCTTCCTGGGAGGGGAGGGGGCCTGCCACCACCAGGGTCGGGGAGGGATGGGGACAGGGGGTGGGGATGGGAGAGCTGGGAAGGGATATGAGCCTCAGTGGCGGGCTCGGGGACAGAGATGGGTGGGAGGGTCGTACAAATGCCACACGCAACCTCAGTGCTCAAAGGCAAGAATGGGATCCCCTTGTTTCTCCAGACCCCTGTTTTGGAGGCTGAGCTAGGGAGAACCTGCGGGGTACCCCTTCTGTTGCAGCAGGACCAAATTCCCAAGATCCCTAACGGGGCCATTTTTAACCAAACATCCAGACTTGGTGGAAATAGTTTCCCAGGGGATGAACCATCTTCCCCACTTGGCAAAAAAATGGGACAGAGGCTTCCAGGGACGCCCTGTCTTCGTTCCCTGCATCCCCCGCTGACTGGTTCACAAGATCTCTTGGCCCCAGTCCTTAGCTGGACAAGCTCTGAGCCTCCTGATCACGCCCTTCTCTTTCTTGAGGCTTAGGCTTAGCTCCCAAAGCCCCCTCCACCCAAAGAGAAGCAAGCTGGGGGTGCCCTCCCAGCTCCTCCCAGGAAACTGGTGCCCCACTGGCTTCCCTGTTCAGCCACCAGGGACCCCCGGCTCATCTAGGGCCTGCCCCTCCCCTGCCCACCTTCCCCAATTCCCTGAACATGCTCCCCAGCTTATTACAGCCTCACCCCAAATAGCCTAGCCACAGCCCTTCACATCTTTAAGACTCAAAAAGATCAGTTTGAATGTCCAAGCTGAGACCATATCAACTCAAAACAGGGAGCAGGGAGGTGTTAAAAGGCCTCACTTTATTCTAGTGCAAGATAGGGAAAGAAACCCTCAATCCATTAAATCTTTTTAAAGATTTAGTTTACTTATTTAGTTATTGTTGGCCGTGCCAGATCTTTGTTGCTGCGTGCAAGCTTTCTCTAGTTGCAGGAAGCGGGGGCTACTCTTCATTGCAGCGTGTGAGCTTTTGGTTCCAGTGGCTTCTCTCGTTGCCGAGCACAGGCTCTAGGCGCCTGGGCTTCAGTAGCTGTGGTTCCCAGGCTCTAGAATGGTGGCTCAGTAGTTGTTGCACACAGGCTTAGCTGCCACATGGGATCTTCCCAGACCAGAGATCAAACCCATGTCTCCTGCACTGGCAGGCAGATTCTCAACCACTGTACCACCAGGGAAGCCCCTTTATCCATTTATATTTAACCCACTCTTGCCACCCAAGTCTACCCAACTTGGCTGCCTCTAGTGAATTCCTAAAGAATTCAGAAGCCACTTGAGCCTCTGCTATGTCCCAGGTGTCCTAACTGTGGCAGACACAGCGGTGACAGCGGTGGCAGACACTTACTGAATGCCCACTACAGATCCAGCATGCCATACCTATCATCTCAGTTAAACTCCTGACAGTCCTAACAGCCACACATTGCAGGGGGAGGGACTGAGGAATAGGAGGAATGCCTTACCCAAAGTCACAGTTAGAGAACATAGCGGAGCTGGTATTTGAGTCAAGCTTTTTTTCTGAATCCAAATTTTATAATGAGGTAGGGAGGTGGAGGAAGTGCCAAATTATCAAGCATGGACCATTGCTGGTTGTATGTTGAACAGACTTTTCCTTTTATTTTTCCAAGGAACATCTTCTGGGCCCTCCTGGCAAAGGGATAAGTAACTGACTACATGTAACTCAGTTAATACGTGTAAAGAGATGGGCCTGAGGCATGGTCCAGAGGTAGTTGTGGCCTTTATTACTCCGTAACAAGGTGTTTGTGCAAGCCCTTTCGTATTGAGTCTGTCGTCCCATGCCTCTCAGCCATATGTAGGCAAGGCCCATCTTACAGGCAAGGCCCAGAGGAGGGGAATGTGTTGCAAATCGGTGGGGGAGTTAAAGTCTCCCAGAGTTAAATGAGACCCAGGACTCATTTCTTACCATGGCACCTCCTTGTAGAAAAGAGGATGAACAGAGCTAGACTAGGCAATTCTCTTAAGAGGTGTCAGAAGTGGGATCTGTCATATCCTAACAAATGGCCAGGAGAATATAACCCAAGTGAAGCCAGAAAACCAGGCTGAGGTGTTTTTGGTTTGCTTTTTTTAGTAATTTTATTTAGTTTTGTATTTTTTGGCTGTGCTGGGTCTTCATTGCTGTGCGGGCTTTTCTGTAGTTGCAGCGAGCAGGAGCTATTCTTTGTTGCAGTGCTGAGGATTCTCAATGAGGGAGCTTCTCTTGTTGTAGAGCACAGGCTCTAGGGTGAATGGGCTTCAGTGATTGCTGCACACAGGCTCAGAAGTTGCGGCTCCCGGGAACAATAGTTGGGGCGCACTGGCTTAGTCGTCCCGAGGCATGTTGGATCTTCCCAGACTAGGGATCGAACCCATGACTTCTGCATTGGCAGGCAGATTCTTTACCACTGAGCCACCAGAGAAGCCCCAGGCTGAGTCTTTAGATGAGAAGCATCCTCTGAGGGAGCAAGTTTGAGGACCACCTTGTAAGCTTCTCATAGGTGTGCAGTTGTCTCTCAGAGGCTGACACAGGAAACGTCCCTTCCTACAGCCATTGATGGGTCCAATCCCAAATCTTCAAAGCTTGGGAGGATCAGGTTCAAAGAGAAGATTACATGTGACTGTAAAATGAGGCAAGAAGGATTTCCATTTCTCAGAGGCAAGACTCTGGGAAATGAACAGGATGTAGGCTAGAAGGTCAGATTTGGCCACACCTGAACCCAGTAAGGCTTGTCCAGGGATATTAATTAACCTGGACCTAAAGGGTCAGAATGGCTCCCTGGGACTGATCCAGCTTCCTGCCATGGACAGGACCTGCTGCCAGAGTCTTTGTGTTGTGTGTTTAGTCGCTCAGTCGTGTCCAACTCTTTGTGACCCTTTGGACTGTAGCCCACCAGGCTCCTCTGTCCATGGGATGTTTCAGGCAAGAGTACCAGAGTGTGTTGCCGGGGTCTGGGCTAGCCCTAGTAAGACTCAGGAAGAAGATGGGCTGATTTTTCACTGGGAGAACTAGAGCAGCTTTCCACACAGACCCAGCCTGGCCCTATCCCCTCTCAACCCTTCATAGATTAACACTTTGCGGAGCTTCCCCAGTTTAGGTTGGGGAAACAATAAGAACCATCTGCTGGGGGAATAAAAAGTTAGAGGCAGGGCCCTTGACCTGAGCCATCATCAAGCCTGGATTTTTCAGAACCACAGCTCTCAAGGTGGGCTGCTTTTGCCACTCTAAAAAGAAATCCAGCATCCTTCCTCCTTATTCCTCAGCTGGTCCCAAGTTTCCTTCTAGAAACTATTGAGAAGATCCCCTGGGGAAAGAAATGGCAACCTACTCCAGTATTCTTGTCCAGAAATCCCATGGATAGAAGGGCCTGCGTGCTAAGTCACTTCAGTTGTGTCCAGCTATTTGTGAACCCGTGGACTGCAGCCTGCCAGGCTCCTCTGCCTGTGGGATTCTCCAGGCAAGAATACTGGAGTGGATTTCCATGCCCTCCTCCAGGGGATCTTCCCAACCCAGGGGTCGAACCTGTGTCTCTCACATCTAACCTGCATTGGCAGGCAGGGTTTTTACCGCTGGTGCCATCTGGAAAGCCCAGTCCATGGGCTTGGGCTACAATCCATGGGGTCGCAAGGGTGGGACAGGACTTAGCTTCTAAAGAAGGTGCTGAACTACAGAGGGATTAGATCGGAGACCCAGCGATCGATTAAAGTTCTGGGATAGAATCCAGATTGCCTCCTTAGTAGCTATGTGACCTCTAGCAAGTGACCCTACCTCTCTGATCCTTGGTTTTCCCACAGTAAAATGGGGAATATAGTGCCTAAGGGAGTTTGAGGGTCTCCTAGGTGTTTGATAGGACTTCCCTTGTAGCTCAGCTGGTAAATAATCTGCCTGCAATGAGGGAGACCTGGGTTTGATCCCTGGGTTGAGAAGATCCTCTGGAGAAGGGAAAGGCTACCCACTCCAATATTCTGGCCTGGAGAATTCCATGGACTGTATGTATAGTCCATAGGGTCGTGAAGAGTCAGACCCGACTGAGCGACTTTCACTTTCACCAGGTGTTTGATAAGTGCTGCTTATAGCCCGAGAAGAGGTCCCTTCCTATACCCTGCCAGTGGTTGCAAAAAGAAACCCAGGAAAGGAAGGCTGGAGCCCCACTGAGCGGGTCTCCTGGGTTCTCCCAAGGAAGGTGGGAGGGAGGGTCCGAGCCTGAGCGGGCACCTTGGCCCGCAGGAGGTCTGCAGCGAGTTGTGGTGTCTGAGCAAGAGCAACCGGTGCATCACCAACAGCATCCCGGCCGCCGAGGGCACGTTGTGCCAAACACACACCATCGACAAGGGGGTGAGCCTCGACCGGCCTGGGCCACCGCCGCGGCCCTCCATCGGCTTTGGTCACGCCCACTGCCTGCAGGTCCCGCCCCCTGTCCGAGGCCACACCCCTCCCAGGCTACGCCCTGCATGCTTGGCTCAATACTAGCTCCGCCCACTGCTGGGGACTGTGCTTAGGCCACGCCCCAATATTACCCTGTACTATCCCGGTCTACGGACCCCACCTCCATCCTTCCCCTTTCGCCTCACCCCCGGAAGGCTTAGAGCTCCGGCTGTGGGGCTGGGGAGGGGGTGGGAATGATCGCCAAGGCCTCGAGACTGCAGAGTCCGACTCACCCCCTCATCATCCCACCGGCAGTGGTGCTACAAGCGGGTCTGCGTCCCCTTCGGGTCGCGGCCGGAGGGCGTGGACGGCGCCTGGGGCCCGTGGACCCCGTGGGGTGACTGCAGCCGGACGTGCGGCGGCGGCGTGTCCTCCTCCAGCCGACACTGCGACAGCCCCAGGTCAGCCTTCAGGCCCTTCTGCCAGGAGAGGCTGGCGGCCCCTGCCCCCTATTCCCCCTGCCCCATTTCTCTCCTGTCCGCCCCCCGCTTCCAGGCCGACCATCGGGGGCAAGTACTGCCTGGGCGAGAGACGGAGGCACCGCTCCTGCAACACCGAGGCGAGTTCCCCCAGGACCTCAAGCCGGGTCCCTCTGACACGAGGAAAGAAAGGCATAAGTCAGTTTCCAATGAGCTCTGACCGGGTGGCCACCATCTCTTTTGGAACCTGCAGCGGCCACCCACTCCTTTCCGGGCCTTCCCCACACCCGTCCTGGGTCCCAGCTCCTTCCAGCTCACATATTTGCAGTAGATGCATCTCCCACGTGGAAATAACTGGCCCTGACAACCCTCTCCAGCCGCAACGGGCCCCTTCCTTTACTGCCCAATTCTGCTCCCCACCAAAGCCCCACCCATGCCCCAAAGTTGACCCTGTGCTCCTTGCCAATTCAGTGGCCAAGTTTTCATTGCATTCCTTTCTGACCAGGGTCCACTATCTCTTGTCCAAAACTCTCAGCCACAAGTCCCACACACTCATGAAGAGTGTGCTTGACTCCTTTCTAGGCCCGCTCTCTCAAGAAAGACTCCATGGTCTGAAACCAGAAACCCAGGTGTCATTCTTAGCTTGCCCACAAACTCGAATGAGTCACCTACCCCCATTGCTGAGGCACCTGTCCCTTGGGCCTCCTCCCTGGCTTCCCTGCCTCCAGTCTCAGAGCATGAGTTCTCCAGCCCTGGGGCCTCTGCCCTAACTACATCCCCCCACATTCTGTACCTGGCCTCCTGACTTCTTCCTTCTGGTGCCCCCCAGGACTGTCCCCCAGGCTCCCAGGACTTCAGGGAAATGCAGTGCTCTGAATTTGACAGCGTCCCCTTTCGTGGAAAATTCTACACATGGAAGACGTACCGGGGAGGTGAGCAGGGGACTGAGAAGGTCGTGAGGTGGAGGGGGCAGCTGCAGGTGGAGGCAGGATCGTGGGTTTTGTTTTGAGCAGCCCGTCTCCCAAGGAACCAGAGTGCCCATGAGTGCCTGAACTAAACAGTGGGGACCCCCACTTCCTCTGTGCAGCCTGCCTATCCTCGTTGGGTCTGGGGTCTGGCCTTTGGTCTAATGGGGCTGTGCCCCCCAGGGGGCGTGAAGGCCTGCTCTCTCACATGCCTAGCAGAAGGCTTCAACTTCTACACGGAGAGGGCAGCAGCTGTGGTGGACGGGACTCCCTGCCGCCCGGACACAGTGGACATTTGTGTCAGCGGCGAGTGCAAGGTGGAGGGGACTCCCAGACAGAGGGCAGGGGAGGCGGGTGGCTGGAGGTGGGAGGCGGCTCCCTGACTCCCCCTCCCCCACCACTGCCCTCCCCAGCACGTAGGTTGTGACCGTGTCCTGGGCTCCGACCTACGAGAGGACAAGTGCCGAGTGTGCGGGGGTGACGGGAGTGCCTGCGAGACTATCGAGGGGGTCTTCAGCCCAGCCTTACTTGGGACTGGTGAGAGACCCCAGCTTCCCTCCCACACTCCCCCATTTGGCAGCTGGGGGCACAGCTCACCCCAAAAGATTCAGAAGTAGTGCCCCAGGTCACAGTCAGGAACTGGCTTGGGCTCTGGTGCCTAAACCTTCGCACTGAAAGCATCCCAGGGGTAGGTACCTAAATCTCTCCCATGCCCCATGGGAGGGTCTCATGCCATCCCGAGGAGCCAAGAGCATGACTCTCCAGGGGGCCTGAGGGGCTGTCTGTGCTAGACCACAAAGCTTACTAGAGGCAAGGGTAGCTGCAGGGTGTGGTGAACTCGAGGGCTTCCCAGCCTTGGGCTGAAGGAAGGAGACCCCAGGGAGTGTTTCGGGGGCGGTGACAGTGGGAAAGTGTTAAGGGCCCAAACAGGCACTGAAGGCCAAGTGTGGCTTCCAGGGGACAATGTAGGGGTCCAGGCAGGAAAACTAGTATGCATGGGGGATGCAAGTGGGCAAGGATAGAGGGTCCACAGGGGCCCAAGATCATCCAGGTGGTAAGTGATGGAGCCCACTGCAACCTAACTCTGACTGCTAAAACCATCAAGTCACCGTATGTGGCTCAGGAACCCCATGGTACCCTCTTCCCTCTGCCCAAAGCTCAGTCCTGCTGCTTGTCTTAGGGTGGGGGTGGGTTGGACCATTTTAGTGGTTTGAGAGGTAAGAAAGCTGGAGTTCAAATCCCAGCTGAACCACTTTCTAGCTATAAAACCTGGGCAAGCTGTTTCATCTCTTTGAGCCTCAGTTTTGTCATCTGTAAAGTGGGTATGATGACATGTCTGCTTCACAGAGCCAGAGACACAGTGGGCCTCTCTGTCAGCGCTTAGCACAGTAATGGTTAACTGCTGTCATCAGGGACCAGGAGTGGGGGGTGGGGTGGGCAGGCAGGTACAGGGACAGACCAAGCCGGTGACACCTGAACTCCCCTGTCCAGGGTATGAGGAAGTCGTCTGGATCCCCAAAGGCTCCGTCCACATTTTCATCCAGGACTTGAACCTTTCCCTCAGTCACCTGGGTGAGCCAGAGGTGGGGGAATGAGGACTGGGGGTTAGCGGGGGTATCAGTGTGGCTGGAGTTCTGACCTCTCTGCTATTCCCCCAGCCCTGAAGGGAGACCAGGAGTCCCTGCTGCTGGAGGGGCTGCCTGGGACCCCCCAGCCCCACCGCCTGCCCCTGGCCGGAACCACCTTTCAGCTCCGACAAGGGCCGGATCAGTCCCAGAGCCTAGAAGCCCTGGGACCCATTAATGCATCTCTCATCGTCATGGTAACGGCAGGGCTGGGAGCATGGTGCAGGAGGACATTAGCATCCTTTTGGGACAAACTTGGCTTCTATTTGATTCTCCCCCGCCCCCCCATCCCCCACCGCTGCGACCCCAGGTACTGACCCAAACTGAACTGCCTGCCCTCCGCTACCGCTTCAATGCACCCATTGCCCGTGATGCACTGCCTCCCTATTCCTGGCACTACGCACCCTGGACCAAGTGCTCAGCCCAGTGTGCAGGCGGTGAGACCCAGGAGTGGGATGGGACGGGGCAGGTTCTGGTCACCAGGCTGACCTTCTGGGCCAGGCAGGGCTGAGCGGGCCTGTCACCCGCCCCCAGGCAGCCAGGTGCAGGCTGTAGAGTGCCGAAATCAGCTGGACAGCTCCGCCGTGGCCCCCCACCACTGCAGCGCCCACAGCAAGCTGCCCAAGAGGCAGCGTGCCTGCAACACGGAGCCCTGCCCACCTGAGTGAGTGCCGGCGGGGTTGCAGGGCCGGGGCGACAAGCTCCTGGGATCAGAGGAGCCAAGGCTCCCTAAGGTGCAGACAGCGGTGTCCCAGAGTCAGACTCAGAGCAGTGGTGCTCCCTGATGTGCTCCCTGCCCCCAGTGCGGGTCCAGAGTAAAGATGTTCTGAGTTTGGTGTGTGGGGTGGCGGGCGCAGCAGGCATTCGGGTGCCAGTTTCCATAGGATGCCGGTGGCCAGGAGGACCTGCCAGTGCCCGGAGGTCAGGGTGCTGCCCTGCCTACTGTCTCAAACCGCCCCTCCCCCCACAGCTGGGTGGTAGGGAACTGGTCGCGCTGCAGCCGCAGTTGTGATGCAGGCGTGCGTAGCCGCTCCGTCGTGTGCCAGCGCCGCGTGTCGGCGGCCGAGGAGAAGGCGCTGGACGACAGCGCTTGCCCGCAGCCGCGCCCCCCAGTACTGGAAGCCTGCCACGGCCCTGCCTGCCCGCCGGAATGGGCCGCCCTCGACTGGTCGGAGGTCAGCCGCCACTTCCCGCCCGCAGCCCACCCTCTACTCCCTAGGCAGACACGGAAGGGCCGGGGTGGCCCCACGTCGGGCGCCGCCCCACCAGGCGCCTCCCCACCCGCTGGCCCTAGTGGGCCCCCGTGATTGGTCCAAAGTTGGCTATACCGTCCTCCGTTCCCACTGAATCAGCATTCTTGTTAAAGTGGGGAGCAGGGCGCCCACTGAGCATGAAACGCCCTCTCCCAACTGCAGTGCACCCCCAGCTGCGGGCCGGGCCTCCGCCACCGCGTGGTCCTCTGTAAGAGCGCAGATCACCGCGCCACGCTGCCCCCCGCGCATTGCCAGCCCGCGGCCAAGCCACCAGCCACCATGCGTTGCAACCTGCGCCGCTGCCCTCCGGCCCGCTGGGTGGCGGGCGAGTGGGGCGAGGTAGGCGCGTGCACCCTGCCGAGCGGGGACCCAGGGCAGGGGCGGCAGGGTGGGCGGCAGTGCCGCGCTTACGCTCATCGGCGACTCCCCACAGTGCTCTGCGCAGTGCGGCTTCGGGCAGCAGCAGCGCCCCGTGCGCTGTTCCAGCCACACCGGGCAGCCCTCGCGCGAGTGCGCCGAGGCCCTGCGGCCACCCGCCACACAGCAGTGCGAGGCCAAGTGTGACAGCGCGCCCCCGGGGGACGGCTTGGAAGGTTTGTGGGGCTGGGGGGCCTAGGGGCACTGGGAGGGCCCTGTCCAGAGGGTGCCATAGACAGGAGAGCTGAGGGTCCTGACCGTTGTCCCTAGAGTGCCTCCAAACACTGACATCCCTTTCTCTGTCACCTCCAGACCATCTTTCATCATCTCCTGCCTGCCAACATGTATTGGGTACCACTGTGTGCCGGGCGTTGTAGGAACCTGATTTTTCTGGGGGCCCAAACTCAGGTTATTCCTTCAACCACCTCCTTGAGTCTGATCCTCCCTGTTCATCTCCACCTATGACATTTGCAGTTGTTCACTCACTGAGGTGTGTCTGACTCTTTGCGACCCCATGGAAAAATTGCCCTCCACTCTTCCCCAGTGTGAGCTTCTCTTGTGGTTCAGACTAGCAGAGAATCCGCCTGCAATGCAGCAGACCCAGGTTCGATCCCTGGGTGGAGAAGATCCCCTGGAGAAGGCAATGGCAACCTACTCCAGTATTCTTGCCTAGAAAACTCCATGGACAGAGGAGCCTGGCAGGCTACAGTCCAACAGGGTCACAAAGAGTTGGATAAGACAGCGACTAACCCTTTCACTTCCCCAGTAGCATATTGAATACCTTCTGATCTGGGGGCGGGAGGGGCTCTCTTTTTGCCTTTTCAAATTGTTCATGGGGTTCTCACAGCAAGAATACTGGAGTGGGTTGCCATTTCCTCCTCTAACGGACCACATTTTGTCAGAACTCTTCAGTATGACCTGTCTTGGGTGGCTCTGCACAGCATAGCTCATAACTTCATGGTTATGCAAACCCCTTCACCATGACAAGGCTGTGATCCATGAAAGGGATCTGCTACATTATCCGCCTGATGTTTTCTTTCAATCAGTTTCTCAGCCTCAGGCACTATTGATGTTTGGGGCCAGATGGTTCCTTGCCTTGGGGGCTGCCCTGTGCATTGTCAATGGTTTAGCATCCCTGACCCTGCTAGATGCCAATGGTACCCCTCCTCCCATTGGTGAAAACCGAAAAATGCTTCCAGACATCTCCAGATATCCCCTGGGAGGCAAAACCGCCTCCCTTGGAAACCACTGCTCTAAATATACCCATCTCTTTCTACCTAAGTAAATGTATATTTCATAGAGAGCTATAGGTTACTTACTCCAGGCACTGGGACCAAACTGCCTGGATTCATCTTCTATCTCTGTGTCTTGGTTTTCTTATCTGTCAAGAGGCAGAGGAGTGGTGGTATGTGTTAATATATTCACTGGAGGTAATACCACCTTAAGCTGCTGCTGCTGCTAAGTCGCCTCAGTCGTGTCCGACTCTGTGCGACCCCGTAGACGGCAGCCCACCAGCCTCCTCCATCCCTGTGATTCTTCAGGCAAGAACACTGGAGTGGGTTGCCATTTCCTTCCCCAATGCATAAAAGTTAAAAGTGAAGTCGCTCAGTCGTGTCTGACTCCTCGCGACCCCATGGACTGCAGCCTACCAGGCTCCTCGGTCCATGGGGTTTTCCAGGCGAGAGTACTGGAGTGGGTCGCCAGTGCCTTCTCCGTACCACCTTAAGGAGAGAGACTAAATCCACGTGAAGCCCTTTATTAGCCCAGGCTCTGTCATACATCAGTGACTGCTAAGTGGGAACCCTGGTCCATTGTCAGGAACAGACTGTCAGCTACCCTTGAACACAGAATACACATATATACCCTGAGAGGAAGGACCACACTGGAGTTCAAGGTCCCCAGTGTGTGACAAAGGGAAACGAACAAGGGTTATATACGCCAAACTGGTAATTGGAAAAGGAACACTTTTCTCGTGATTTTAACACGGTGTCCAAGCCCCAGACCTTCACCCTCTTTCAAAATTCTATAAAGAGCCTAGTGACACGGTTACTGTTAGAAGCCCCACTTTGAGAGCTGAGAAGCCAAGGCACAGAGAAGCTAGGAAACGGTGTGCAGCCATTGGTCGCCCTACGGGGGAGGGGGGCGGTGCTGAGACCAGATTCCCCTCCCCTTCCTCTTCTCCCGCCCCTTTCAGAGTGCAAGGATGTGAACAAGGTCGCCTACTGCCCCCTGGTGCTGAAATTTCAGTTCTGCAGCAGAGCCTACTTCCGCCAGATGTGCTGCAAAACCTGCCAGGGCCGCTAGAGGGCGCTCGGCCTTCGGAGCGAGCCCTGGATGTGCGCGGGCTGGGGGTGGGGGGAACCAGGCCTGCCGCTGACCAGCCTGAAGGAGCCCGAGGGGGCAGGAACTGGGAGTGAATGGTGAGATGGAGCTGGAAGTTATTTATTGGGAACTCCTGCAGGGCTCCTGACTAGGGGCGGGGGGTCGGGGGGCGGTAAGGGAATGGAGAGGGGCTGGCCACGCCCACGGCCCCTCCTCTGCGCACCTCCCAGTTCACAGAGAGACCCCCACCTCCAGGGTGAGCTTGAGTTGGGAACAGTTGCTCTCCCTAGAACTCTTGCCACCCACCTTTAGGGAGCTCCCCCTACACAACACCCGCCTTTGATCGGAATACGTACTGTGAAGAGTGGGGGTGGGGAGGGGGTCAGCCGGTGCCCTGCCCCCCGCAGCACTGCCCTGCCCCTCCACTCTGAGCTGGGGTGGGGGGGCGGAAATCTATGTCCGCTATGGGGGAGGGGATTAGCACCACCTCCCTGACACCCTGCCCGCGACCAGACCAGCTAGCGGGGGGAGGCAGAGCTGGGAAGACCCACCCCATTCTCTGCCTTGCCTGCCCCAGGGGGACCCTGTCATCCAGGCTACCCCCATGATGGTGCTACAGGCCCTGCCCTGGGGCCCACACACCCCCTCACCAGGAAGCCCTCCATCAATAAAGTTCTGTCTTGTGTAGATTTCCGTGCCTGGCTGTGTGTGTGTGTGTGTGTGTGTGTGTGCGCGCGCGCGCGCGCGCCCTGGGGGTGGGGGGGTCCCATTCATCTATCCCCCCACCCTGGAAGCGGCCACACCCCCTCACAGGTCGGCCCCAACAGCCCAAAGGGGACTTGTACCAACACAGACTAGAGCCCAGTAACTTTAGGTCAAAAATACAGTTGCTTCTTGTACTTCTTCGGTGGCCCAGTGGTTGAGCATCCGCCTGCCAGTGCAGCAGGCACAGGTTAGATGCCTGGTCCGGGAAGATTCCACATGTCCGTGGGCCAACTAACCCCGTGCACCACAATTCCTGAGCCCGGGCTAGAGTCTGCGTGCTGCAACCACAGAAGCGGACCAGCCCCATACTCTGCAAGAGAAGCTACCGCAATGATAAGCCCACACACAGTAGAGAAGAGTAGCCCCCACTCGCCGCAACTAGAGGAAGCAGGGTGCACCAAGGAAGACCCAACAGAACCTAAAATAATCTTTTTTTTTTAATACAGCTTCTCACAGAGACTCCCAAAGCAACGCAATCTGGCACCCGTTACCCCAGCCATCACACTCCCTGTCACTCTGCTATCTCCAGCAGCCCTGGACTCCTGAAATTTCCTGAGTCCCCACCAATCTTTCCATCTTAGGGCCTTGCTAGAGCTGTTTTCCTCTGCCAGGTGTACCCTCCCCTTCCTCCTTCACCTGGTTAACTCCAGCTCACTTCGCAGTCTCAGCAAAAACAGTCGCCTCCTCCCAGAAGCTTCCTCTGACGCCCTCAACAAGGTAGGGGGCGAGGGTGTCGTCCTGACTTCACTTCTAGTGCCCTGGAGGCATTGCTGAGGTTTGCAGGCACCAAGCCCGTCGGTTGAGAAACAGGCTGCTTCCCAGATGTGGCCACTAGGAGGCGCCGCGGCACTCCAGTCTCCGCGCAGGATGCGGTGTGTCGCCTGGAGCGCGGGGATACCCGGGTGTGCACGCCGTCCTGCCAGGCTCTCCCAGGGTAGGTTTCTGTCTCCGCCACTTCCCCACTGTGTGGCAGACGACAGCCTCTCGGAAATGCCATTTCCTCAAATGTCAGAAGGAAAGCAGCACATGGCCTACTGGTCTCCCAAACATCAAGAGATGGGCCAGCATTTGATGGATGTCATGTGCTTCCCTGGTGGCTCAGACGGTCAAGAACCTGACGGCAATGCTGGAGGCCCGGGTTCGATCCCTGCGTTGGGAAGATCCCGTGGAGACGGGCATGGCAACCCACTCCAGTATTCTTGCCTGGGAAATCCCATGGACAGAGAAGCCTGGCAGGCTACAGTCCATGGGGTCACAAAGAGTCAGACACGACAGAGCAAATAATACTTATGTGCGCGCCAGGCGCCCCCGGCAGGATCCCCAGCCCCACCGCCACCGTTTTAGGATGAGAAAATGAAGAGAGCCGGGGCGGCGGGGCGGGCGGGGGGAGCAGTCATTAATTCTAGACGTAACATCCAAAGTCTGGGACCTTCCAAATGCCCCTGGCTCTCGGGACCCTCCACTTCCCCTGCTCTCTCCCTGGCAGAAACGCACCTGATTTCCAAGGTCTCTCCTGGGAGAAGGACCAGCGGAAGCAGCTTCGGAAGTGAGTTTGCCCCGGGATGCCCAGAGCAGATACACATCTCAAGTAGGTCTGGAAGACTCCTGAGCAGCCCAGGACAGAGCAATCAGTCCGCAGCCAGCTGATCCTTGTCCCGCCTGCTGCAGCCGCGTCCCGGGGGAGACGGGGCGGGGGGCCGCGAGGGAGTTGGAGACGCGGTTTCCTGGGGTCTGGCAGCTGCTGCCTTCCATCCTTAACCTCTCCCCTCGGGCTCTGGGCCCCAGACCAGCAGCTCCCTCGGGCCCGTCTGGGCGCTCTCCCCGCCCCCAGGCTCAGCTTCCCTCCCCGGTAGCAGCGGGCCCCTCCCGCCAAAGGAAGTGAGAAGGGGGGCTGTTGTAAGAGGAACTAGGGCCGGGAGTCTGCCGGAGGAGCAGGAGCAGGGCCATGCCCGAGCCGCCCCCAGGAGCTTCCTGAGCCTGCACCCCTCCCACGACCCCTCCAGGCACCTCCCCAGGGACCCAGACACCAGCCCCCACCATGGTAAGTCATTCAGGGTGGGCCCTGAAGTGCAGCAGTCGGGGTCACCAGTCAGATGGAAGTGCCTAGAGGCCACCACCAGAAGGTGGGACCATGGGAATGGGCACAGCAGACCCTTTGGGATTCTGCAGTACAGCTCAGGTGTTCGAAGCATCCTACACCGGGCACCAAGCTCCCATTGGATGGTGGACAAGATGCCAGAGTGGGGATGGGGCACCAAGGATGGAGCAGTAACTGGAGGACAGAAAGTGGTTTTGAAGGCTCACACAGTGCCTGCAGGTGCAGGGACAAACCCCTTTCCTGGGGCGTGAGGAACCCAGTTCCTAGTCGAGTTTGGTGCCTCATCTCCCTGTGTGGCCTTGGGCCAGTCACTTCCCCCTCTGCGGGCCTCAGTTCCCACGCATGTCATATTTGGAAGTCTCTCAGGATGTGGAAGGTGTTTGGGCGATCCTCTCCATTGGGACCTTCAGAGGGTCTTGGGATTCAGCCTCTCTGAGTCCACCACAATTGGGAGAGAAAGCTGGGTCAAAAGGGTGGTGGGTTACCATGATGGTGGCATGCTGGCATCCCAATGTGGGTGACAGGGTGGTTTGGCAGTAGTCATCACAGAAGCGGGAGTAGGTGAGATGAAACCTGTCTACCCCACCACGGGTTCCTTCTGCTGGAGGGTGGCAGGGAAAAAACACTGCACCCAGAAGCATCACCACCTGGTGAGACTGAGGTCTGGTGATGACCGTGGTGATAAGGTTGTAGAGATGGTCATGGTCCTCGGTCTAGATCCAGGAGCATCATGTCACATGCATGAGGAGGAGACTTGGCTGGCTATAAATGTCACACCTCTGTCCCCCGCAGCCCAAGTTCCATGGCTCTGCAAGCCACTTCAGCTTTCATTTTTTGTCAACCTGTCCATGAGGGCGTGTGGCTGGGGACAGTCACAGAGCTAAGAGTGACAACTGCAGGGTTCCTGGCAGTTGCCGCAATGTTGGAGGCAGGGATTGCGAGATCACCCTATTTCAGAAAGCCAGTGATAAATGGGGCATCACGGGCCACGGACCCCTCTGGTTAATCTGCAAGCAAACCATCAGCTAGAGCTCTGGGCTTGAGACGGAAGCCCTTCCAAGACGGAACCAGGCCAGGAAGACTCCTTGATCAAAGAAACACAGGAAATAATTTGCTATTTGAGAGAAAAGCAACCCCTCCCAAGGAAACCATGTGAAATGCTGAGTCAATGATTTGCTTGGCCAGCTGGGTCTGGGAAGGGAGAAACTCACTCAAGAGGATCATGAATTAAAAAAAAAAAAAATGAGTGGGATTTATCCATGAGATTAATACCTCTGTCTAGAGGTGCTGACATCTTCCTGGAGGAGTGCTGGATGCCAGAAAGCGTGTTGAAAGATTCAGTGAAATGATGTTCATCAGGTGCTGCACAGAGCACATAATGTGCTCCATACACTCATGGTGGGAGTTAGCCATGGTGATGGATGGATGTGGCTTCACTCTTGGTTCCTGTAGGACTGGGTTGTTGATGTCATTGTTCATGACGGCGGTCGTTGCTGTCCATTGTCCCATGTTGGTGGTGTGGTGGTGGCTGTGATGGCTGCTTTCAGTGCCAGCTAGTGTTGAATACTGATGGCTGGTGGCTGCTTGTTTTCCCCTGGAGGGTTGATCTCTAGAATAATGGCAGTTGGCCAACGTTTGAAGTTGGGTGGTGACGGTGATGTTCGTTTGCTGTTGGTCATTCACTGATGATTTGGGTGACTGTCTTGGGACTGGTGGTGATGCAATGTTGGTTTGGAAAGGGGTGTGATTGAATGCTGAACTTCCTAGGTGGCTCAGAGGTAAAGAATCTGTCTGCCAACACAGAACACTGCGTTTGATCCCTGGGTCGGGGAGATCCCCTGGAGAAGGAAATAGCAACCCACTCCAGTATTCTTGCCTGGAAAATCCCGTTTACAGAGGAGCTTGGCGGGCTATAGTCCACAGAGTCGCAGAAGAGTCTCTGACCACTAGTGACAATTTAGTGACTAGACAACAACTGCTGCTTCAGCGGTGGTAGGTTACATGTGGTTGTTGACAGCTACTTTTGTGATTGTGGTTGTCGATGGTGACTGGTTGTTATAGGTTGTTGATGCCAGTGGTAATGAGTGCTGATGGTGGTGAGTGATGGTAAGGAAGTAGGTGGAGGAATCTTTCGTTCTTCTGTTTGATATTAGCTGGCATTAAGGTTATCAGCAGTTTCAGTTCGACTTCAGCTCAGGGGCAGGTAAAGGCAGCAATTGGTTGTCCTCAGCTGATAATGGTGGTGACGTGAGGATAATGGTGGTTGTTTTGAAAGTACAGATATGAAGCTGGGAGACCAGTTATGTGGCTGCTTGATCCAGGGGCAGCAGTCATGGGAATGGACAGAAAAGGCTGGAGGCCAAGAGAGGGTGAAGGAAAAGGATTCTAGAAGGACAAGGATCCCCGGATGTTGGAGAATGGCCTCTGGTTAGGGCCGAAGAAGCCTGAGACACCCCTCCCAAGGGAGGGGGAGACCTGAGAGCCATTGGGGGTGAGAATGTTGTTTGCATGGGGTAGAGATACAGGGTGTGGCCCCAGAGCCCCATAGAGCAGGACCCAGGCTCCAAGGGCACATCAGGGGGCCAGGGTGGGGCCAGGGGCTGAGGGCAGCTCCAGCAGCCACTGCTGCAGCAGCTTCACCTCACCACCGGCTGGCAACCACAGCACGCAGGACCCCGGCAAGGAAGGAAGTGGCTGTTTCGTTGTTCTCGCCAGTGTGCGGCTCTGCTCATCACCACCCAGGAGCAGGGAGGCCAGAGCAGTTGGAGCAGATTGCAAAAGCCCGCTCCTCCAGACCTTCCTCCTGGCCCTGTGTCCCGAGCCTGCGGGACTGGCCAGCTTAAGGCTGCTGCTGCTGCTGCTGCCGCTGGCGATGGGGAGAGAGGCTAGTGTTTCCTCTTGACAAGCTTTGCCTCGTTGAATCTGCACGGCTGCCCACGAGGCCCACAGTCCTCAATATTCCCATTTGCTCAATGAGAAAACAGAGGCAGGGAGGTTCGGCTAGCGGCCGGACAACCCAAGATAGTAGAGGATTTCAACCAGTGATCCCCAAGGTCACACTGTGAACAGCCACCTTGATCAACAACCTCTTCCTCCTCCTTCCAACTGAGAGGCCACCTGGGGGTGTGGGCTGACTCCTATAGTCTAGTTTTTAATTCAAGCAACTAGAATGCTGGTGTGCCACACACACCCAAGGCCTTCTGACCCATCGCTCCCACTGCCACCACTTACAACAATCTGAAACATTCATGTTTCAAGGTCTATCTCCTACAGGAAGCCTGCTCTGATTGCCTCAGCCTCCCACAGGAAGCCCTCTCTGATTGCTTCAGTTCTTCTTTGTGCAGTCTGATTGGGATCACAGTCTCCCCTGGACAACTCGCTTCTGAGCTACTCAGGAGCAGAGTCTAGGCCTGGTCCCCACAGACCTCCATGCACAGTAAGAGTTCAGAAAGTGTTTTCACTACAGGGCTCCAATGCCCCAGCCCTTGGTTCTCCCTTCTTTGGCACCAGGGAAGCTGCAACCCCATGCCTTTGCTGTAAGTTGATGGGGGGGAAGCCTCTCTGAAGAGCTGAAGTTAGAAACTATGTTCTCCTTCCATCCCAGCCACCTCGCGCCCCTGACTGTCTTTCACAAGAACTCCAGCCTGTTGAGTCATATCTGACTTGTGGTCAACTGTGACCACAAGCTCTCTGTTACACCCTCACCCCCAAGGGAGGAACAAACAGCTTCAGCCTGACCCTCAGAGACTTGGGGGACACAGAGAGATGGACACCAATGACACAGGATAGGAGGCAGTCTTATCACAAAGATACTTCATTCATTTATTCATTCAACAAGTGTACGTTGACCAGTTCCTCTATATCATCAAACACTGACCACTTTCACTAAATGCTCTTGGGGACACTGGCTGCCATTTCCTGAGGCAACCCAGTGGATCTTTTCTCAGCACTGGCTTGTTTATTTTCCCCAGCAAGCCCACAGAGGAGATTTATTATGGCACCTGTTCTACAGATGGGGCAACTGAGGCTTGGAGAAGTGAAGTGGCCTCCCTGGGGTTCCATAGCCAAGTGTCAAGCCAGGCCTCACACCCAGTTCATCCCTTGCCAAAATTCTTGACTCTCCTCCCTCACACTATACCCTCTTGAGCAAAACCTCTCTCTCCACCACAAACAACTCATGGGTTTTTTGTGTGATCGTGTAGAACTCAGCTGGATCCTGGAGTCCAGGCTTCCTGGGGCTGGACACAGAAGGAGAGGCTGCTAGAGGCAAAGGCCCATTCCACTGGGTGGGGAAAGAAGGGAGGGACAGGAAGAGGAACCAAGTTCTTGAGGCCAGGAGAGCCAGCCAGACACAGCCGGCCTCAGGGCCTCTGACCTCAGAGAAAGGAAGTGGCCTGGAGTCTCAGCTGAGCCCGAGGGGGTCCCAAGAGCATGGAGATCAGGATGACCCCAAAGAGGAAACCCTGGACAGGACCCTGTGTGTCTCCTCCCCATCCTCATCTGACCTATAGCACCAACCCTGGCCATTCCCGACGCAGACTTGGCTTCCCTTTCTGCTGTGTGACCTTAGGGAGGACACCTAACCTCTCTCTCTGGGCCATAGTTTTCTCTCTTGCAAAATGGATCTAATCAGAGCAATGACCCAGATGTGTGCCCAGAGGATGCGATGAGATAATTCACGAAAAAAGCTTAGACCAGAGTCTGGCACAAAATAAGTGCCAGTGGGGCGTGAACTTTTGTTACCTATTGTTGTTCCCGGTTACCATAGCTACCACCCACGCCCCACCTTTGAGGTCTTCAGAGAGAGAATCCACTTCTAGTTCGCCCACCCAACCTCCCCACCCCGACGCAGGGAAAGGGCAGCCCCAGCAGGTCCCTGAATGACACCACTTCATCCCCTGTATTTAAAATTTCATCGGCTCGTCTCACCCCAACACACCAGCTGGTCTCCTTATTTTAAAAACAGAAAATACACTCCCCTGACCCCTCCTTCTCCACAAAGCCTCTTTCCCTCTTCCCCTTCTTGGCCAGACTGTCCAGAAGCAGTCCTCTCTCCCTGTCTATACCTCCTGACCTCCCAAGCTGACTCCTGACCCTGAGGTGTCTCCATGGGGGACCCTCTGAGCCTCCAGTGAGCGTGAAGTTCTTTAGCAGCTGGGGGTCCAGTTGACAGCTCCCTGCTTCTCCTAACCGGCCACCCCAGGTCCTGGCTGCCTCCAAACTCAGCCTCTGCTGTGGGCATGGTTGCTAACCCTCCACGCTGCTGTTTCCGAAACCTTGTCCTCCCGCACCTACCCTTCCTGCTGTATCCCAGGGCTCTCAGAGCATCACTCCCAGCTGTCGTTATTGCTCAGTCGCTGTTTGGTCCATCTCTTTGTGACCCCATGGACTGTAGCCCATCAGGCTCCTCTGTTCATGGGGTTTTCCAGGCAAGAATACTGAAGTGAGTTGCCATCTCCTTCTCCAGGGGATCTTCCCAACCCAGGGAGAGAACCCACGTTTCCTGCACCGGCAGGCAGATTCTTTACCACTGAGCCACCTGGGAAGCCCATCACACCCAGCTCCCCCTTCTTGTACCAAACATCTTAGCAGGCCCCCTTGAAACACTGAAATGAAATTCACACGCAGCAAAAAAACACTAACTTCCATCTTTCAGAAACATTGAATGCGGTCCCCTGCAAGGCCGGGAGAGAGTCATTTAGAATAAAATGTGCACGGAAAGACGGAAATGCTCAGGCCACTGGCCCAAGAACTCTCACTGGAGTGGCCAGGTGCTCACACCTCAACACAGGTGTGTCTCAGTCAGCGAGACAGCCCCACCCCCCCACCCCAAGTAGGACACATTAACCTCACGAGCAACGTAAGCTCCTAAACACTGGATGCTTCTTTCTTTTTCTTAAATTAAGTAATTTATCTATTTATGGCTACGCTGGGTGTTTGTTGTTGCTTGTGGGCTTTCTCCAGTTGCCACGAGCGGGGGCTACTCACTAGTTGAGATAGAAGGCCTTCTCATTGTGGGGGCTTCTCTTGTTGCAAAGCACAGGCTCTAGGCACACAGGCTTCGGTAGTTGCAGCAAGCAGACTCAGGAGTTGTGGCGCATAGGGTGAGTTGCTCCGCAGCATGTGGGATCTTCCCAGACCAGGGATTGAATCCGTGTCCCCCGCATGGGTTGGTGGGTTATTAACCGCTGGACTGGTAGGAAAGTCCCTAGAGTGGCATTATTAACCAGGCAGGAAGGATGTTCTGGGCAGAGGGCTCAACATCTGCAAAGACTCAGAGGCAAGGTAGTGAGGAACTGAAAGAGTTCTCCCTGAACTCTAGGTTACTGGTGCAGATTAGGCGCTCAAGAAATCTCTGCGGAGTGGCTGCATGGGGATGGCAGTGATGGGAAGCCACTGGCAGAGAGATGGGGCCATAATTGCCGTCGGAAAAATTCACACTTGGGACTTCCCTGGCGGTCCAGTGGTTAAGACTGCACTTTCAGTGCAGGGGGCGTGAGTTAAATCCCTAGTCAGGGAACCAGGGTTGCAAATCTGCATGACACAGCCAATAAATAAATTAAATAGCAGTAAGAATAATAAATAGTGTTCTTTTTTAAAAAAGAAAGAAAATCTCACTCTCAATAATCAGGCTAGAAGCAGTCTCAGGGGCTCCAGCCCTGCCCCTTCCTTCCCCCTACCCTCCCCGAAACATCCCTCCTCTGCTTTCTCTTCCTGCTTCAGTCACACCTCTGCATTTGCCCTGGCAGTTCACTGTCTGATGAACCATTTCTCCCTGTACTTGATTAAAACCCTTCTCAGCTTTCACATACCATCCCCAAAGCTCTCTGGAGCCCAGCCACTCAAGAAAGTAGAGGCAAAAACCTGGCCTTTGCTGTCAGATGACCCTAGATTTGAACCCCACATCCTTGGAACCACGTTAGCTGCATCCTTAGTCAAGGGTCAAATCCCTCTCAGGCCCCAGTCTCCTTCCCAGACTTTACCACACTGAGCTATGACGATTGCCAATAATATGGGTGACACTTTGCATGGCTGAGTCCCTTCACTGTTCACCTAAAACTATCACAACATTGTTTGTTAATCAGCCATACACCAATGCAAAATAAGTTTTTTTAAAAAATTGGCAACACCTGCCTCCAGTATTGTGCATGTCATAGATGCTTGGTGAATGTTAATTCTGTCAAGTGTCCCTCTTCCGGGAACCCTCCCCCTACCCCACTTTGTTCCCCCGAAGCAATTAATCTCTCTTATCAACCCTGGCTGATAAGGCTGCTTCTCCCATTTTACAGATGAAGTCACTGAGGCTCAGAGCAATGTTAAGTCACACAGCCAGGATCAGAACCCAGATCTAACCCACACCCAAAACTAGGCTCATTTCATGTCTCTGGATATTATTCCATGAATCCCTCCCGCCCCCCCCCCCAACCTCAGGGACTGTCAGCATGACCAGAATCTGAGCTAGCACCTCCGCTGCTCAGGAACCTTCTATGGGTCCCCAGTGCTCCAGGCACTGGGGAGAGACTGGCTTCTCATCTATCTCTGCCCTGGAGTTGCCCATGCTGACCCTCCAGCTTGATCTCTGCCTCAATCCCTTCCCAGATGGGCCCAGCACACCATCTCCATTCCCCTGGCAAGTCCTGGTCATCTTTGAAGACCTGACTTTGGTTCCCAGTATCTTTGCTCTTGAGCTTCTCAAGTGGTGCTAGTGGTAAAGAACCTGCCTGTCAATACAAGGGACATAAGGATTGTGGGTTCGATCCCTGGGTCAGTAAGATCCCCTGGAGGAGGGCATGGGAACCCGCTTCAATATTCTTGTCTGGAGAGTCCCATGGACAGAGCACCTGGTAAGCTACAGTCCATAGAGTTGCAAAGAGTAGGACATGACTGAAGCGTCTTATCACATATGCATTTTTGCTCTTGGGGGCTTCCTCTGAAGCTGGGTTTCTTTCTTTGCCGTTGTCCCTTGCCAGGTGCTCCCTGCAGGGGCTGAGAAAGGACTCAGTCCAGATCCCAGTCCTCCAGGAGCTCCAGGTCTGGGGCGTGTGCGGGGATTCCTGCAGGAGGGATACCTTGTCTGAGCGTGAGTTACCAGCCACGAGAGCTCCAGGTCGCCACCACTCTGTGCGCCAGTCCCTCCATGACAGGGTATATTGAACGGAGGCAGAGAGGGCCTGCTAGAGCCAGTGTGCTGAAGTGTTTAAGGTGCTGGATGAGCTCAGCTGGGCTGAGAGAGCATTCCTGGCAGGCTTCCTGGAGGAGGAGTTTAAATGGGGAACCTGGGTCTGAGTCTCCTCCTTGGGGCCTTGAAGGTGTCAGCTGATGAAAAGCTGAGGGAGAGAATTAAAAGGGAAAGTGGGAGCTTGGAATGTGCCAGAACTGACTCTCTAAGGATGGAGACCACGGCAGAGGTGGTGGGAAGGCTGGGGGAGCTGAGGACCAAGGCCGTAGCAGGGCACTGAGGCAGAGATCACAGACACGTGGTGACAGAGAATCTCAGGGGGATGGGCCAGGAGGACCCCAAGCTAGGAGGAAGCAAGTGGGGGGACTAAGGTCATCTGGAGGTGAACACGTTGTTGTTCAGTCGCTCAGTCGTGTCCGATTTCTTTGCGACCCCATGGACTGCAGCTCACCAGGCTTTCCTGTCCTTCAGTATCCCCAGAGTTTGTTCAGACTCATATCCATTGAGTTGATGATGCCTCCAACCATCTCATCCTCTGCTGCCCCTTCTCCTTTTGCTTTCAATCTTTCTCAGATCAGAGTCTTTTCCAATGAGTCAGCTCTTCACGTCAAGTGGCCGAAGTGTTGAAGCTTCAGCTTCAGCATCAGTCCTTCCAATGAATATTCAGGGTTGATATCTTTTAGGATTGACTAGTTTGATCTCCTTGCTGTCCAAAGGATTCTCAAGCGTCTTCTCCAGCACCACAGTTCAAAAGCATCGATTCTTCAGGACTCACCCTTCTTTATGGTCCAACTCTCACATCCATACATGACTATTGGAAAAACCATAGCTTTGATTATATGGAACTTTGGCAGCAAAGTGATGTCTCTGCTTTTTAATACACTGTTCATCATAGCTTTTCTTCCAGGGAGCAAGCGTCTTGGGTCAAATGCCAGGGAGAAGTCAGGAACTCAGCCTGGGCCAACGGAGGGAGAGATGGGCTGGGGATGTGAGAGAGAGGGTGGGTGAGCTCCCCCATCAAGCCTTTCCTGATCCCCTCCTCCCCTCTCACAGTTGCCAGATCCCCAAGCACACTCTGCCCCACTGGACCAGGCATCACCCTCTGCTCCATGGCAACAGGATACAAAGTGGAGGGATGCTGGTACCGAAAGAGAGAGGGCTGAGGGACACATCCAAGCTGTCGTTCTGTCTGTCCTCCTCTTTTGGGAGCAGACCTTGTCTCCCTCTCCTGTTGTCCCTGAGATAGGGAAGGAGGGAGGGAGGTGGCAGGTGGGCAAGGGGACAGCATCAGCAGCTGATGATGTAGGTGAGCCAGGTGGGAAGGGGAGGAGTGCTCAGGCACCAGCCCCCACCACGCCCCCTGCAGGGTCTCACCGTCACCCCACCGCCCCCACCCCCAGGGCAGCAAGGAGCGCTTCCACTGGCAGAGCCACAATGTGAAGCAGAGCGGCGTGGACGACATGGTGCTTCTACCCCAGATCACTGAGGACGCCATCGTGAGCAACCTCCGCAAGCGCTTCATGGATGACTACATCTTCGTACCCTGGGCCGTGGGCGGGGTGGGCAGATGCAGGACTCAGGGACAGGAGGATGACTGACCAGCGGATGGAGGGATGGTGGGTGGATGAGGGCAGGGGAGGATGAAAGAGGCTGTAGCACGGAAGGGACACACATGCCTGAGCACAGGAACAGAGTGGGGATGGGCAGCAAGAGCACAGGGCATTAGCGCAAGGGGACCGCGGAGTAACAGCGGGGCTCCAGTTGGGGGTGGCTGTGGCTCTCACGGCTCCCTCTGCTCGGGGGCAACTCAGGCACAGCACCCTCTGTTCCCCTCAATCTGGATCCAGCTCAGTTTTTTTCCTAAGACGCCTGGAGTATCTCCATCTCTTCCTCCAAGCCACAGGGCTCTGGAGGCCCCAAGGGAGCAGGAGGAGGGGACAGGGCCCCTTGAGGGACACAGCTTGCCAGGACGCTGCATGGCCCTTAACCGTCTCCACCCTAGACCTACATTGGCTCGGTGCTCATCTCCGTAAACCCCTTCAAGCAGATGCCCTACTTCACAGACCGCGAGATCGACCTCTACCAGGGCGCGGTGAGGCGGGGCCCGGGTGGGAGCCACAGCCCCAAGGCCTCCCCCCGACCTGAGACCGAGGCTGAGCCCTGCTCTCTCCCACCAGGCCCAGTATGAGAATCCCCCGCACATCTATGCCCTCACCGACAATATGTACCGGAACATGCTTATAGATTGTGAGAACCAGTGTGTCATTATCAGGTACAGAGTGGGAGCCCAGACCCTCCTCCCCAGGGCCTCTCAAACAGCATCACCACCCCAGGGAGCTTTAACTGGAATTCCTGGTCCAGACAGAGCCTCGCTGTCCCTCTCCACCCCCAGCCCCACTCTACTTAGCCTCTCACCCTCTGATCCGTGAGGTATTTTGTGCATTCATCCTGTTATTGCCCACCTGTTCCATCTAAGTGTCAGGAGATTTAGATCCATCTTGCTCACCATGGTATCCCCAACAGCCTGGGCTATTGCTTGGCACCCAATAGGCGTCAATGAATGAACGATCAGAGCCCCAGCTGGAAAGGGCACTTCCTCCACCCCTGGTAACTCATCATCCTTTTCCTCACGCATCCTCAGTGGAGAGAGTGGAGCTGGGAAGACAGTGGCGGCCAAATATATCATGGGCTACATCTCCAAGGTGTCGGGCGGAGGCGAGAAGGTCCAGGTAAGGCAAAACAGGAAGAGGGGCTGGGTCTCCCCACATGGACTTTCATCCGCTCACCTCCAAACTCCCACACCCCACCGCAGTCTGACCTCTTCCCGCCCCCACCTGTGTCTTTCGCCAGCACGTGAAAGATATCATCCTTCAATCAAACCCACTGCTGGAAGCCTTTGGCAATGCCAAGACAGTGCGCAACAATAATTCCAGTCGCTTTGTGAGTCTCTGTGGCCTCTACAGTGTTTGTCTCTGTCTCTGCCTCTTTCCTTTACATATATGCTCAAGAGTACAGGAAATACCTGCTCCTCAATAGGAGACTGGCTTCCTGTTCATGATCCCTCTGAAAAAAAAAAGTCCCCCATCAGCAGCTCTGTGGAGACGAAGACATGTTCATGTCCATTCTTGAATACTCCTCCCCCGGCTGCAACTAGGCTATGTCTGTTCCTATTTCCATTTCAGGTCCCATTTATTCCCTCATTCATTCTTTCTTTCATCAAATGCTTCTTGGAGTCCTTCTTTGTGTCAGGGGCTATGCTGAGCCTAATGAAAGACAGAATAGGTAAATGGATTTGGGTTTGTCATCATTTTCTGTCACTGTTTGGATGTGTGGCTTGGACAAAAGAAAAAAAAAAAAACAATGTAACCTTGTGGGTCTCCTCTGTTGGAATGGGATGGTATGGTGGCTCAGATGGTAAAGAAACTCCCTGCACTTCAGGAAATCCAAGTTTGATCCCTGAATTGGAAAGATTCCCCGGAGGAGGGAATGTCAACCCACTCCAGTATTCTTGCCTAGAGAATCCCATGGACAGAGGAGCCTGGTGGGTTACAGTCTGGGGTCACAAAGAGTTCGACACAACTGAGTGACTAACACTTTCACTTTCATAGACTTCAATAATTTCAGTAAATGCTTGAACATGGAAATGGCTTAATGAATTCTGACACTAATGAGATTTTTTTCCCCTGGATATTAGTATCTATAATATTAATTATATTTTATTTTCTAATATATTTTCATATAATTATATTTGAAGTATTTTCTCCAACATTTTATTTTAAAATTTTTCATATACCTGGAAAAGCTAAACACTACAGTAAACACTTGTATGCTCATCTCCTAGATTCTACCATTAATATTTTACTATTCTTGCTTAATCATATGTACATCGATCCACTTTTTTTATGCACTGTAAACTATAACATCATAACTTTCCTTCAGACACTTAAGCATGCAGACGATTAATCAGTCCAATATAAATTTGCAGTTCTCTATCATTTCTTTTAAAGTTAAATTTGCATACAGCAAAATATGTAAATCTAAAGGGGACTATTCATTAATTTAGACGAGTGCATACACCCATGCAACCAACACTCTGATCGGTATACAGAATATCACCATCTCTGCAGAAAGTCTCCTCTTGTCTCTTTCTAGTCAACCTCTACTTCCACCTTACCCAAGAAGAAGTCACTCTAATTTTTTTTTTTTTTTTGCACCATAGATTAGTTTCAGCAGTTTTAGAATTTCATATAAATAGAATCACACAGTCTGTGTTTTTGGACTACTAATGTAGAGCAAAACATGGATGAACCACAAGAACATGTAATTCTATTTTATTTTATTTTATTCTATTGCTGCTGTTGTGCTCAGTGGTGTCCAGCTCTTTTGCAACCCCATGGACTGTAGCTTGCCAGGCTCCTCTGTCCGTAGGATTTCCCAGGCAAGAATACTGGAGTGGGTTGCCACTTCCTTCTCCAGCGGATCTTTCCAATCCCCTGGATCGGACCAGGGGTCGAACCCGAGGTACCTATGTCTCCTGCATTGGCAGGCAGATTCTTTACCACTGGTGCTACCTGGGAAGCCCCTTATTTTATATAGTTTTGGCTCAGACGGTAAAGAATCCACCTGCAATGCAGGAGACTAGGGTTCGATTCTTGGGTTGGGAAGATTCCCTGCAGAAGGGAATGGCAACAGGGCTAGAGGCCCCAGGTTAGGGCTTGAATCATCAGGGAGGGAGGAAAAGGTATTCCTGGCCCAGGACCCATTTTAGACAAAGGCTGGAGGGAAGGAGCTGGTGAGAAGAACAGTAAGTGGAAGTTGGGGAGAGAAGAGCTACTTGAGGTCACTTGGGGAAGAAGGCTCATAAGACCCATCCCCCGTGCTTCCTCACCTGCAGCCCTGGGCCCCTGGGCGGGGACTGATGTGGCTTTCTTGGGTTCAGGGCAAGTACTTTGAGATCCAGTTCAGCCGAGGTGGGGAGCCAGATGGGGGCAAGATCTCCAACTTCCTGCTGGAGAAATCCCGCGTGGTCATGCAGAATGAAAACGAGAGGAATTTCCACATCTACTATCAGGTGCAAGGAAGGTGGCCGTGGGGCTGGGAGGGAGCCTCACCGGAGCCCACGGGAGGGTTGGTGTTTGGGAACCCGTGATGGCAAGGACCCGGGAATTACAAGGCTGCACCCATCCACCACCATGTGAATGAGCTTCACCCACCCTCCAGCTGCTGGAAGGGGCCTCTCAGGAGCAGCGGCAGAACCTAGGGCTCATGACTCCTGACTACTACTACTACCTCAACCAGTCAGACACCTACAAGGTGGACGGCACCGATGACCGGAGCGACTTCAGTGAGACTCTGGTGAGCACCGTTGCCATTTCAGCCCCAGGAAACCTTCTTGTGTTACAAATTGGGAAACCAAGGCCCGGAGAGGGACAGAGTCTTGCCCAAGGTCACACAGCAAAAAAACAAACAAAGCCAGGAGAGGGGTCCAGGTGTCCTGACCGTCCCTCCGCCCCCACCCCACCCCGCCCTGCACATTTGTGTTGTGGTCACTGAAGCCTAACCCGTGGGTCGGCTGGAGGTCGGGCTTTACACCACAGGCTCTGTGCCCCATGTGCCTACAGAGCGCCATGCAAGTCATCGGGATCCCAGCCAACGTCCAAGAGCTGGTCCTGCAGCTCGTGGCGGGCATCTTGCATTTGGGAAACATCAGCTTCTGCGAAGATGGGAATTATGCCCGGGTGGAGAGCGCAGACCGTGAGTGTGGGTGCTGCGGAGGGTGTGGTGGAGGCATGTGTGTGTGTGTGTGTGTGTGTGTGTGTGTGTGTGAACTGCTTCCTCCCAGTTGTGGCCCCCAGAAGCTGAGGAGCTAAGCAGACAAGATCGATGTCACCGGGCAAAAATGGGGAGAGATGGGAGCCGCCATGTGAGGCCCAAGAACCCGACCGGCTGCTCCCTTTCTCCCCACCCCACCACCTGGCAGTCCTGGCCTTCCCCGCCTACCTCCTGGGCATTGACAGCGGGCGGCTGCAGGAGAAACTGACCAGCCGCAAGATGGACAGCCGCTGGGGCGGGCGCAGCGAGTCCATCGACGTGACCCTGAACGTGGAGCAGGCAGCCTACACCCGCGATGCTCTGGCCAAGGGGCTCTACTCCCGTCTCTTTGACTTCCTCGTGGAGGCAAGTGGGGCTCTGAGGACAGGGGCAGGGGGAGAGGGGCTCTGGGGCAGCACCAGGCCCAGGACTTGGACCAGCCAAGAGAGGGAGGGGGAGCGTCCTGAGTGTCATGACCTTGCTAATGCCCAGCTTTGGGAGGTACCACACAGGGCAGGAGATGATTTGATGGGAGATTTAAGGTCTTCCTTAAAAACTGATCGGTAGGCTTCCCTAGTGGCTCAGACAGTAAAGAATCTGCCTGCAAAGGAATGAGATTTGGTTTCGATCCCTGGGTAGGAAAGACCCCCTGGAGAAGGGAATGGCAACGCACTCCAGTATCCTTGCCTAGAGAATCCCATGGACAGAGGAGCCTGATGGGCTACAGTCTATGGGGCCACAAAGAACTGGACACGACTGAGCGGCTAATACTTTCACTTTCACTTTGGCTGTTGCATGGAGCCCAAGCAGGAGGGGCTGCTGGAAATGTCCAGGCCTGGACCAAGATGGGGGCTGCTGGAATGGAGAGGGGTGGGTGCCTTAGAGAGAGCCATGAGCACGGCTGTCAGAAGGACAAAGTGATGGACCAGGTGATGGTAGATGAGAACAGGATGTGTCAAGGTCAAGAACAGTGACTAAACATGCAGTAATTGCAAACAGCAGCCTCCTTGGTAGAGCAGGCGGCCTGTTGCCTAAGGGATCTTGGAGACAGTCCTTTCCAGGGGACATTCATGATGGACATGCTGCCCCCCAGTCTAGGCTCTAGACAGCTGTATGAGGTGCCTTTGGACAGCCCCAGGGCCCAGTGGCCAGGGTCCACCCTGGCCAAGTCATGATGGCCATCCGCACCAAGCTGCAGAATAAGGAGCATATGTTTGAGGCCCTCCACAGGGCCAAGTTCAAGTTCGCTGGCTGCCAGAAGATCCGTATCTCCTAGAAGTGAGGATTTACTAAGTTTAATTCGGATGAATTTGGAAACATGGTGGCAGAAAAGCGGCTCATTCCAGATGGCTGCGGGGTCAAATACAGCCCTAATCACTGCCCCCTGGACAAATGGTGGGCCCTGTGCTCATGAGAGCCTGGGCACTGTCCCCTCCTGACTTGGGCGTGCTAAGTCGCCTCAGTCATGCCTGACTCTTTGCAACGCTATGGACTATAGCCCACCAGGCTCCTCTGTTCACGGGATTCTCCAGGCAAGAATACTGGAGTGAGTTGCCAGTTCCTCCTCCAGGAGGTCTTCCCAACACAGGGATCAAACCTGTCTCTTGCACTGATAGGCAGATTCTAGCGCCACCTGGGAAGTCTGCTCTTTACTCATGCACATCAATAAATCCCACTTTCCTGTCAAAAAAAGAAAAAAGGATTGTGACTGTAGTAGCCAACACTCCATATCAATTAATGCATGCCAGCTATGGTTCTGTTCTTCATGGATTGATTTATTTAATTCCTAAGAAAAGCCCTCTAAGAGAGATGCTACTGTGAACCCATTTTAAAGATGAGCAAATAGAGGTGCAAAGTGGTTAAGGGGCAGAGCCAGCTCCCAAGGCAGGAACCCTAATGTCCTAACACCTGGTTTCTTGTAGGAATGATGAACAGGGGTGAGGGTAGGCACAGCGATGGGGAAGGCTGGAGACACACTGGTGGGAGGGGACAAGAGCATTTCAAGAGAGTGGCAGGCCTGTGTAGCCACTCACCTAGCGTCCCTGTGCATCACAGGCCATCAACCGTGCCATGCAGAAGCCCCAGGAGGAGTACAGTATCGGTGTGCTTGACATCTACGGCTTTGAGATATTCCAGGTATGACCCTGTGGCCCAGTGGGAGGGGGGCCTCCAGCATCAGCCCACTGAGTGAGGCACGCTTTTCCTCCCTTGGCAGAAAAACGGCTTTGAGCAGTTCTGCATCAACTTTGTAAACGAGAAACTGCAGCAGATCTTTATTGAACTCACTCTGAAGGCTGAACAGGTGGGCAGGGGAAGACAACTGGCCAGGGCCAGGGGTCACTGGGGAGGAGGTGTGGGACCATGAAGGTTGCCAAGCAACCAAGGACACCCCAGCCCCACATGGGCACTTCCTTCTACTGACATGTCCAAGCTCCTTCTTCACAGGAGGTTTTCTACCTCTAAAGCTCTGATGAGGGCTGGAGCATTGCCTCTTTGTTCAAACCTTCAATGGGCTTCCTGGTGGCTCAGACGGTAAAGAAACTGCCTGCCAGTACAGGAGACATGGGTTTGATGCCAGGGTCAGGAAGATCCCCTGGAGGAGAGCATGACTACCCACTCCAGGATTCTTGCCTGGAGAATCCCATGGACAGAGAAGCCTGGCGGGCTACAGTCCATGGGGTTGCAAAGAGTCGGACATGACTGAGCAGCACCTGCTGTGTAGCAGGCACTGTTTGCAGTGCTGAGAAGACCCCCATGAATGGGATGGACAAAATCCTGCCATTTTCATTCTACCCAGCCTGCAGAGGCAGAGCCTGAGACTAGGATTCAGGGCAAATACCAGGAGATGATTGAAGAAGCGACAAAGGGATTTTTAAAATTATTTATTTATTTTTGGCTACCCCCCACTGCATGTGAGATCTTAGACTCCCACTGGGGATTGAACCCATATGCCCTGCAGTGGAAGAGCAGAGTCTTAACCACCGGCTGGCTTTCAGGCTCTGAAAGGAATTCTTTTTTTAAGAGCCAAATGGGATGTATTCACGAAAAGATCACACTTCAGGCAACTGGGGCTCAATTCTGGGACCCCAGGGGGAAGATCTGACCTCCAGGAAATGAGATTTGTTATCGGAGACAGTCCTAAGTGATGAGACTGGAAGGACAAGTTATGGGAGGGACATCTGTCACACTTCCTCCACCCATGCTTGTGAAGCTAACATTCTAGAAACACTCACATCTTTGCCCAGATGCCCTGTCCCATCCCTGCCCTCTTTGCCACCCCCAGGAGGAGTACGTACAGGAGGGTATCCGCTGGACCCCCATCCAGTACTTCAACAACAAAATCGTCTGTGACCTCATCGAAAACAAGCTGGTGAGGGCTGAGCCAGATTTGGGGGTTCCCGCTGGGCCCCAGTCAGAACTGGGCTTGGGAAATCACTGTGCCCTTGAGCTGGGCTTGGAAGAGCTGGGAGAACCCTGGAGGTTCTGGGCCCCTATAGACCCTTCTAACCCACGCTCCCCCTTAGGCAGATGGAGACCCATCAGCCACCACGTCCATTCACTCTGCTCACCTGTTACTTATTCACTCCATAAACATCGCCCCCAAGGCAGGCTGCAGGGGAGAGAGGGGTCAAAGTTGACAGGTCCCCTTTCATCTCCATCTTGGGAAAGGATAGAGGCACGGATCCTTTATGGGGTTCCCCACCCCATCCTGTACCAGAGAGCTTCCACAGAATCCCCACACATCGGAGCTTCCCATCACTTCCGCTCCCTCCTAGGAGCGGCAAGTGTTTGGGGCCAGTCGGTGCTGAGCCCTTCCCCACCTCCTCACCCCACAGAACCCCCCAGGCATCATGAGCGTCCTGGACGACGTATGCGCCACCATGCACGCCACGGGCGGTGGCGCCGACCAGACGCTGCTGCAGAAGTTGCAGGCAGCCGTGGGCAACCATGAGCACTTCAACAGCTGGAGCGCGGGCTTCGTCATCCACCACTACGCGGGCAAGGTGCGCCCCGCCCCCCGTCCCTCGGACCCCGCCCCTCGGATCCTCAGACTCCGCCCCTCAGACCCCACCCCACCCATCAGACCTCGCGCCTCGGACACGCCCCCTCAGACCTAGCCCGACCCTCAGACTCCTCCCCTCGGTCTCCTCCCACTAAGACCCAACCCCGCCCATCAGATCCCGCTCCCTCGGACCCCGCCCGTCAGGCCTCGCCCCTCAGACACCCCCACACACACCTCCAGAGGCTTCTTCCCACTGCAGCCTCCCAATCTTCCAACAGAAGGAATCTACCCAGACATCAGCCAGTGCTAAAGAACACTGATCCCCTTCTTGAGCCCTCCCCCTACTGATCAGAAATACGATCCCCCCCTCCCACTGACCCCCAGGAACTGGCCTAGCGGCCCCACTATCATGACCTTTCAGCAGGGCTGGTAAACCCACTGTCCACTCCCCCATCAAGGCCACAGCGCTCCCAACAGGACAGCGACACCTGCCCCTTATAGACTTCTTGGATGGCTCAGTGATAAAGAATCTGCCTATCATTGCGAGAGATGTGGGTTCCATCCCCGGGTCGAGAAGATACCCTGGAGAAGGGGATGGCAACCCACTCTAGTATTGCCTGGAGATTCCCACGGACAGAGGAGCCTAGTGGGCTACCGTCCAAAATGACTGAGCACCACCCACACACACCTTACAGGACACAAAATCCCTCCCATCAACCCCAAATTAGGCAGCAGAGCCCCCTAAGCCCTAATCTGAGTTATAAGCCCCAGTGTCCCCCTGACCCAGAACATGGCCGCCCTTCTTCTGATCCCGACTTGGAGACCCCTGGATCATGCTGCAACCTACCACCTCAGACAGACCCCCTACAGACAGACCCCTACCCAAAGTTTCAGAAACCCACTGTCCTCCCACCCTGGCCAAGGTCCCCCTCCCCAGTTTACAAGACTGCACACTCGCTCTCTGACCTTATCATGGGCAGTAAACAGCCCCAGTGGTTCCCTGACTGTGCTGCAGCCCACCATTCCTAAAGTGGGCTGAGGCTCCGTGCTCCTCATCCTGAGAGTAGCCTGACCAGAACTACAGGGAGCCTGCACCTTGGATGGCAGACCCAGTCTACAAGCCAGGCTGAACCCCCCTCCCTCCCACCCACCCACCCACCCACCAAACTCCAGCCAGTGCTATAACCCTCCTGACACAATCCCCCAGGCCCCCAATCGACCAGAACACAGAGGCTCAATGTGACCTTTTGATTCCAAATTAATTAGCAAACACCCAGGGACTGCTCCCCCCTACCCAGAATACAGCCCCTCACTCCCCAAGCTGGGCTATAACTGTCACCTCCTCCTTCCTCTGATCCAGCCTGCAGCTCCCTCCCTGGGTCTGGACTGTAACCCTCCATCTTCTCTCCCCTCTGACCCAGACTGCAGTCCTAACCCTCCAATCTCACCTTGAGCATGAGACCTCCAGGCTCCCCCCCAACCAGGTCCATGCTGCTCCCGACTGCCTAATATGAACCATAGACATTGCCCAGTCATCTCACCCCAGAGCGGGCCCCCATGGGATCCCCCATCCATCACTTCAGATTCTCACTACCCCCCATGCCACCTTCCTCCAGGTCTCCTATGATGTCAGCGGCTTCTGCGAGAGGAACCGTGATGTCCTCTTCTCTGACCTCATAGAGTTGATGCAGACCAGTGAGCAGTGAGTGGTCTGAGGCGTGGAGGTCTCTGGGCAACTCCCCGTGGGGATGGGGGAGGCCCAGGGACCACCTCACCTTCCCCAGAGCTCCCATCACTCCATAGAGTTTGTGGGGGCACCTGTTTCTTGTGAATTTTATTGTTCAGTGGCTCAGTCACTTCCGATTCTTCATGACCCCATGAACTGCAGCATGCCAGGCTGTCATTCACTGTCTTCTGGAGTTTGTTCAAATCCACGTCCATTGAGTCGGTGCTATCCACCCATCTCATCCTCTGCCACCCCCTTCTCCTGCCCTCAATCTTTCCCAGCATCAGGGTATCTTCCAATGAGTCAGCTCTTTGCATCAAGTGGCCGAAGTATTAGAGCTTCAGCTTCAGGATCAGTCCTTCTAGTGAATGCTTAGGGTTGATTTTCTTTAGGATTGACTGGTTTATCTCCTTGCAGTCCAAGGAACTCTCAGGAGACTTCTCCAGCACCACAATTTGAAAGCAAATGGAATATAGCACAGGGTGAATGTTCTAAGACAGTGGTTGGTAAAGTGCTGATATTGTGGTTTCTAGAATGGTAACATGAGCATCTTCTGATACAAAGAGAATCTCAGGCTCCACAGTAAACTGAATGACTCAGAGTCTGCATTTTAACAAGATCCCAGGAGCCATGTGTACATTCGAGTTTAGGAGCCACTGATTTAGAGCAACACTGTCCAATATTATTCCACATGCAATAAAACTGAATCTACACATATACTTATTTTTAAATGGCCCGATTCAGATATAAATTGCATACCATTAAATGCATCCATTTTTAGAAATGATTTTTAATAAATGTACAGAATTGTACAGCCGTCACCACAATCCAATTTGAAACATGTGCATTACCCACAAAGATCCCTCATGCAAAACTGCAGTCAAATCCCCATTCCTATCACTTGTGTGGGCTTCCCTAGTGGCTCCAGCAGTAAAGGAACCCGCCTGCAATGCAGGAGATGCAGGCGTTCGATCCCTGGGTCGGGGGGCGGGGGGGGGAGAAGATCCCCTGAAGGAGGAAATGGCAACCCCCTCCAGTATTCTTGCCTGGAGAATCCCATGGACAGAGGAGCCTGGTCCATAGGGTCGCAAAGAGTTGGACATGACTGAGCACGCACGTGTGCAAAGACACAGTCTGCATCTACTAAGCAGTCCACTCATTCTAGATTATAGCGATGGGAGAAGATCTCATCAAAGAGCAATGTAACAATGAACATAACAATGTTGCCCAACCAAACTCAGGCCTGCCCACCTGGCTCACTGCAAAGTCAACCTCCCAACACTAGGAGGCGGTGATAGAAAGTACAGCATTAATTGCAGGTCCAAGCAAGAACAGGTAGCTCTACTCAAAAGACCCCAAACTCCCCGAGGGCTTTCAGGGAAGGATCTTTACAGATAGTGTGAGAGAAAGGGTCACAGGGTGTGATCCTTTCACAATTTTCTGATCAGTTGATGGTGAGGTAACAGGGTGATGTTTTAGGAATCTTAATCATCAGCCTGGTTCCAGCTGGTCTGGGGTCTACACGCTGGTGGTCAGAATTTATTTAACTCCTACCTGGCAGGGGTTTTAGTATCTGCAAAACAGCTTAAGGATATGGCTCAGGATATTATCTATAGCCCTTTGTTGTTAGTCGCCAAGTCGTGTCCAACTCTTTGCGGCCCCATGGAACTGTAACCCCTGAGCCTCCTCTGTTCATGGGATTTCCCAGGCAAGAATATTGGAGTGGGTTGTCATTTTTCTCTCTCCAGGGAATCTTCCCATTCCAGAGATTGAACCCTTGAACCCTCATCTCCTGCTTTGGCAGGAGGATTCTTTACCAATGAGCCACCAAGGAAGCCCTCTATACCCAATGAAGAAGAATTGAAAGTCCTTAACTTTCTTTTACAGCTAAACTATCATTATTTTGTCCTGCTTGACTGTGTTCCTTTGTTTCTGTATTTTCTCACCTTTCTGATTAAATTTGCCTTCGGATTTCAGAGAAGGCCTAGGAGGCTAAAGCTTTCCAACAGAAAATAGGCAGGGGACATGGGAAGGAGGAGAAATTGTCTGTCTTTGGGAAGTTCCCCTCAAAGGTCCTGCTCAGGTTCACCAAAGTGAATTTAACCAATCCCCTGTTGATGGACACTGAGGTTGTGCCCATCTGTGGCTATCACCCACGGGGCTGCAGCAGCAAGGTCCTTGTCTGTATTTCCCTGCACGCGTGTGCAAGCCTCTGCCTGTAAGACGGTTCCTCCAAGGGGACCTACCTGTGATGCCAGAGATGCCACATCAGTTAAGTCGAACTGTTTCCTTTTACTTGCTACCCAAGTCATGGACAGTCACGGAGAAAAAAAGTAACAGTACAAATAAATCAAGGAACCAAGAGGATGAAACCCACCCTCTGGTTCTCATCATCACACCCACCAACCTTCAGGGAGAACCACATGCGTACAGCGTGATCTCCGGGTCCCAGACACCTCAACAGCCCCACCTCCAGGAGGACACCCAAGGTTCACCTGCACCTCCAAACTCCTTCTCTTCCCCCCTCCCAGGGCCTTCCTCCGGATGCTTTTTCCCGAGAAGCTGGATGTGGAAAAGAAGGGCCGCCCCAGCACCGCCGGTTCCAAGATCAAGGTGGGCACGGGGAGGGAAAGGTCCAGTTCTGTCGTTCCTATGTCCATCTCTCCCCATCGCAGAGCCTCTGCCCCTCCCTCTGGCATCTTCTAGTCAACAAGGGCTTCTTCCAGTGCTGGGGTTGGGGAGCTTGGACCAGCTTCCTTAATGTCCTCCTAACCCCCTAAATCCAGACATGAGCCATCATCCTAATGATTTTTTTTTTTTTTTGGTCTTTTGGTCATTTGTCACTTTCTTATTCATTATGGTAAAATATACATAAAGTGAAAGGGTTAGTCGCTCAGTTGTGTTCAATTCTTTGGGATCCCATGGACTGTCACCAGCCAGGCTCCCCTGTCCATGGGGTTCTTCTCCAGGCAAGAATACTGGAGTGGGTCACCATTCCCTTCTCCAGGCGATCTTCCTGACCCAGGGATTGAACACATACCTCCTACATTGTCAGGAGGATTCTTTACCGTCTCAGCCTTAACCATTTTTAAGTGTACATCTCAGCGGCATGAAGGACATTCACATTGTTGTGCAAACATCCCCACCATCGATCTCCAGAACTTTCTCCCCTTCCCAAACTGAAACTTTGTCCCCATTAGTCTCTAACTCCCCATCCTCTTCCCCAGCCCCTGGCACCTGCCATCCTGCTTTCTGTCTCTATGGGTGTAACTCTTCTGGGGACTTCCTATAAGTGGAATTGGACACTTATGTGGCCGGTTTGTTTCACTGAGCATAATATCTTCAAGGTTCATGCATGTGTCAGAATTTCCTCCCTTTTTAAGGCTGAATAATATACCGTGGATGTAATGGATATTTTCTCATCCATTCCTCCACTGATGGACACTTGGGCTGTTTTTGCCTTTTGGCTATTGTGAAGAGTGCTTTTATGAACACGGGTGTACCATCATAATAATATTTTAATAACAGTATATTGGGCACTTCTCAGTGCTGGCAGCAAACACGAGACACTTTACAGACAGGAGATTAGTCCCACCTGGCAGATGGGAGGCCAAGGCTCAGAGAGGTGCAGTCACTGATCCGGATCGCAGACCAGAACTGTGATCCACGCCAGGGTCTCTTCTACCAATCCTCCAGTCTTCCCCCTTGGAACGATGTCCTTTCTAGTCTTCTCTGCAGGACTACCTCTCAGGCACACACGTGTGATTCTCTGCTTTTAAAACATCTGTGCCCCAAAGGACAGGCAGAAATAACCAGGAAGTGTGTGCTCCCACGTGCTCAGCTATTCCATCAACAAACCTTCGCTGAGCACTTACTCTGCGCCTGGCTAAGCAGCGAGTGCGGCAGACATGAGAGCTCCTGGTTTGGGGTTCAAGGATCAGGTACACACACAGGATATGAACCCCATATGGTACGTGGTAACAGAGCCACATGGGGACCAGGGATGCCTGGGTCAATCAGGTGCCACGCCCACGTTCCCATGCAGCATGTCTGGGTCTCTTGGGGCTGTATTCAGAATGCGAAGACAGAGGGGCCAGAGGGTCCCATCCGTGCCCCCATCCCCATCTTCTCTCCCCACCTTAGAAACAAGCGAATGACTTGGTGTCCACGCTGAAGAGATGCACGCCCCACTACATCCGGTGCATCAAGCCCAATGAGACCAAGAGGCCCCGCGACTGGGAGGAGAACAGGTGACGCCGCCCCCCGCCCCGGCCCATCTCAGCCAGTCCACACTGCCTGTCCCCGAGACTGACCCTCCCTCGCAAACCTCCCCAGCCACCCAGGGTCATGGAATCCATCACAGGTCTCATCCAGGCTAACCCCTAGGACCAGCGCAAAACCCCTCAGGGCCCCGGGGTTACACCTAGCACTGACCGAGGTCCCCAGGGAGGATCCCAGACTGTCCGTGGAACTAATAATACAGTCCCCCTCATTCCCCAGACCCCAGAACCCACCCCTAGAATTGTTCCTAAAACTGACCACTCAGCAAACACCGACCCCTCCCCCTAGAACCCAGGCCCCCAGTGACAGAACTAACTCCAAAGTGGACCCCTGGACCAGCACTGAACCCCCTCCCTAGACCTCAGAACTCACCCCCTAAACTGCTCCCAGCATGAATCCAGACAGTCCCGGAGCGGTGAGGCCGCCACCAGGGGACTCAGGCTGCCCTCTCCCCAGGGTCAAGCACCAGGTGGAGTACCTGGGCCTGAAGGAGAACATCAGGGTGCGCCGCGCGGGCTTCGCCTACCGCCGCCAGTTCGCCAAATTCCTGCAGAGGTAAGGCATCCCTGCCACACTCACCCACCTCCCGCCGGCCCCGCCCCGCCCCCACCAACTGCCCCGCCCCCTGCCCTCTCCAGTCGCTCCGCCCACCCTCCCCGCAGCCCCACCAGCCGCTCAGACTCTCCCCCGCCCTGGCTTCAGGTACGCCATTCTGACCCCCGAGACGTGGCCGTATTGGCGCGGGGATGAGCGTCAGGGGGTCCAGCACTTGCTGCGGGCAGTCAACATGGAGCCGGACCAGTACCAGATGGGGAGCACCAAGGTCTTCGTTAAGAACCCTGAGTCCGTAAGTGTGTGGGAGAGACAGACACCAGCATCACTTGCATGGTCCTGTTCTTCAGGCGCCTGGATGGCCGTGGGCACGTTTCCTCCCCGCCACCCTCAAGCCTCGGTTTCTCCATTTGGAAATTGCGGAGAGTCCTAGTCACCCTGCAGGATCAACGTGAGAATTAAACAAAATGGGAAGTCCGAGGCACAGTGCTCAGGAAAACTAAATTAGTGGGACTTCCCTGGTGGTTCAGTGGTTAAGACGCTGAGCTTCCAATGCAGCGGGTGCAGGTTTGATCCCTAGTGGAGTAACTAGGATCCTTCATGCCATTGGGCATGGCAAAAAAAAAAAAAAAAATTAGCTAGAGGGTCCTTGGGGCCAGGAAGCTGCTAGAGAAACACATATCCACCTGCGGTGGTAGCCCCTTGGAAGGGACCAGAATGTCTTTTTGTCCTTTCCTTTCTTTGTTCTTTCCTCCATCCCCATCTATCATCTTCATTCCTTCCTTTGCCTTCCTTCCTCTTGTCCTGTTTTCTCTCTCTTTTCTTATTTCATTCCTTCATTCATGAGTACCTGGACCAGAGATTCAGGTCAAAGTGGCAATTTTCTTAGTTTATTTTTATGTATTCTTTGGCTACACTGCACAGCATGCAGAATCTTAGTGCCCTGATCAGGGATCGAACCCATGCACCCTGCAATGGAAGTGCAGATTCTTAACCACTGGCCTGCCAGGGAAGTCCCAAAGTGGCAATTTTCTTGTTATAAAACAAACCTCATTTCACACCCTCCAATATAGAAATAATCCTTCTAGCACACTGTCATCAGTTTCTAGCCTTTTATCAAAGGCTGGAAGCACCCCAAACTTTATGCTGCCTCTACTTTCAAGAGCAAAAGCAACAATGACAGTTAAGTTCTAGGGATCTAATGTACAGGGCAGTGTGGTGATTAAGGCTGGCTGTATTATATACAGGGGGCTTCCCTGGTGGCTCAGATGGTAAAGAATCTGCCTGCAATGTGAGACCTAGGTTCGATCCCTGGATTGGGAAGATCCCCTGGAAGACGTCATAGCAACCCACTCCAGTATTCTTGCCTGGAGAATCCCCAGGGACAGAGGAGCCAGGCAGGCTATAGTCCATGGCATCGCAGAGTTGGACATGACTGAGTGACTAAGCACAGCACATTAAATACTGGAAATTTGCTTAGGGAGTAGATCTTCAATTGTCTTGCCACAAGAAAGACATGATAATTATGTGGTAATTATGTGACAGGACAGAAGCGTTAGCTAACCTATAGTGGTAATCATTTTGCAACATAATATGTATATCAGATCAACATATATGTGTACACTGTAAACTTATACAGTGCTGTATGTCAGTTATAGCTCAATAAAGCTGGGAGGGGGCAAGTTTTTTAAAAAGCAACAGTGACAAGAATAACAAAAAGAAAGCAAGGTGAAGAAGCCCCTAAGGGCCTGTCCGGCCACCTGCTTTGGTGCGAGGACTGGAAAGTACACAGAGGGATGCCCATCTCAGTGAACTGGGCTGGTTCACCAGACTTCCAAAGGAATCTTAGGTTCCAGAGAAGCTGGAGCACGGGGGCAAGGTGTGCTGGGGGTATGGGCCAGGCCCAGCTGGGTGCCCATCACGTGCATAATCATGTCACCTGCTCCATAGCCTCCCAAGGACTTTATGAATACAACCAGGGGATTGTCTGCATGATTCCCTTAATGTTACTGTAACTTACAAGTAACTGTTCTCTCAGCAAAGCAAGAACATAACACAGTGGGGTGGAGGCTCTAGAGATTCCATAGCTACAACAACAGTCTTTCATGGACGGTCCAGATTCTTCATCCCCCGGATATGTTGGCATCTTCCTCCTAGAGCTTTTCACTATGGATGTACTTTGCTCCAAAGAATAAAAACAGTGTAGAATCACATTCAAAATAGATGTTGTTAGTGATAGAAACTTGGGCTGCTCTGGTGGCCCAGATGGTAAGGAATCTGCCTACAAAGCAGTGAGACCTGGCTTTGATCCCTGGGTCGAAGGGAATGGCTACCCACTCCAGTAAACAGTACAAACCAAAACTGTCTGAGGCTAAAACTGCACTTGGAAGAATTTAAGTGTTAATACATAAGAAAGAGAAGAGAGAGGGAGGGCTAGAAAAAAAGAGGAAAATGAGAGGGCGAGAGAGAGAAAGAGAATCCATCTTGCTGGTTACGGGCAAATTGGAATATATGACTCTGAAAGGAAAAGATAAAAATTGACACACACACACACAGAAAGACCAAAGAATGCTCAGTTCAGTTCAGTTGCATCCAATTCTTTGTGACCCCATGAACTGCAGCACACCAGGCCTTCTTGCCATCACCAACTCCCAGAGTTTGTTTGCTCAGACTCATGTCCATAGAATCAGTGATGCCATCCAATATCTCATCCTCTGGCATCCCCTTCTCCTCCTGCCTTCAATCTTTCCCAGCATCAGGGTTGTTTCCAATGAGTCAGGTCTTCCCATCAGGTGGCCAAAGTATTGGAGTTTCAGCTTCAACATCAGTCTTTCCAATGAACACCCAGGACTGATTTCCTTTAGGATTGACTGGTTGGATCTCCTTGCTGTCCAAGAGACTCTCAAGAGTCTTCTCCAGCACCACAGTTCGAAAGTTCTTTAGTGCTCAGCCTTCTTTATGGTCCAACTCTCACATCCGTACATGACTCCTGGAAGAACCATAGCCTTGACTATATGGACTTTTGCAGCAAAGTAATAGCTCTGATTTTCAATATGCTGTCTAAGTTTGTCATAGCTTTTCTTCCAAGGAGCAAGTGTCTTTTAACTTCATGGCTGCAGTATAAAAAGAATGCTAGCACTGGCTAAGACAACAGAAGGTAAAATCAAATTTTGACCAAAATTGCGCTCTGCACCTTTTGAGGGGGGAAAGGTGAACTAGCTGGAAATAATGAAGCTCATAAAGGTAAAAGCTTGGTGGGAAAGTTTTTAAACTTTAGTTTATTTAATTTTTGGCCCCACGCTGCAGCATGTCGGATCCTAGTTCTCCAACCAGGGATCAAACCCACACCCCCTGCATTGGCAGGTAGACTCTTAACCACTGGACCACTGGGGAGGTCCCTGGTGGAAAGTCTCATAAGGAACAAAAACAGACTAAAAATTTGCACAGGAAAAAACCAAAACAAACAAACTAATCCTAATGAAAATAATTTTAGTAAAATGGAAACAGTTTAACTGTGGTTTCTCAAAAATTGATCAAAGAATTAAGTTAATTAATGGAGTTTGAGCTTTCCCAACTACAGATGCACTTATTTAGAGCTGGGTCTTGTTTCTTGTAATCATGAATTCAAAATGCCTCAAATGTTTTATACATCTATTGGCGACCCATTATCCCAAGCTTCCCAGGGATGCTGTAAGAGAGTACCACAAACTGGCTGGCTTAAACCTAGTAAAAATTTATTTTCTCACGTTTCTGGAGGCTTGTGCTTATGCTCAGTCATGTCCAACTCTTTGTGACCCCATGGACTGTAGCCCACCAGGCTCCTTTGTCCATGGGATTCTCCAGGCACAAATACCGGAGTGGGTTGCCATTTCCTCCTCCAGGGGATCTTCCCAACCTAGGGATCAAAGCCGAGTCTTCTGCATTGCAGGCAGATTCTTTACCTTTGAGCCACTTGGGAAGCCCATTTCTGAAGCTAGAAATTCAAAATCAAGGGCTATGAGCCCTGTGAAAGTGCCAGGGAAGAATCTTTCTTTGCTTCTCCCTAAATTCTGGTGGTTGTCAGCAATCCTCGCCATTCCTTGGTATACAGATATATCATACTTATATTGTTGGTGTATAGTCTCTGCCTCTGGCATCACATGGCCTTCTTCTCTGTGTATCTGGGTCCAAATTTCCCTCTTTTTTATTTTTTGACACACTGTGGAGCATGTGGGATCATAGTCCCTGGCCAGGGATCAAACCCACATCCCTTGCATTGGAAGCGTGGATTCTTAACCACTGGACCACCAGGGAAGTCCCTCCTTAGAAGAACACCAGTTAGATTGGATTTTAGATTCACCCTACTCCAGTCTGCTGTTGCTGCTGCATGTTAACTTGATTACCTCTGCAAAGACCTTCTTTCCACGTAAAATCACATTCACAAGTTCCCGCCAAGTGCACATAAGTTCGGGGAGAATGCTATTCAATGCACTACACCAGGTCAAGCTCAGATCTGGGGTGTATGTGTCATCCACCTTGAGCACACCCACCCCTGCCCTTAGCAGCATGAAAAGAGATGCCTTTAATACTGTGGAGAAAGAAAGATTTCCCAAGCTGAAACCAAACCCTCTCCCCTGGGCAGAAATAACAAGGTTGGAAGACACTTGTCCTGGTTGACTGGTCTGCCCCTAGTTCTGCATGGCTGGTCTCCCTTCACTCAGACTGCCATTCCCTCAGCAAACCACAGAATGCATGTATGTGCCCTCCAGACACCCTATACAGGCATTACTTGCACAAGATTTGCACACAAACTCCTGGATCCACAGAGTACTGGTCTGAGAAACAAAAGAATATGTAAATACCACTCCTTGGAAAAGACCCTGATGCTGGAAAAGATTGAGGGCAGGAGGAAGAGGGGACGACATGGGATGAGATGCTTAGATAGGCATGAATTTGAGCACTTTCTGGGAGACAGTGGAGGACAGAGGAGCCTGGTGTGCTGCAGTCCATGGGGTCACAAAGCGTCAGACAGGACTTAGCGACTGAACAACAAAATACCCCTCAATCGCCTGCAACCTGTCGGCCTGAGATGATGTTGTTTCTTCTCTCTGGTGAGAAAGAAGACCCACTTTTTATGATCAGTTATAAACACGGTTGACTTAATAATCACAGCCAAAAAGTTGAGAGTTATGTTTTATTTGGTGGGAATTTTTAGGACTTAAGCCTGGGGGACAGAATCTCAAGTGACCCTGAGAGAACTGCTCCAAGGAGTTAGGGGGAGGGGTCAGGTTACATAGAAGTGTGCAACAAAGGGCAGGTAGTCTGAACCTCAAAAGTTATTTGTGAATTAAAGAAAACCAGACACTGGTGAAGGAATTTAGCGCTTTTGTATGTATGGGAAGATGCCAGAGTCTGGGCTCACTGAAATCACTCCTCTCATACGCATCTCAGCTATCTGGGACCAATATCCAGTGCTTTCAATATCCAGAGTCCCTCAGTGCTCACTGCAGGGAATGGCTACAACATGATGGCTCTCAGGTCACACAGGTATTCTTCTTCCTGAGTGCCCTTAGGGCTCAGGTATTCACATTTGGATGGCCAGAATCACTGATAACTGAAATCCTTGTTTACTGACATGGCAGGAAATACTGCACACTCACAGATCTACAAGCCCTCCAAGATATGTATTTTTAAAGTGAGCTTGGAACCAAGTACTGGCAGAATTCTTTTAGTCCTGCCAGGAAAGTCTGGGGTTTCTAGGAGACATTAGCCATCATTGTCATCAAAATGGCAGGTTTTCAGCAGTGATGTGGTATTTGTGTATTTGAGAAAACCCTCTGGCTGAAGTGCTAATTATTTTTTTCTAAATAAAGCCCAACTTAATTTTCAATTATTTTCCCGTCGTCACTGGTTGACCATGCTGTCCTTTTTGTCACTAAATTTCCATTTGAACTAGAGTGTTTTCCAGCCATCTGTCATGGTCCAAGGTGGTTCTATTCTTTGATCAACACTCCTTTTTTTTTTTTTAACTACTGTTGCTATTGTTGTTCAATGTCTTACTCTTTGCAACCCCATGGACTACAGCATGCCAGGCTCCCCTGTCCTCCACTATCTCCCAGAGTTTGCTCAAATTCATGTGCATTGAGGCAGTGATGCTATCTAACCATCTCATCCTCTGCCGCCACCTTCTCCTTTTGCCTTCAGTCTTTCCCAGCATCAGGGTCTTTTCCAATGACACTTTGCAGCAGGTGGCCAGAGTATTGGAGGCTGAGCTTCAGCATCAGTACTTCCAGTGAATATTCAGGGTTCATTTCCTTTAGGATTGACTGGCTTGATCTCTTTGCTGTCCAAGGGATCCTCAAGAATCTTCTCCAGCACCATAATTTGAAAGCATCAATTCTCCAGCACTAAGCCTTCTTTATGGTCCAATTCTCACATCCATACATGACTATGGGAAAAACCATAGCTGTGACTATATAGGCCTTTGTCAGAAAAGTGATGTCTCTGCTTTTTAATATGCTGTCTAGATTTGTCATAGCTTTCCTTCAAGGAGCAAGCATCTTTTAATTTTATTACTGTAGATTTGTAATATTTTATCCCATAGGTTCCTTCCCTGATATAGTCACTGGTTATTATTCCAGGTGACTTGCTCTAATAATTTAATCTCTATATCCCCTCTGGGTGGAGACTCTTAAAATTCAAATTTTCTCTGCTTTTCTATCAAAGCTTCCTTTCAGGGGCTGCTATGGATGGGTGTGCAGGTTGTATACTGTACAACCACATGGTCACTAGTCACATCAACAGGCCTGTCAGTCCAATTTTCATATTTACAGTATTTTATTGGTTTTCCAAGGTGCACATTGGTTCACATTTCTAACATCTCTGAAACGGATATGGACCTCCCACGGATGGTAGGCCATAGCTTAATAAGGGTGAAAAGTCATGATGTTATAACATTTCTGGCAAGACCACATAGGTGGTACGTGGCAGAGCTGGGATTTAAACCCAGCAAGACAAATCTACAGTTGTAATTTAATGCAGAAGTTATGCTACATATTGGGAGGGATTCCTGGGTCTGGTCATTTGGAAGAAGACAAAATTTTTTGTCCATAATGTAAAAGCATGTGTGCAGGTGCCTGTCAGCAAAAGCACATGGGTGGGGTGGAAACTCAGAGGAAACTGGAAACTGTGCTCCTCTGGGAGATGCCAGGACCCACCAGCCCTCCTTCTTGTCCAGCTCTTCCTTCTAGAGGAGATGCGAGAGCGCAAGTTCGATGGCTTTGCCCGCACCATCCAGAAGGCCTGGCGGCGTCATGTGGCAGTCCGGAAGTATGAAGAGATGCGGGAGGAAGGTGAGAGGCTGCAGGTGGGAAGCTGGGGCTGAGGACCGATTGGCTTGAGGGAGCCAAACCATGACCTCTGTCCCCACCCTCGACCCTGTACCCCCACAGCTTCCAACATCCTGCTGAACAAGAAGGAGCGGAGACGCAACAGCATCAATAGGAACTTTGTTGGGGACTACCTGGGGCTGGAGGAGCGGCCGGAGCTGCGTCAGTTCCTAGGCAAGAGAGAGCGTGTGGACTTTGCTGACTCAGTCAACAAGTATGACCGACGCTTCAAGGTGAGGCACTAGCAGGCGGCCATGTCTGGGACCCTGCCCATGCCCCACCAGAGGTACTCCTGCACCTTGCCCAAACACATCTGCCCATGGATATAGGCTCAACTAATGTAGGTACGGCTGTCCATCAGATATATCCTTGTATATAGCCCAGACACACTTGTCCATCACATATATCCTCACCAAGTCAGACACATCTGTCCAGAACTGCAAGCTTACCTTGTTCAGAAGCTCTGACCACAGGACCACCTTCACTTATCCAAGACATACCTATCCATTAAGTATCCTCTCACGCAGTCTAGGCAGGCCTCTCAATTAAACACACCTTCACCTAGCACGGATATACCTATATACAGGTAAACTCTCATCAGGCCTGGACACCCATGCCCAGCAAACACACCTTCACCTATCCTGTACCTGTTCATTGCCCACACACTCCTTTCTAGCCAGCATAACCTTATTTAACCTCCTGTTTCTTATAAAAAGTAGCCACTCATATACTTTCATGTAGAGGGACCCTCCCCTGACCTGTCCTTCACCTGACCTGCCGGCACTACCCCTCTGCCTGGGCTAATGCCCTGAGGCCAGGCTGCCCATACCCAGGGCTCCTGGCACCAGCCTCTCTGGTCTTGCATCCTCATAGCCCATCAAGAGGGACTTGATCCTGACACCCAAGTGCGTATATGTGATCGGGCGGGAGAAGGTGAAGAAGGGGCCTGAGAAAGGCCAGGTGCGTGAAGTCCTGAAGAAGAAGCTGGAGATCCAGGCGCTCCGGGGAGTTTGTCTCAGGTGAGGCCCCCTACTAGCACCCTTCATCATCAGCTGCCCTCCTGTCATCCCATCTGTCACCCTGAACATGTTACCTTCTGTACCTGCAACTTTCTCTTGGTCCTATCTGTCACCTTCACTTGCCCTCGCATTCATGGTCATTTGCCAACAGCACCGGTCCCCTCCCCTGACTTCTCTATTACCACCTTTTCCAGTTCCTTGCCACCTCTCCCGTTTGCCCCCACCTGTGTCACCCCTCATTTGCCCCTCCCCTGTTGCATTGCAAATATCAGCCCTTCTGCCAGCCTCACCTGCTTTTCCTCCCGCCCCTCCCCCAGCACGCGGCAGGATGACTTCTTCATCCTCCAAGAAGACGCGGCCGACAGTTTCCTGGAAAGTATCTTCAAGACTGAGTTCGTCAGCCTCCTGTGCAAGCGCTTCGAGGAGGCGGTGCGGAGGCCCCTGGCTCTCACCTTCAGCGACACGTACGACCCCCACCTCCCGCACCACCCTCGGGCTTGGCTTGGCACAGCGCCCCCTCCCCTGCCTCACACACTGACCGAAATGCGCCCCTGCCTTGCCCCCTCCCATCTCAGCCCGGGTCCGCAAGGATGGGATGAGAAGGTGACCCCTGCTTGGCGGGTGGGGACAACCACAGCTTCCTCCTCTCCTCACAGACTACAGTTCCGGGTGAAGAAGGAGGGCTGGGGCGGAGGTGGCACCCGAAGCGTCACTTTCTCGCGTGGTTCCGGCGACGTGGCGGTGCTCAAGGCTAGCGGCAAGGCCCTCACAGTCAGCGTGGGTGACGGACTGCCCAAAAGTTCCAGTGAGTCTGCGCAGAACCAGGAGATTGGCGCACAGGAGGCTGGCGCTGTATCGGGTGGGATCAGAGACAGGGACCAATCAAGACCGTGGGGCGGGGCCAGTGAGGGAGGTCAAGAGTGGGTAATAGAAGAGGCCACGAAGAAGGCAGGGCTAGAGAGGTGACCAATAAGTGAGCGAAATATGGAGGGGCGTGGCCATAGGGTAGACCCGTGTGTCAGTTGCTGAATGGGAAGATCTTTGGAGAGGGCGGGCCCAAAAGCCAATGAGGGGTGGGTCCTGGAGAGGCGGGGCCAATTACTGGAGCTTCCCTGATAGCTCAGCTGGTAAAGAATTCTGCAATGAGGGAGACCTGGGTTCGATCCCTGGGTTGGGAAGATCCCCTGGAGACGGGAAAGGCTACCCACTCCAGTATTCTGGCCTGGAGAATTCCATTAACTGTATAGTCTGCTGCTGCTGCTGCTGCTGCTAAGTCGCTTCAGTCGTGTCCGACTCTGTGCGACCCCAGAGACGGCAGCCCACCAGCCTCCCCCTTCCCTGGGATTCTCCAGGCAAGAATACTGGAGTGGGTTGCCATTTCCCTCTCCAATGCATGAAAGTGAAAAGTGAAAGTGAAGTCGCTCAGTCGTGTCCGACTCCTAGCGACCCCATGGACTGCAGCCTACCAGGCTCCTCCGCCCATGGGATTTGCCAGGCAAGAGTACTGGAATGGGGTGCCATTGCCTTCTCGGGCCCGCAAAGAGTCGGACACGACTGAGCGACTTTCACTCACTCAATCAGTATTCCAGTAACTAAGGGGCTCTGTCCTGATGAGAGAGCCAGTGAGTTAGGGGGCGGGGCCCGGAGTAAACCGGACTTGGGGGTGGGGCCAAGAATCACACTCAATCCCTATCTTTTCCCCTTTCCCTTTCAGAGCCTACACGGAAGGGGATGGCACAGGGAAAATCTAGAAGGCCAGGCCAGACTGCTACCCGGGCAGCTCCCGGGCCCCTAAGAGGTGAAGAGACACCTGCTACTAAATGTCTTCCTTGCTTCTTGTGGGCTCCAAGGCCTAAGACAGACCTCCTGTCAACGAGATCTTACAAACAGTGGACCACTCTCTTCTTTTTTGTCCAGAACTCTCTATAGCTCCCAATCTCCCATAGAATAAAGGCTAAGCTTAGTTTGGTATTCAAAAACCCATCAGATTCTGACCCCCAGCTAACCACTGACCTCTTCTCTCCTCCCATCTTAAACTCCTGTCATGCAGACTGCATCTTACTTTGCCAATTTACCAAATTTTGTCTTCCCTCCAGGCGTTTGCTTGAGCTGTTTGCTCTGCCTGTCTCTCAAATTCCTATTCCATATGAACTCCTATTCACCCTCTAAGACCCACCCATAAGAGCCCTGCTACAGAAGTAGGTGGGGGAAAATCTTACCCCTGGCAGTCTCAATCTATGTATGCCTTTCTTACCGCAGGGTCTCTTCCTCCAGGCCAGTCCTTATCATACAGGGTTGACAGTAGCTACCTCTTCCCTCAGGGAACTTGGAGCTAAGTCCTCCTCTAATCCTGCTACCATCACCCTGACAAATGCTCCCATCCTTACTCTTGCTGCAGGCCTGGACCGCAATGGGGTGCCTCCCTCTGCCAGAAGGGGCCCCTTGCCCATGGAGATCACATCTGGAGGGGGATCCCAGAGGCCACCACGGGGCCCTCCGTCCTCAGCCTTGGGGGCCAGCAGACGCCCACGGGCACGGCCCCCCTCGGAGCACAACACAGAATTCCTCAATGTGCCTGACCAGGGCGTGGCTGGGTAGGTGGTGTGGGAGGGCAGCCCCAGGAATGGGATGGGGAGTGTCTGGGGCTGTGACAAGTGCCCTCATGTGCCCACAGCATGCAGAGGAAGCGCAGTGTGGGACAGCGACCTGTGCCTGGTGTAGGCCGACCTAAGCCCCAGCCACGGACGCATGGCCCCAGGTGCCGGGCACTGTACCAGTATGTCGGTCAAGACGTGGATGAGCTGAGCTTCAATGTGAACGAGGTCATCGAGATCCTTATGGAAGGTGTGTGTGCCAGGGCAGAAACAGAAGGACACCTCCAAGGTCTGGAGGTCACCTCCTAAGCAACCCTGGGAGCCTGGCCTCACTGCATCACACCCAATACCCCAGCCTCATTTTTCCCACCTGTTAAGCACTAGGGCCAATAACAGACCTACCTTGTGAGTTGGAAATGGGCCTTGTCTGGATGGCCCAGGCCACCTCCTACTTTGACCCTGGGTTGCACCTAGAGGAGCTTCAACAGCACCCTCTGCAGGTGGGTGGGGGAACATCTTAGGAGTTATTTCTGGGTCCCCCATGGGGATCATGGGGAGGGACCTATATAAGAAGGATGAGGGAATAGCACCAGTGGATGGTCTAGAAAATGAAAGTGTGAGCCAAGGACAAGGCAAATGCACATGCAGCTCCATCCCTTTCTGTCTTAGAGAAGACAGTCTCTGCCCACACAGAGCCAGCATGAAGGCTTTTTCTGGGGCAAGCTGGGCATGGGATCATATCTTCTCCTCTCCCACAGATTCGTCAGGCTGGTGGAAAGGCCGGCTGCATGGCCAGGAGGGCCTCTTTCCTGGAAACTATGTGGAGAAGATCTGAGTGGGGCGGGCACCTGGGACCCTGCCCTCCCACCTGCCCACCTGGATCCTGCAACATGGGTCTCGTTTCCCTCGGCTGCATTGGCCAGAAGGTCCAGTTCTGTGACCTCCAGCCCAGCCTAACCCAGGCCCTGGGGTCACCACTGGAGCTCCTGTCCCCCCGCCCTGGACCCTGGCCTCCCACAAGTCATACCTGTTCCCTCCTGTGTAAAACAGGGCTAACACGACCTACCTCACAGCTGCCTTGTGAGTAGGATATGAGCTGTGTCCCGGGGCAAAGAGCCAAGCACATTTGGGAGGACCTTGACAAGCTTGACTTCCCTCCTCTCATAAACGAGGCAATAAATGTTTGCCGAGTGAGAATATGAATTAATTTACTGAGCACCAACAAGGACTGCCTTTTCATAACCTTATGAGGTAGGATCAGCAAACAACCCCATTTTACAGATGGAAAAATGGAGGCCCAGGGAGGTTTAGTCACTCACCCAAGATACCAGAGCCAAGTCTTGAACTTGGATACACTCCCATCCCTCACAAAGCTTGAGCTTGTCTCACTTGCTGGCTTCCAGAAGCTACATGCCAGCTCTCCTGCAGAAAATGTTCTGGTGGGCCCTGTCAGCTTTTGAATCTACACATCTCCCCAATACCAAACCCAGCTGGGACCCTGAGGAAGGAGGCAGGTCCCACATGTCCCCCCATAATCCACTCAGAGTCATCCCTGGACCCTGCCCCCACCCCATGTCTCTTTCCTTAGCTCTCACTCACCTGGAGTATGGACTGGTTCTGACATTTGAGGGGTTTCTGCACTTATGGTGAAGGAGGGACAGCCTGGCTACCTGTCCACCCCTTCCAGCTGTCCTAAAACCAGTGCTGGAGTCTGAGCTTTTCAAACCTCCCCACACATGCAGGTGAATCCTTCCATCTGAGCCTAAGGATTTTGACTTTCTAAATGAATACCCGCTCTGTGCTCAGCCCCACAAAGGGCAGTCCATCTGGGAGAGATAGAACCAGATAAGTGAGGTCAGGACTGAGCCAGAGAAGGGACAGGGGCTAGAGCAGGGGACAGGGGTGCAGAGAGAGAGTGTAGGCGTTGCTGGAGAAGCCAAGAAGGATGAAAGGGTCAGCAGACCTTGATGGCAAATACTACACAGAGTGATCTACGCTGTGATGGAAGGAATCCAGATGGAAGACACCTACCCACCTGGAGGATGGGAGATAGGTATCGAAGAAAAACTGGCCAGAAGAGCCTTCTTCAGGATCCACACCTACCTGGAACACTGAGTGTGGCTGGAGGAAAAAAAAAAAAAAAATCCCAGTTGTGCAACTATGCCTCAACAGCCCTGTTATTAGTCAATCATTACACAAACATTTAACCTGTCTCTTGAGTTGGGGGCTTCCCTGGTGGCTCAGACAGTAAAGAATCTGTTTGCAATGCAGGAGATCCAGGTTTGATCCCTGGGTCAGGAAGATCCCCTGTAGAAGGGAATGGCAACCCATTCCAGTATTATTGCCTAGAAAATCCCATGGACAGAGGAGGCTGATGGGCTATATAGTCCACGGCGTCGCAAAGAGTCAGACACGACTGAGTGACTTTTGCTTTCACACTTCACAAGCTCTTGCATGTTCCTGGTTCCCTCCATCTATGATTTTTGCCCCTCCACTGCCCGGCTACCACTGTGCATGTCTCTCAGCAACACTCAGATTGGGGGACAGACTGCGGGAGGACTGTGTGAGCCACACCACCATCAGCTGGGCATTTCCTGGTGTTGAAAGGGAATGAAGGCTTCTGTCTCCTTTCTCTGCCTTAGAACTCACCATGCAGGCTGCCCCTCTTCCCAATAAGGCGTATATCCCTGAGGCCCCACTGCAATAGCCATCACTTTTGCAGGAAGTAGGGCTATTTACTGGGGATGAAGAGAGTAGTTTTGACATCTAGCAGACAGCATCTCATATCTGCTGCTGCTGCTGCTAAGTCGCTTCAGTCCTGTCCGACCCCATAGACGGCAGCCCACCAGGCTCCCCCGTCCCTGGGATTCTCCAGGCAAGAACACTGGAGTGGGTTGCCATTTCCTTCTCCAATCTCATATCTAGGTTATAGCATCTTCAGACTGCAAACTTCAGTCATCTTAGCCCCACCTATTCAGCAACATCCTGTTGACTCTGTTACAAAGTTTCTTAAATCGGCCCCTCCTCTCCCTTTCTTGGTTCTTTGTCCTTTCTGAGACCTCACTCCACCCTTCCCCAGATTGCACCAACCTCCCCTGCACACACCCACACGCCCACACACCTCCACCCTTCCTAAAAAGGATTTTTAATGAGTTTTTAACCATATTAATGATAATCAAGAAAAAAAAAATTTTTTTAATTCAGACAGCCCAAAAGTGTGAAAAATCTGTCTTCCCTCTCACTGCAAAATTCCTGTCCGTTCCCCCTCCACCCCAGTTTGTTGATGTCTCCTCCCAAAGATATTCTTGGCATATAAAAGCAGATAGGTACATATTAACGGAGTAGAAAATGGCAACCCCCTCTAGCATCCTTGCCTGCAAAATTCCATGGTCAGAGTCATCTGGCGGGCTACAGTCCATGGGGTCGCAAAGAGCTGGACATGACTGAGCCACTAAGCACTCATGTGCACATCTTATGTACATAGACGGAAATACATTGTATATAAAGCCAATACTTGTGTGCTGCTGCTGCTAAGTCGCTTCAGTCGTGTCCGGCTCTGTGCGACCCCATAGACAGCAGCCCACCGGGCTCCCCCATCCCTGGGATTCTCCAGGAAAGAATACTGGAGTGGGTTGCCATTTCCTTCTCCAGTGCATGAAAGTGAAAAGTGAAAGGGAAGTCGCTCAGTCGTGTCCGACTCTTACCGACCCCATGGACTGCAACCCACCAGGCTCCTCCGTCCATTGGATCTTCCAGGCAAGAGTACTGGGGTGGGGTGCCATTGTCTTCCCCGATACTTGCTAGAACTCTCAAATGCTTAAATAATGTATTCCAGAGATCTTAGGTCAAAGATCCACTTTACTGTCCCAACAATGATACATCCTCCAAAGGACACCCAGCAATCAGATGGTGTTCCTCCCCCTACTAAAAATTCATCAGCTAGAATAGAGACCACACACCTCTCTTTTACTAGGTCCCTGAATGACCTTTCTTGAACCATGTCTACGTTCTGATCTTCACTCCCTGCCTCCACCTGGCTCCAGCAGTAAGCTGATCACTTCATTGTTTCTTGTAAAAGATAAGCTTGTCCCTCCCCAACTCAGGCCACTTGAACCAGCTATTCATTCTTCCCACAGCGATGTGGCCTCCTGAACTTCCACTGAATAACTGCCTCCGGACAATCACGCAACAGCTCAGAAGTCATCTCACAGAGAAACTTCCCTGGCCTGTGACCATCACATCCTTCTGGGCTTTTTTCCCCCCTTTATTGTGCTCAGCCACTCAGTCACCACTGACTCTTTGCAACCCCATGGACTGTAGCATGTTAGGCTCCCCTGTCCATGGGATTCTCCCCAGCAAGAATACTGGAGTGGGTTGCCATTTCCTCCTCCAGGGGATCTTCCTGGCCCAGGGATCGAACCAGCTTCTCTTACATCTCCAGCATTGACAGGTGGGTTCTTTACCACTAGCGCCACCTGGGAAGCCCTTTTTCCTTTATGGCACTTAATATAACCATAAGATCATTTCCCGCATTTGTTGATTCATTGTCTGTTTCCCCATTTTAAAACGCGAGTGCCCCCTGAGAGCAGGACTGTTGGCCTGTCCTGTTCATCTCTGGATCCCCAGACCCTAGCACAAACTAGGCACTCAAGGAACGTAAGTTGGATAGGTGACTCATTTCACGCCAGGGCTCTCCACCTATCCTGAAAACACACACCACTCCATCTTCAGGCTACACACGTTCCGGGTGTCCTGAGGACGGAAAGTGAACTTGTTTCCCGCCCTTGGCTATCTCAACAGATCCATTCCAATTTCCGGACTAAGTGCATTGAAAATGTTGACGTCCGCGGCAATTTCCCTCCAAAGAAGCAGCCCTCTCAACATGACCTTCTCAAAACTGAGAACTGCTGTTTATCCCCCTTCGAGATATGGTGACGGGACGGGAGCAAACGAAGATGCTCATTTTGCACAGGAGAACACAAAGGCCCGGGAAATTTTTAATCCTAGATCTCTGTACACATATTCTGGGCATTGCTGCTGCTAAGTCGCTTCAGTAGTGTCCGACTCTGTGCGTCCCCATAGACAGCAGCCTACCAGGCTCTGCCGTCCCTGGGATTCTCCAGGCAAGAACACTCGAGTGGGTTGCCATTTCCTTCTCCAATGCATGAAGGTGAAAAGTCAAAGTGAAGTCGCTCAGTCGTGTCCGACTCTTCCGGACCCCGTGGACTGAAGCCCACCAGGCTCCTCCGTCCATGGGATTTTCCAGGCAAGAGTACTGGAGTTGGGTGCCATTGCCCTCTCCCTCTTGGCATAGCAGTTCCAGAGAATCCTGGATCTCAGGCCCCGCCTCCTCGCTGAGCACTGTGCGCGGACCCCGCCCCCGTTCTCGCGAGAGCTAGGAGCCGAAAAATGGCGCCGACGTGAGCGCGAGCCTGCGGCCACCGAAGGAGTCGCCGCAGCCTTAGTTGGAGCCGCCGGAGCTGCAGGAACAAGAGGCTGAACCAGGCTGAGGATGGTGAGCGCGGCACCGGGGATGCGGACGCGGCGAACAAGCAGGGACTGGCGGGGAGCGGCCTTCTAAGCCTCCAGCCGACCCCGCCTCCACATCCGGGCAGTCGCCTGCCGCTGTCACTCAGGGAGCACCCTACCCCCTACTTCCGGTCCTGGCTTCGACTGGGCCACGCCTACAGAGCTCAGGCACCGCCCCCTGATCTTTATATGTTTGGGGTCCCAGCACCTCCCGTTCGCCTGCACAGCTCGAACCCCTCTGGTAGATATATCTCGGTCCTCAAACACCCACTTGGCCACTTCTGGCCCTCCAGAATCTTCTTAGCCGCGTCCTGTTCAGAGCCCCGCCTTTGCGACGCCCACTCCCTCAGGGCCACGCCCCTGCCCTGTAGTGGGGGGCCCCCCAGCTTTCCAAGTTAGGATCAGAGCATGCTTCTTATCATATAGGGGCTTCCTGGAAAGGTACCCCCTTCTACATTTGGCACACCTCCCAACTCTCTTCCGAAGGACGGGGACACTGGAGGCAGACGTTCAACCCTCTCACCCACTGCCTCTCCTTAGTATGGGAGCCAACTGGGTGACGTCTCTGGGGCATTCGCTGTTTTAGAAACACCGAATGGTTATGGCGAGGTGAAGGTGTTCCCCTAGCTGGCGCAGGCAGACCCTGGGCCCAGGGGGTTCTCCCCACCTCTTCCTTCCACCAGGATGAGGAACCCTCGGGGCCCAGCCCGGACATGCCGGCTACTGCAGAGCCCAGCTCCAGTGAGACCGACAAGGGGGTGTCCCCAGTTGTGGCTGCTATAGCCAAGTCCTCTTCCATGGAGGAGGAGCCGGGCCCTGACCGGGCACCCACACCCCCAGTGTGGGAACGTGGAGGGCCCACCGGAGGGACCCAGCAGGGTGCCTCCCCAGCCCCAGACAGTGGCCATCCAGGACCTGGACACAGCCTTGGCCCAACCAGCACTGTCTCCAAGACCAGTGAGGACCTGCGACCTCCCAGACGACGCCCACCACCAGGTGACACGTGATGGGACCTTCTGGGGGATCACAGGCCTGGAACAACAGAAGTGCAGATTACTGAGTATCTCCAGACTGGGGGCCCACCTAGAAGGAATAACCACTTAATGAGCCCCATTGCGTGGCAGTCTGTGGCTCCAACGAGGAGCCAGGGAAACTCAGCCGCTACTTCCTGGTGGGGGAGGCAGAGGGTAAAGGCCCCAGTAAGAAACCATAGTTAGTAGTTGCAGGGTAGTTGCAGCCCCATAAATGCCCCTCTGAGGCAGCGCCCTGGACGGCGTGGATGAGGAAGGTATAGTGACCCTCCCCCTGCTTCTGTGCGTCCTTCAGGGAAGCAGATACCATGCTCCAGCCCAGGCTGCTGCCTCAGTTTCCCCAGCGTTCGAGACCTGGCACAGCATCTGCGTACCCACTGCCCACCCACACAGTCCCTGGAAGGTAGGGCCAGGGTAGATGGTGGGGAGGCAGGTTAGGGTGGGAGGCGGGCCGAGCCTCTGGGCCAGTCCTGGCCACCCCACTCCACTCCTCTGTCATTCATCCCTGCGCCGCCAGGCAAGCTCTTCCGCTGTTCCGCCCTGAGCTGCACCGAGACCTTCCCCAACATGCAGGAACTGGTGGCCCACGGCAAGCTGCACTACAAACCCAACCGCTACTTCAAGTGAGACCTGGTCCACCGTGACCTCTGTTGGTCAGGCAGCTCCCCCTGACCACCGATTTTGACAGCTACTACCCGGGGTCCTGGCTTTTCTCCCTTCCTTTTCCGAGGGGGTTGAGTCAGGAAGAGGGCGTGATCTAGGGCCAGCTTTGCCCTTACCTGCCCAGAAGAGACTGGTCTCTAGAGCCAATCCCAGGGACCCCGAGGGCGGGGCTTGGGAGGGAGTATGTGTGTAAAGGGGAACAGAGATGGCATGACTCGGCCCAGTCCTCTGCCTCCCAAGAGGAAAACTGATCACCTAGGTCAAAATTGAGACTTCCTTCCTCATCTTCCCAGGGTTCGGACCTGGGGAAGTCCGGAAGGGTCGCGACCACTGTGGGCGGCGCTTAGGGCAAACTCCTCCCCCCGCAGATGCGGGAGTCAGGTTATTTGGCCCCAGGGTCCTTGACCACCCTGGAGCGGCGGCTCTCCAGGTTACGCGGATAGGCCCCTCCCTGGGTCCCCTGGGAGACCCAGCCCAGCCCTGTGCTGCCCCCCAGGTGTGAGAACTGCCTGCTGCGCTTCCGCACGCACCGCTCTCTCTTCAAGCATCTGCATGTTTGCGCCGAGCATGCGCAAAGCCCAGCCCCGCCGCCGCCACCCCCGGCACTGGACAGGGAGTCGCCGGCATCCGAGCGCCCCCCGGAATCTGATCCTGCGCCGGCGCCTGGCCTGCCGTACCCGCTGCTCGAGCCGTTCACGACCCCTGCCCCTGCCCCCACTGGGCCCTTTCTGCCCTACCTGAACCCCGCGCCTTTTGGCCTAAGTCCCCCACGCCTGCGCCCCTTTCTGGCCGCCGCTCCTGGGCCCCCTGCCTCCAGCGCCGCCGTCTGGAAAAAGAGCCAAGGTGAGTGTGGGCTATCAGGGCCGCCTTCAGGGTGGGCTGGGCTCACTCTGACTTCTGACCTTGACCCGCCCGTTGACCGCAGGTGCAGGCGGCAGCCCGCGAAGACCCCAGGGCAGCTCTGACGCGCCTTCAGGTGCGTGCAGGTGACCACCAGGGAGGGTGGAGGGGATTTCTTTCCTGCGCCCGGTGGGGACCTGGGGGATACCTACCCCCTTTCCAGGTGCCCAGAAATGTCTCCCCCGAAATACAGGATTTTGCCTTAAAAATTGCCGCCCCTGCTCCTTCATCTGCGCCGGCGTTTCCGTGTAAAACTTGCGCCCGGATCCGGAGCCCTTCCCCCCCACATGGGTTCAGAGGATGGGAGGAGGGGACGCGGATAAGTCAAGTTTAGTGCCCCCAGACACTTGGGGAAGCGATCGGGAAAAGCGGATCGGCCAGCCCAGCGCCCCCCCGCCCCACGCACCCACTCCCGGGAGCTGCTGGGGAGGCTGGGAAGGGTCCGACCCGCCCTCGCCCAGGCCCGGGCTGACCGGGTCCTGCCTGCCCGCAGGCCACGCGGCTCCCAGCCGCATCGTGTGGGAGCATACGCGCGGCCGCTACTCGTGCATGCAGTGCGCCTTCTCCACGGCCTCGCGGCCCGCCATGACCCTACACCTGGAGGACCACCGCCCCGGCGGCCCCGCGGCCCCGGCGCCCGGGCAGCCGCGCCCCGACGCGCCGGCGGGTAAGGCCGGGGGTAGCGCGCGGGTGGGAAGGGTGGGGCACCCTGAGGCGAGGAGCGGGGCTGAGACTCAGGCCCCCCCTCCTCTGCCCCACCCAGACCCGGCCCCGCTGGCACCCAAGGTATCGCAGCTGCTGTCTGAGGGGGAGTGCCCGGTTTTCTCGCCGCTCTGAACGCCGCCGCGTAGGGAGTGGGCTGTGGGTAATGGTGTCGTTTTATGGAAAGCCTGAGGTGGCAGGGGTCGGGGGCAATAAAAGGCAGATGAGCCAGCTGTAGATGAGATGTGCCGTGTGTCTGGGTCCCTTGCTCCTCCACTGCAGTCCTGGGGCACCGCCACCTTGGGAGGAGGCAGGTCCCCCCTAACTGCCCACCTGTGTCCCGCCTCTCCTGTCACCTCACCCCTGGGACAGCTGTTGGTGACCTTCCCTTCTGTCCCACCACTTCCAGAAACCAGATGAGATGGCACTTGCCAGTTTTATTTGAAAAGTCCCAGGAGCACCCAGCTGGAACCCTGCAGATCCTGAGGCCTATGCCAACCCTCAGGGAGGTGACAGAGCAGTCCTGGCAGAAGTAGGGTGGTGCCAGGTCACCTGGGGCTGGGCACTGTGTGGCAGGCTGGGGTGTAGGCCTCATAGCCATTCTCCCTGCCTGTCCTCTGGACTCTCACTGTGGGCTGCCCATCTCCCCTTTTCTCTCCAGCCTGGAGGATGAGGCTGGGTGTTGGCCAGTCCTGCAGAGCCTGGCTACCCCCCTCCTCCTCTTCCCCATATATGTTCTCTCCTTCCTTTTCTTCCTGGGAGTCAGGTGGGGGCCAGGGTTCAAAATCTGGTCCCACAGCTGCTGCCCCCAGAACCCTGAGGGTCGACCCTCCAGGGTATGGAAGCCCCATCCCTCTGGGCCTGGCTTTACTTCCTGCATCTTTCTGCCTTCCAGCCCTGTGGTCCCCTAGCCCAGACCTCATCTTGCCTGGTCCTGGGCACCAGAAGCAATCCTCCACCCCCCACCCCCACTTCCATCCAGTCTAAAGACCCCTGGAAACAAGTCTCTTCCAGTCGTGCCCCTTCCCCTGCCTAGTACCCCTGTCGCTCCTCTCAGCTCTCTGGAAGATCCTGTCCTCCTAGTAGCCCACAAGGCCCCATCTTGCACATCTTCCACTCTTCCTATCAGGGCCACACTCACTATCCCTCTCCTCTTCCTCCTGGGGAACCTAGACTTCCTGTGAGCAAGAACCCAGCGACTCCTAGCCCCACCCCACCCTACCCCGTTTCATCCCTTACCTCCTCCATCTTCCAAGTCATCACGGTTGTCCTCTGTCTGCCACCAACAAGACACTGGTCACCCCCTGGGGGGAAGTCGCCAGGCCCCACCCCTCACGCAGCAGCAGCCTCCTATCTTCCCCTTGTCTCCTTTCCCGTCCTCCCCTGGTCCTCCTCAGAATCTTCATCTCTCAGTCTCAGAGCCAAGCAAGGTCCTCAGCATGGAAGCCACTGACGTAAAGCCTAGCTGGGGTATTGGCTCAAACACCTGCTCCCGTTGGTGTGGTCACTGTGTCTCCTCGAAGCTGAACACTTCCAGGCTCTGAAGGCCCTTCGGCTTCTGGGAGGGGCAGTAGGGAGATCTGGTGCCCTTAGGACCTGCCCCACCTGGACACCCAGGAGCCGGACCGCCTGCCCCTCCATCCTCAGCCTCACACGGGGCTTCAGGGCTCCAGTGTTCTTGATGGGGTTGCAGCTGAGGCCCAGGTAACTCAGGCCAGGTGACCGCGCTGCCACCATCTCCAGGCCCCCAGGCCCCTACTGAGGCAGCTGACACTGAACACGAGTTGTGGGACCATTAGGGAACCCTGGGGGCTCCAGACCCCCATAAGCTCCCCACGCACACACTTCTCAGCCAGAAGCCTTGGACCCACAGCTGGGTGACCCTGGGGAAGATTCAACCTCTCTTTTTGGGTATGACATGCAACATGTGGGACTTTAGTTCCCTTACCAGGGATCAAACCCATGCCCCCTGCACTGGGAGCACAGTCCTGACCACAGGACTGCCAAGGAAGCCCCAAGACTGACCCTCTCAGTATCTTGCTTTCCTAGTCCTTAAAGTGGGTGTCATGACAGTCTGCTTTTGGTGTTCTTGTGAGAATTCACAGAGTGATGGGGAGAGAGGGAGGGGGCTTGAGAAACGTTGGCCAGCAGTTCACATCCCTCCAGCCACCAAGCCTGTGGCTGGCTGCCTGGGGCCCTCTCAAGAACCTGGGGAGGAGATGGGTCAAGGGCCCACTGTACAGATAGAGAAGATGAGGCTAGGTTGGTAAGCTGACTGAGCCCGACTCTAGCCAGGCCCGGTTCCAAAGTCACACTGATTTCTACATGACCCCAGAAGTGGGACACAGTTACCACTGATGAGAAAATGCAGGCACTCTCACTTTTCCTGCACCTGCAAGGCCCTAGACACCTTTGGGAATATGGCCCTAGGCTCACCCTTTCCTGCATCTCCAGGGACCAGGGTCCCCCGGTGCCTAGGAGTTTTCCCCCTAAGGCCCTCATTCAGCCACCCTCGAATCCAGGCCGTGCCCATTGTGTCAGGACATCCCAGTGTGTCAGGACCTTTCGAGACTCAGAGCCAACATCTTGGCCCAGGTACCTGCCTCCCAACTCATCACTCACGTAGATGCAACTGCCCCTCCTATGGGTACAGTGGGTCCACAGTCCCTTTGCTCCCGGGCCCCTCGCTGGCCTCTGGAGCAAGCTGAAAGTGCTCTGAGGCCTGGGGAGCTGGGTCGCTGGAAACTGCCTCCTACCCTCGTACATGTGTGTTCGGTTGCTCAATGGTGTCCGACTCTGTAACCAGTAGCCTGCCAGACTCCTCTGTCCATGGAATTCTCCGAGCAAGAATACTGGCATGGGTTACCATTTCCTCCTCCAGGGGATCATCCCAACCTAGGGCTCGAACCCACGTCTCTCGTGTCTCCCACATTGGCAGGCAGACTCTTTACTATTGTGCCACCTGGAAGCCCCACTTCCTACCCTCATCCCCTCCCAACTCATGTCCAATCTTTGTCTGCTAGCTTGGGAAGTCTTACTGCTCCCAATGGCCCCAATGTGCCTTATGAGCCTCTGCAGCCCCTGCCTCTCTGGCCAACCAAGCTGTGACCTCAGAGGGTTCCTCCCCGCCCCCACCACCTCAACTCCAAGATGCCTGAAAGCAGTCCCTCTGAGGGTCCCAGCTCTGCCCAGCAGAGGGCGCTCAGGAGTGTCCATCTGAAGAGAGGATGAAAGAGGGGCCGTGTGCAGCTACCCCAGAGGGTGCAGGTTGGCCAGAAGCTGCAGGTTCCCAGGCTGAGCAGCTCTGGGACACAGACCTCTTCATCCTCATCCTCAGCTTCCTACTCGAAAGGGGAACCCACACCCGGGAATGTGACCCAGAGTGCATGTTGGTCTGTGCAGGGACACACAAGGGCCCAGAATCCCCGAGCTCTGCTCTTAGAGCAGACACACAGGCAGAGTCACTGCCAACCACTGTCTGTTGCCTTCTGGAAACTTCAAACATCCCTGCTAGTCTAGGTGTGATCCTTGGACCACAGTAAGGGCATCACCTGGGATGCTTCAGACTCTGACAGACCTGAGGCACAGCCCACACTTTATCGGGGTCCCAGGGTAACTAGTGGACACCAGTTCTTTCCCAGCTTCACATTAGAATCACTCTGAGGGTATGTAAGAAATCCCCAGGCCAGGAACCGACTTCCCTGATGGCTCAGTGGTAAAGAACCTACCTGCCAGTGCAGGGGGCATGAGTTTGATCCCTGGTCCAGGAGGATCCCTCATGTTGAGGAGCAGCTAAGCCCCTGCACCTGTGCCCTAGAGCCTGGGACCTGCAACTGCTGAAGCCCCGCCCCGGCTCCCTAGAGCCTGTGCTCCGCAACAAGAGAAGTCACCACAAAGAGAGAGGCCTGCACGCTGCAACTAGAGTATCCCTGCTCTCTGCAACTTGAGAAAGCCTGCTCGAAGCAGCAAAGACCCAGTGTAGCTGAAGTTTTAAATTAAAAACAAAAAAGATCTCCAGGAGCTTCTGTTCCTCTGTGAACTTTTCAAGGGACCCCGATGGTGTGGCCAAGCTGAGAATCAGGGCTCTGCTCTCTCCCACTGGGTGTTTTTTCCTTTCTCTATGAGCCCCAAGGTCACTGACCTCCTGGGGACCAAGCCAAGCCATCAGGGTTTCCCTCTGGACAGCACTGGTCTTGTGCCCCACTTTACCCCCTCTTTGCCAGCCTCCCAGCCACCCCCATTTTCCTCCTTCCCTAGTCCTCTGGGAACCTGGACACTGCCCACCCACCCGCCCATCAGCAAATCTGCCACCCCACCTGGGCCATCGGCCTGTGTGACAGCTGTCCCCGCAACAAGAAGTCCTGAGTCCTGCTCAGAGCTGGAAATCGGGACTGCAGAGAAGTGTTGAAATGAGGAAGGCATGTTGAGGCAACACGGGCCGGCAGGAGGGCCTCACCAACCCGGCTCACTCCGACTCCTGAGTAAGCGTGAAGCTTACCATGCCCCTTCCCTCCTGAGAACTACCCCTCCCCTCCCACGGAGGCCTTGGCTGGAGGTGTCCTTGGCCTGCCCCTGTTGGCAGGAGGCCCTCCTGGCCTGGCACAAGTCCTCCCTGGGGTTCGGAGGCCAGCACATGGCAGCGGAATCTAGAAATGAGTGACTGTTGGGAGGGATTCTGCTAACAGGATGCCCAAAGCTTGCAGGGCAGGACAGGAATTCAAGAAGCACTGACAGGATCTGAGACCAGGCTGGGGCTGTCCCCGCCTCTGCCCCTTCCTCCCCTCCCCTCCCCGCCTGGCCAGCAGACCCCACCCCGTGGAGCAGAAGCCACAGTCACTTCCTGAATGCAGCAGTCCTGGCCTGGGTCCCACTCGCCTTGTGGTCCATCACCCTCCTGCAGCCATGGTGAGTGAGTCTCCAGGGCCTGGGAGAGCCCCACACTGGCTGGAGGTGAGGGATGCCACGGGTGGAAACCAGAGGGGCATATTCCAAAAGCAGGGTGGCAGAGGGGCAGGAAAGCTGTTGGGGACATGAGAATGACCGCCACAAATGCCCAGGGGTTAAGAAGCAGCCGGGATCCACTTCTGGGACAACTCAAGCTCCGAGGGGCGGCGATGAGCTGAGGCTGTGACTAGAAGGGGAACGGGTGGGCCTGCTGGGGTGACTCCCCTCCCCCCAGGTCAGCATGAACAGCCACCGGGTAACAGGCAGCCAGGGTGAGTGGCAGGGGCTTCCTGTGGGTGACAAAGTAGGTCATGTAGCTGCTGCCCACCCCGCCCACCCCAGCAGTCCTCCAGGGCCTGACCTGCTGATCTGCCTTCTCCAGCCCTCTGGGTCACCTAGGAGCCTATCCCAGCCCAGCTTTCACAGAGGTTTCTCAGGCCCCAGGCAGGAACTGCCACCCTTCCTTGTTCTCTGGGTCAGGGGAGAGTGAAGCTCAGACAGGGCAGATGAGTGAGGTCCTGCCCTTCCCCTCCCCAATCTCCTAGACCCCAGGTGAAGCCAGGCCCAGGGGCCAGTGGCAGGGCCACTTCTGGGGTCAATTGTCGGTCAGAGCAGCCCTGGCCTACTTGTGTGTCTCCTGTGTCTGTGACTGAGGGTGTGGGTCCTGTTGAGACAGGATCGAGATGGACTTCATGCGCCAGGGCTGGTGCGCCACATTGGACTGGATGTGGCAGAGTATATGCTGCTCATCTCGGTGTCCGGTGTATATATATAGATAGATAGATACATATTTTGCCATGCCGCACGGCATCATGTGGGATCTTAGTTCCCCAACCAGGGATCGACGCACCTCCTGCGTTGGAAGCATGAAGTCTCAACCACTGAGGCACCAGGGAAGTCCCTAGTAGATTCTTTATTTCAACAAATAGTTACTGAGCATCTTACTGAGTGTGAGGCATTGGGAAGACTGCCCTCATGTCACGTTCAGGGGCAGGGGGGAGGCAGTTCACACACACACACACACACACACACACACACACACACACACACACACACAACCCTAAACAGTCAAGGCACATTTAAAAAACAGTATTGGGGGCAGTGTAGCAGTTACGACTCCTTGCTTCCAATGCAAGGGGCACTGGTTCAATTCCTAGTTGGGGAACTAGCATACCATGTGCTACGTGGCATGCCAATAAATAGTAAAAAAAAAATAATAAGTATTAGGTAAAAATAAATAGGATGATATAGAGTGCTAGGCACTAAGAGAAAAATTAGGCAGGTTGGGGGGATCAGAGAGTCCTAGGGGAATCCTTTTTTTTTAAATCAGGGTGTTCTGGGAAAAAAGGCCTCTATCATATGGAATAAAGGAGTAGAAACTCGGAAGAGGAGAGACCATGCAATGGGAAGTATGGCCCAGGCAGGCCAGGTGGCAGGAGCCAAGCAGGAGAGGGAGGCCAGGGAGGCAGCACCAAGGGGAGGTCAGGCGTGCCGTCCGGGGGGTTCGTGAGCGCTAGAGCTCTTACTGTGGGCAAGCGACAGAGCACACCCAGATTCGGAGCAGAGGACAGACAGACTCAGGCCGCCTCTGGCTGCTGCGGGCACGCTGACCGGGAAAGGGGGTGTGGGGCATCGTGGGCAGGAGGAACGAGGAGGAGCCTCTTACAGCAATCCTGTTGCAGGGGAGGCCGCCTCCCCTGGGTGGATTCCAGGACAGGGGTGCAGGTGGTCCAGAGTTGTTCAGTTCCAGATATACTAATACACATGTCTTGCTTTTGGCTGCACCGGGTCTTAGTGGTGGCACGCGGAGTCTTCCGTTGAGGCAGTTCAACTCTTTGTTGTGGCATGTGGGATCTACTTCCCCAAACAGGAGCTAGGAGACTTAGCCACCTGACTGCCAGGAAGTCCCTCCAGATACATTTTGAAATGAGAAAAGAGAGGCCTAGGGACATGCAGGAGGGGAGGAGCTTGAGGATGCTCCACGGAGTTGGGTTGGGGGCGGGAATGGGAGCAGAAGGCCACATGGCACCCCAGGAGCTCGGGTCCGGAGTGGGGTGAGGTTGGGTGCACATTCCGGGCTTAAGTGACGAGGTCAGACGGTGTGTGGTAGTTCAGGAAGAGAGCCTGGCACTCTCACGGGGAGGCTGGAGACAAAAACATGGGAGTCTGGTCAAGAGAAGAGAGTCAATGGCAGAAGGCCGGGAAGAGGACGACAAGGGTGTGTGTCTGTGATTCGTCCGCTTATCCCCACATCCGTCTCTCCATGGCCCCCATGTGTATGAGTCCCTTGCCTGCCTGTGTCCCCTAGGGGAGTCATCAGGACTTCCGGAGCCTTCAAGCAAAGTTCCAGGCCTCTCAGCCGGAGACTGGCGACCTCCCCAAAAAGCCCCCGAAGACTGAGTTCCACAAACTCCTCAAAAAGTTCCCACAGCCAGAGCTAGGCGAGCACCCCAAGAAGCCCCCACAGCCTGAGTTCACTGACCTGCCCAAAAAGCCCCCCAAACTTGAGTTCAGTGAACTCTCCAAGAAGTTCCTGCAGCCCGAGGCCACGCCACTTCCCAGGAAGCCTGAGGTCCCTGAGGCCCCCTCTCAGAAGACCCCACAGCAGCCTGAGCTCAGCAACACCCCCAGGTCCCCCGTGGAGCCCAAGTTCAGTACTCTTCCCAAGAAGCCCCCGCAGCCTGAGTTCTGTGGGCTCCCCAGAAAGCCCCCGCAGCCTCAGGCTGGTGGCCTCCTTAAGAAGCCCCTGCCCCAGCCCGAGTCCAGTGAGGTCCCTCCAGTGCCCCTCTTAAAGCCCGAATTTGGTGAGCCCCACCCCCACTCCTCAGAGCCTAACTTCAGTACTCTTCCCAAGAAGCCTCTGCAGCCTGAGTTCTGTGAGCTCCCCAGAAAGCCCCCGCAGCCTCAGGTCGGTGGCCTCCCTAAGAAGCCTCTGCCGCAGCCCGAGTCCAGTGACATCCCTCCAGTGCCCCTTTCAAAGCTGGAATCTGGTGAGCCCCGCCCCCACTCCTCACAGCCCGACTTCAGTACATTTCCCAGAAAGATCGCCCGGCCTCAGCTGAATGACCTCCCCAAGAAGCCCCTGCCACCTGAGTTTGGTGACCTCACCAGGACGTCCTCGGAGCCAGAGGTCAGTGTGGTTCCCAAGAAGTCACGCCAGTGTGAGTTCAAGGCGCTCTCCAAGAAGCCCCCACAGCCCGAGCCCGCCAGCCTCTCAAGGACGTCCTCGGAGCCAGAGTTCAAGGTGCTCCCCTCAAAGTTTCTGCAGCCCGAGTGTCGGGGGTCCCCCCACAAGTTCTCGCAGCCAGAGCCCGGTTCTCTGCCCAGGAACCTTCCAAGAAAGCCCCTGCTCCCTGGCTCCTTCTCAGAGAGTTCGCTGCCCTCTGCTGTGGTGGGCTCCAGCCCCCGGGTCCCGCTCAGCCCAGGGTTTGGGGCACGGCAGCAGAGATCAGGAGCCCTCGCTCAGAGTGCTGGTTCCAGGCTGGGTCTCAGACCTGGTCACCTGCCCCGGCGGAGGCCTCTACCCCCGGCCAGCAGCCTGGGCCCTCCCCCAGCCAAGCCCCCACTGCCCCCAGGCCCCAGGGATATCCAGAGCTTCCGGAGAGCTGCGGTAGCAGACACAGGTGGGTGTGGATGGCCCAGATAGAAAGCAGGGGCGGGGAGGTCGACACTCCCCGGCCTACCCGTGTTCCCACATCCCATCTCGTTTCTCTGCAGCTCTGCCCAGGACCTCCTCTTCTGCTGGCCTCCACTTCATCCCACAGTGAGCATGGGGAGTCAGGGAGCACAGGCATGGGTCATGGGGCTGAAACATCCCTCACTCATGTCAGGTATCCCTGCAGGGACCCAGACGAGGTGTACGATGATGTCGAGCCCACATACCACTCTGGACCCGGCCCCAGGAGCAGAGGTGACAGAGTGGGACACTCAGCCAGACAGTCTGCTGAAGCATCCGAGGAGGGGGAACAGTCATCACAGGGGCCTTTTCTGTCCGTGTTGCTAGTACCAGGCCCCATGACAACCCATATGCCTGAGGGATTGAAGCAGAGCTAGGGGAGAAAAAAAAGAGAGAAAGGGGTCAGAGAGGTCATGGCAGCTCCTAGTGGAGGAACAGGAAGGACAGCCAGAGGCCAGCAGCCTGACCACAGTGCGGCCAAGCCAAGGGTTGTGTCCCAGGGTGGTGGCCGTAGACATGTAGAACAGGGGAAGAACCCAATAGAGGGGCATTTTCCTGGTTTAGTGCTTAAGACCCTGAACTCCCAACACGGGGCACAGGTTTCATCCCTGTTCCAGGAATAAGATCCTGCAAGCAGCGTGGCCAAAAACAAAACCAAAACCGGCGAGGATGTAATGGTGTATCACCAGGGACGTAGCAGAAAGCTCAGGATAGGGATGAGGCTTAAATGTTGAGCCTGCACCTGGGTGTCAAGTGGAGGTGACCCTGAGTAAGGAAGAGGTGTCAGGAGATCCACAGTACTGGAGGTGCCTGAGGGGAAGGGCTTGGGCCTGAACTCAAGAGGGAGGGGGCTGGAGCCAGGGTGTGGCCGACCCTCCAGATTCATGTGCTCTGGGTGTCCAAGGCCCCTTTTGTCTGTCTTCCATGCCTCCGCTCCTGGAGAGCAGGAGGAAGGCCAGGCAGGCCCAGCTCAGGGAAGAGGCATTTACCAACCTCATGTGAGAAATGCACCCCATCTCCCCACCAGCACTTAATGGAATGTGCACTGTGCCCCCGCCCCATTTTACACAAGTGGAAGCTTGAGACATGACTTGCCCCAGCTCACAGACAGCACATGGGAGCCTCTGCCCCAGGCTGCTTCCTGCCCTTATCTCCGGAGGCTCTCCTGCCAGGGAACCTCTTGTCAGATACCTGAGGGGTCCCCAGCTGCTGCCCCTCCTCACCAGCCCAGCCCCCAGCGCCTGCTGCCTCTATGGCTGTGACTCCTTCCTGGGCCCTGCTGCTTCTCCTGGGCTTGCTTTCCCCAGGGGCTGCTTGCAACACCCCTGTGAGCACAGAGCTTCCTGACAGGGCCCCTCTTGCTTCCGCTCTAGTGAGGCTCTGTGGCTCGGGTCTGGAGGGGGCTGCCGCTCCTAGGGATGTGGACGCGGGGAGCAAGCACCTCTGAACGCTCCACCTCCAGCAGGCACAAGCTCACCCTTTTCTGTTTCCCCAACCCCAAGTAGACCAGACACATCCTTAGCTTAGCTCACTGTCCCCCATCCTGTGCCAGTCATTCTCCAAGACTCTGACCCAGTACCACACACTTGCCCAGCTCTCCCTCTCGAGGGGCGGGGGGCGGCAGTAGGTGCTCATAGCGGTGCAGACTGTCCCAAACGCTGCTCTGCCCCTTTCCAGTCTGTCCCCAACCTGAGGAACTCTGAGTGCCTCCCTCCCACTCTCTGCCTCACTCAGAGCAGTGGCAGCCCCGTGCACAGACAGGGAGCTCCATGAGGGTCAGGAGCTGAGGGTAGCCCGCTCAGGATCTCACTGCCCAGGGTGCCGGGGCCACAGGGCGCCAGGGTCTGCCCTGCTCGGCTGCACCCCGGGCTGTGTGCTTAGGCTGCGGGAGGTGAATAGGAGCCCTGGGATGAAGTCAGGACTGCTTCCAGCTGGGTGACCATCTCCAGCCCGGGTGGCCTCTGGGTGTGACTGTCACTTCAGCACCAGGCTGAGGCTGGAGGCAAAAAGTGTCTGGGGAGGGAAGAGTGCACTATGCAGATATGCAGCCCTCTCCCCACCCCAGCAGCTTGATGGTGTCAGGGGCCTGGTGGTCTGGAATGCCCAGGGTGGCACTTCAAGTCATTCAGAGAGGACTGAAAAAAAAGCTGGGGGCTGCAGGTTCTAGATCCTTCACTCATCTGGTGTTCCTGAGGCTCTCACTGTAAGCAGACCCTCGGCCAGCAGTGCCCTCACCTAAAAAGCTGGTCATCTGGGAGACTCCTTCCAGTCCAGTCTCCTCATCAGCCAGACCAGGCAAGAACCCCAGCCCAACACAGCCCCTTCTCAGAGGCAGGCTTTGTTTGCTTTGAGGAAACACTTTTCTTGGCCTTCTTTTTTGACCCATACCTCATCAGAATTCCCCAAACCTACATGCTGTAGGAGGGAGGGGTGAAACCGTCTTAAAAGCTGACAGAGAAGCCCTGCCTCTACCATTTAACAGCTTGGTGGCCTTGGGCAGGCTGCCTTACCTCCCTGGCCCTTGCTACCTCCTCAGCAGGCAACTTGGGATGACAGCCATCAAGAAAGTTGAAAGGGACTTCCCTGTTGGTTCAGCGGCTAAGACTTCACATTCCCAATGCAGGGGGCATAGGTTTGATCCCTGGTCAGGCAATTAGATCCCACATACTGCAACTAAGACCCAGCGCAGCCAAATACATTTTTTAAAGAAAAGAAAGTTGAAAGAAATGGCTAATGGTTTCTGCCGTGCCTGGCCTGTGGCAGGAGTTAGGAAATGGAAGGTAATCTACTATGAGAGGCCTGGGCAGCAAAGGGTGAGGAGGAGACCCAAGTCCTGAAAACTGATCAGGGGAACATCAGGCCACCAGAGCCAGAGGCCCACACTCAAAGGCCCTGCTCTAACTCGGCGCTCTGACTGTCCCAGATGAAGTGTTGTCGGCTCAGCAGTACCCGTGGAGGCCACCTCAAGACCCAGAGCTCAGGTACCAGAGGGAGGTGGGCAGGGCGGGGCTGAGCTGGGGAGAACAATAAAAGGGGGTCCCTGAGAAGCATAAGCACCTAATTCCTTGGTGGGGGGGTGCTCAGGAGGGAGAAGGTGCCCCTCCAGCCACTGCAGGTGCCGCCCACGGACCTGAAGTCCCTGAAGCAGCTCCGGAAGGCAGAGAAAGCTGAGCGGGAGTTTCGGAAGAAGTTCAAGGTGTGAATGAAGAGTCCTGGGAGGGCTGGGCTCGGCCCCAGGTGGCCACCGCCCCACATGGGGTTCTGAGGGCAGCAGGGCAAGTGGCAGCTCTTGTGTCCCCCTCCCCAGTTTGAGGGGGAGATTGTGGTTCAGACGAGGATGATGATTGACCCCAATGCCAAGACCCGCCGTGGGGGCGGCAAGCACCTGGGGATCCGGCGAGGGGAGATCCTGGAGGTGATTGAGTTCACCAGCAAGGAGGAGATGCTGTGTCGGGACACCAAGGGCAAGTGTGAGTCACCAATGGAGGGCAGCCTGGGAAGGCAGACCACCCCAAGGAGGGAAGAGACCTCACCCACCCACCCCTGCTCTCTTCACAGATGGCTATGTGCCAAGAACAGCTCTACTGCCCCTGTGAGTGCCAGTGCTGATTGGGGGCAGGGGGTGGGGGGTGTGTGACAATGGGGCAAGGTGACCCTGGCCGACCCAACTGTGCTCTCCACCAGGGAAACGGAGGTATATGATGACGTCGCTGCCTGGGGTATGTAGATGCTCTGCGTGGATGGGGCAGGTGGGGCGAGGTCCTCTGCCACTCCTCCAGGGGATACTGGCTACCTGCTCGCGGGGAAAGGGTCACTAAAAGTCACCTTTCTTGGCAGATCCTTTGGACAGCCAACCACTGCCCTAGGGACAGTAAGGCCCGCAGGTGTGGGGATGAATGGACAGCCCATCAGTCCAATCACCTGCTAGTAAGGAGTCCTGGACCCCAGCGGTTGCCTCTGTCTGGCCACGCCCACAGACCACATAAAGTCCCTCTTTTAAAGTGACTCCTGTGTCTTGTCTTTTCTTTCCCTCCTAACGAGCACACACAGTGGAGCCATGATCAAATACTTGGGGAAAATCTGTGAGGTCAGTTCTCCTCACCACTCAAGGATAAAGGCCAGAAGGGGAAAAGGGGGGCAGGGGAAGGTGGCAAGGGAGGGGACCACCTGCTAGAAGCTGAGCTGAGGGCCCCTCTGATGGCACCAGGTCAGCTGCGGTCCGCAAGGAGAGGGAGACGCGTGGGGGCCCTCCATGTCCAGCACGACAAGCAGCTGCTGCAGCTCCTCACAGGCAATAGCCCAAGTAGCCGTCACATTGTGGGGAGAATGTGACCCAGTTGTGACCAAGTACAGTATCAAGTTCAGCCTAAACCTCTGACAGGGCAGAATATGCTCAGAAACGTACACTCTCCTTGGTCTGTTTTAGCAAAGAAAAGCTGCTATGGACTGAAGTTTGTGTTCTGGCTGTCAAAAACAAATTCCTAAATTGAAAACCTACCCCTCTATGTGATGGCACAAGCAGGCATGAGGTCCGGAGGCGGAGGCCCCATGGATGAGATTCGTGCCCTGTGAAGAGGCTTGGGGACTTCTGGTTGTCCAGTGGTTAGGACAATGTACTTCCATGGCCAAGGGCCTGGGTTCAGTCCCCATCCCGTTTGGGGAACTGAAGACCCACAAGCCGCATGGCACAGCCAAATAAACTATTGTTTTAAGTATCTGAGAAAGTTCCCTCGATGACTCCCGCCACATGAGGTTACAGCCAGAAAGTGTCGCCCATGAACTAGGACCAGGACCTCATCAAGCCCTGGATCTGCCAGCACCTTGACAGGACCGCCCACCCTCCAGGACTGAGAGAAACAAATGCTCTTTTCAGCAGCTGGGGCAGACTGGGACAAAGTCAAACTGGAAATGGGCCCCTTGCAGGACCCGTGCCCCACAGAACCACTGCACTGGGGAGACAGAATGGTTCTGGCAGCCAAGTGCACCATCACCGGCACTGGGAGACTCAGGCCCACTCAGGACTCTGTTTCCATAAAGAGATTTTTCTCAAGAGGCTGGGGCCAGTGGCCTCTCACCTCAAGGGTCCACACAGCTCCAAGGGCAGAAAGGAGACTGAGTGGCTTTGGTCCCTCAACCTCGGGTGGTTACCCCACAACACACACACAAAAGCAAGCAGCTTTCAGGAACTGGTATTTATTATCAAAGTCATATTCGATGTCAACAAGATGCCACAACTACAAAAAAAATTGCGCACATTGCAATCTCAATGCAAACAGTCAAATGGAACCCCAGTCATTAAAAAAGTAATTCAAATTACCCCAAAAAGCAACTGAATTTTTTAAACATCTTTATACATCCAGCCAACAAATTAAAATGGTTAACAAGAAAAAATACAAATTCAGAGGTCTGGTATCGATGTTTAAAAAAGGCAACTGCTTAAGCATTTCTATCGATTCGAACATCAATCTCTCGGCCACTCAGCTTCATCCCATTCATCATCCGGCAGGCTCTCTCAGCCACCTCTGGCGACTCAAACTTAACCACACCGCACCCCTTGGACTTCCCATTCTCCATCTTGATGTCGGCATACAGCACGTGGCCTGGGCACAGGGAGGGAAGAAGAGACCACAACTCATCAGGCAAACCCAGAGCTCAGGCTCAGTCTGGGCTCCACTCAGTCCAGATCACCTGTTGGATTTCGGTTGACAGAGTCAAAAGGGAGAGCGGCCCCTGCGCCTGACGCAAGAACGCTCGGAACACGCGGCTGGGACCCAGCTACCACAGCCCTCCACCACACTGCCGTTCTTCTGCCCATGGGACAACAATCTGACTCATGATAAGCAGTCCTGAATGTATACCTTCATGCTCAAGAGTTATAAAAAAAATACACTGTGTGAAGCCAACTTTATAGGCAAATTTTACAGAGGCTTCACTTTTAATACACTGTTCCTCTGTGTTTACAAGGCCATCGCCAATACCATGGACACTTCTGTACTGTCCAAATACAAGCTTTGTCATCATTAACAAGCAGGTTATACACATTCCTTCAAGCTCTGGTTAAGCATCCTGGTTATGTGTCAAGCACTGTGGAAAACAATCTACAAGGGAAGAGCTACAGAAACGCAGGGCCAAGAACACAAGTGTAGTGGGGCTGGCCCGCACAACACTAGGGCCATGAACTCTGCTTAAGAGAAGGTCAAGCCCTAGAGGGCTTCTCACAGGCAAGTTCTAAAACAGCTTGGGCAGACACTAAGTGGTACAGGGCTTGTAGTTTTGGATTTCTCTTGCCAACAGAGGGACAGACACTTCCAGGCCTGGGAGGGGAAGTGGCATGATCTACTTGACTTTTCCACTACAATCTGTGAACTGAGGAGTAGGCAGAGAGGGCAAGAAGGCAGGCTATGGCTCAATAACTGACCCAAGAGAAGAACCAGGACAGGCTGCAACAGTGGTGAAATCTGAGTTACTGCGGCAAAAGGAAATGAGAGAACATTGAGGAAGCCTTGATCCAGAGAGTCAGCCAGGCCTCTGGCTTAAGGCTGGGGCTCCCAACTTGCCATGGTTCAAAGAACAGAAGTGGTGGGGTTGAGGGGCAGGGCCTCACCCAGAGACAACCGAACTTCCTTTTGGCCACAAAGCAAGCCTTCCAGAGTGGCTGCCCGGTTTGCCAGGAAACCACAGTGCACACAAACTAACACCTGCCCTGAGCCCATGAATCCTCACCCATGCCTGCTGGGCGAGTGCTCTGTGAGACACAAACCCATGGTGCGGTTGTGGAAGGCACCCTTGTCTCAGATGTACTTATTTTATTGAGCTTTGTCACTTAGAAGCCATGTGATATTAGCAATGTGACTTTGCCTGACTCTGTAAATTGAGGACAATGCCCACCTCTTTTCAAAAACCGGAAAAGGCAAACGGCAAAGATGAAATGAGAACAGGGGTAAGTGTCTGACACATAACAGGAAACTCAGTAATTGGCTTGAGTGTTTGCACAGGCAGAAAAATGGCAAGTCCCATCCGTCCTCTATAGTCATGGAAAGTGTCTACAAGACAAGGATGGGAGCCTTGACACAAGCCACAACACAAGGAAGCACTTAGGAAGCCTCTCAAATACTTACCGCATTCGTTGAACTTGTCTTTTAGCATCTTCCATGTAAAATCAAATGGGAGCTGAGGGTGGAGAAAAGGGGAACTGGTGAGTGATGCAACCAAATCCTAATGCAGAAACCTAAAGTGTCTCGGGATTCCTTTAAAACCTCTCATTACACAGATACTGGCTGACCTTCACACTGCAATGATCAGCAGAAAACAAGTCTGTCTGGGTGAGGTCCTGAACTAGCACAGCAAGTTCATTCCATTATCTGCGGCAACTTCACACAGGGAACAGGACGCACAGCTGCCCGTAGTGAAGAGCCCACAGAACCACCGCAGTGGCTAAAAGTGGTCCATCTGGTGAAGGTAATTCAGATACAGCCTTCTCCCTACTCTGAATTGTCATGCCAGGTTATTTAGCAGCTCATCAAGCTGAGAGTTAAATAAAAAATCCTCAAGTTCTCCAGATCACAGTCTTCTCTACCTAGTAGTCAGAGAAGCCCAGGATTTCACAAAACCCACTATTTCTGCTGCACAAGTGTCGTAAGCTCCCATGTTCCCACCTCATTCTACTGACACCAAGCCTTGGGGACAAAGGCAAGGTGGCCCTGAATGCTAAGCTCTCCTTCTGAGGCCATCCCCTCTCACTGCAACGTGCCACCCTCGGTCATGCTGACCTCTCCCTCCCTCTTCCCCATGTGCACAGGGCCGAGATGTTCCTGAAGAGCCACTTACATTTCTCACAAATATCTGGCAGGCCTTCCTGGCCACCCCAGGGGCATGGCCTCCAGCTCCACCAAAGGAACCCGCGAAACTTCCTCCAAAGTTGCCACGCTCCATCTCGATGGCACGGTCAAAGCTGGCACCGCCACCGCCACCCATGGCCAGGCCCATGCGCTCAATGCCAGCGCCCAGGGCGGGGCCCATGGCAGGACCCATGCGCTCTAGACTGTTGGCGCCCATGCGCTCCAGGCCCATACGCTCGAGACTGTTGGCGCCCATACGCTCCAGGCCCATGCGCTCCAGGTTGTTGGCGCCCATGCGCTCCAGGCCGGTGGCCATGCGATCCATCACGGGGCCCATGCGCTCCAGGCCTGCCCCCATGCCTGCGGGCACCATGCGCTCCATGCCCAGGCCCATGCGCTCGATGGCAGGGCCCATGCGCTCCACACCAGAGCCCATGCGCTCGATGGTCTGGCCCACACGGTCAATGGGCGCGGCCATTCGCTCGAGGCCAAAGCCCATGCCGGCCCCCATGCGCTCCACGCCAGAGCCGATGCGCTCCATGGTCTGGCCCATGCGCTCGATGCTGGAGGCCATATGGTCGAGGCCCAGGGGGCCCATGCGCTCGATGCCGGAGCCCATGCGCTCGACGGAGCCCATGCGGTCCATGACCAGGCCCATGCGCTCAATCTCGGAGCCCACACGATCCATGCCGTGGCCGAGGCCTGCGCCCATGCGCTCCATGCCGGCCCCCCCGATGCGGTCAATGCCGGGGCCCATTCTCTCAATGCCAGGGACACTGCCTCCACCTCCACCTAAAACAGAGACATAGAACAGGTGTATATCAGAGGCTTGAGGACCCGTGTGCACACTGTGCCTGGAGGGCTCCCTGGGTGCAGAGGCCCGGGCACTTTACAAGCTCAACCACAGTTCAGCAATAATTTATCATAGATAACCCTCAAATGGTGGCAACTGCTAAAGCTGGGTAGTGAGTACATCATTCTTCCTACTTCGGTGCCACAGCTAATTTCCACAGAAAAATTGGAAAGGGGAGAAACCCACCCGAGGACTTTTATCAACAATGTCCTTCACATCACTTTGAGGGTGCTGATACTTGGGACAAGCTTTGTGAGCAACAGATATCAATTCCTGAGAACTCTGCAGTCTCCCCACCACCAGACATTATAGGGGTGGGGGACAGAAGCCCCACCCTCAGCTGGTCACCCAACCAGCTTACATGGAGTATAAATAGTGACAATTAGGATTGCTCACAAGCTCTATCATCCCCCAACCTGTCCCTTACAATGCCCTGCTGGTAACCAGTTTGGCTGCATGTCCTTAGCACCTCCACAGCATAAAGAAGTTATTACACAGCCATGTGATCAGGAAGAGACAAAGAAAACCAAAATCAACACTAATACAGACCCCTACATATGAATGAACACAGCCAGCCACTTCCAATGAACCTCACTCTGTCTGTCAGGGAAGCCGTTACCCGACTGTGCCATGTGTAACTCTGCCAGCTTTGAAGGAAAAAGCTGATGGCACTGCAGAGAAGATTCTGGAAATGGCCTGGGATCAGTCCCTCACTGCCATGGTTCATGGTTCAGCTGGACACTGAACCATGGCAGGTCAGCAGGGCACAGGGACCCTGTGATACCTGCAGTGGGTCTGCTCCATCACCAAGGCACCACCCACCAAGTTTTTCCACATGGAAAGCCCAAGGGTTCTGCTCCTTCAAGTTTCACCACCACCACCACCACCACCATCGGCCTCTGAAAAATGAGCAGCTGAGCACTCAGCCTGCCATTACTGAATCAAGTAGCCAAGGCCAGGATGCAAATCAAGAAGAGGAAAGACTCTTTGATTCTCTAACTGACCAAGGCCATGACCTTGCACAAGTCATGCCACTTCTCGGTGACTCTTTCCTTCACTGAGTAACAACACACCAAGTGGCAAAATATAAACATAATTTTAAGTATATTAAACTTTCAGAGCCAAAATATCTCAGAAACTATAAAAATGTAACAAGTCTAGAGAGGGTGGAGAGCATACCCAAACGATTATCAAAAATGAGTGTGACACTCTAGATGCTAAGAGCAGCAGAGAACTAGGAAGAAACAGTACCCACATGGAATTCTAGAATCGGCCCACCACAGAGTAACTCCAGCAAGTGGAGTTAGCAAGGACATGCCAAGATGCTCAGAGCCATAAGAAAAAAAAAAAAAAAAACTAAAAATTTTCTGAAATAACTACATATAGTTTTAGGTACCCGTCAAAAAAGGTATACTAATGGAAGAATATATTTCAAAATATTTATAGCATTCATCACTGGGCAGTGAGATTTCAGATATTTAAATTCTTCATAATTATCTGAATTTGAGTACATGTATACAGTCCGTTTGTTATGATTAGGTGGTGTACATTTTTATAATCAGGTTAAGATATTTACTTTGAGCAATTTGCAATTTTACACCACTAGAAACAAGAAAGCTCCTAAATTACATGGACATTCTGACAATGGCTAAAGTGTACACATTAACTCACTCACTTTACAGACCAACCCTATGAGGTAGGTACCATGATAGCCCCATTTTACAGCATGAAAAACAGAAGTTCAGTAACTTGCCAAGTGTCACACAGCTAAGAGAAGGCAGAGCTGGTTCCCCACCCCAGGCAGTCTATTTTTGAGCCCATGCTTTCAGCACTACACTCTACTACCCCCAGTAACACAAGCCTATTCTAAACATCAAAACATCAAAACTAAGCGTTTCCTACCTCCTCCCTGCTTTGCAATGATCTCTCCTCTCTTCAGGGCATTACTTAGGATTTCTAAGGAAATCAGGAAGAAAAAAAAATTAGCCAAATTCCTCTATGGAAATAGAAATTTATCACAGATTCCAGAGCAGGACTACTACTATTTAAAAAAGGAAAGGGGGAGGGGTTGAGAAACACACACACAGACAAGGTCATTTCACTGGGAAGCTGCAAGAGTCCTGACGATGGGTCCGATGGCAGGGCCCATGGAGCTCCAGGCCCAGGCCCGCTTGGGAGGGCCTCTGGAAAGGCACCCGTGAGCTGAACTCGGTAAGTCACAGCAGGAACAGGGGGCGGCCAGCAGCTCAGTTTTCTAAAGCCGGTCCAGAGCGCACTCACCTGCCCATTTCCAGTCAACCCCTCACAGGTACCCTTCAACCAACTGCTGTAGCTACACTGAGAGCCCAAACCATAAAAACCAGCAGTAACCGTGTGCAGTGCTCGAAGTTCGTCCCAGTCCACAAGCCAGGCCAGGCAAGGCGGCAGCCAAGTGAGCCCACCAGCCCTGCCTGGAGGGGGCTACATGTGATGGCGACCAAGTGACGGGCGCCACCGCAGGCCAACAAACCCCAATATGCTCAGCAGTCCAAAACAGCAATACTGCTGCTTGCTTGCTGGCGGTTCAGAAAAACCTATTTTAAGCTAGTGTTACCATTTCAGTTTCTTCTGGGTCTTTCATTATGTACGAGAGACCTGTCCCCACCCTCTCGCTGGTCTTGAAGAGTGCTAAGCAACATGGACAACAGCTCATACTGTGACCATGACCAGGAGGAGACTGAACCCTCGCCCTGCAGCTGTTTCGAGTGTTACCTGCTAAAGGAAGGGGGTGGGCAGGTACACCAAGAAACAGACCTCCCACCTGCGAGCAAGACTGGGGCTTACTCTTGCCTGACGCCGAGGAGCCTGCTCTGCATGCCCAGGCCTGTGGTTTAGTTCCTGTAATAGCACATGGATCAAACCATTCCCTGCAAAAGACTTCGCAATCGGCCCACTACTGATCTGAAGAGAAAGACCCAATTATTTTCACAAAGGGCATTCACAGGCCTCTCTGCTCTCTCAATTTTAATCTGTTCTTCCTATCCAAGGTAGACCAACACCTCCAAGCCTCTACAACTGACTCTAGCAGCCCTCTCTGTGGGCATGGACCCTTCTACCATGCTGAAACCCAGCACTCCAGCGTACCCTGCAGTTCCTGCATCATCTTCCTGCACCCCCACCACCTCTACCAGTCAACTAGAGTGGTGCTTTTACAAATCCTAACAGAGAAAACAAGAGTCTTTGTGTGGTGCTCAGATGGTTGCCAAGAGCCCAGGAGCCAGCATCTCCACGGCTCCCTCAATTAGGTCACTTCTCCGAGTCGACCTTTGGCGCTGCCCTGAGCCACTCTCAGCATTACTCCTAGGTGACAGCACACCCTTCAAGGTCAAGGATCCATCTACGTCCCTGCAGTACCAAGTACAGCTGTCTGCACAGAGAGGCAGAGATCTACTGCCTTGACAGGAAGGAAGGGACACCGAACGGCACTAAAATGACCCGTCAAGTAAGCCACACAGAAACAAAAGGCCAGGAACTGAATCTGAAAAACAACCCAGGCAACTCCCCTGAAAACCTGACTTCAAACTTTGATTTGTTACAAAGACCGTTCTGCTAACTTGGGTCTGATCCTAAGAAGCAAGAGAAGAGAAGCTCTTTACGGCTGCCACGGCCACTGTGGAAAGCCTCAGGACAAACAGGACGCTGGTCTCAATCAGGGAGAAGGCCCAGAGGAGCAGGGGAGACCCAGGCCAGCAGTGGCCGCTCTGCATTCAGGTCTGGAGAGGACAAGTTTCCTGGCACCACACAAGACAACCTCAGCAGGCCACCTCATTCCTGGGCCACCATAGGACCTGGGGCAAAGCTGACAGCCTCATCAGAGCTGAGAGGTACCCAGAGCAGCAAAGGATCAAGGCTCAACAGGAGGGAAAAGTGCCTGAGGGAGCAAAGTCATGTGCCATTTTGCTCTCATCTACAAATTAGTATTTGCAGTCACACGACAATAACTTAGTTAATATCCCACCATTCCAAGACACAAAAACAGAGACAGTTATGGCAACAAGAAACTTGTAACTGATCACATGCCCCCAAATTCTAAAGCTCTGGGACAATCTAGAATAAAGCAACAGTCATAACAAGCAAGCCAGGAAAAAGTCTTGACTACCAGTCAATGTCGATGTTAAGAAAAGTCACTCAACTTTCCTAACCACGGTCAGGGGGATAAATGAACCGGCTACTCTGAAAGAAACAGTTTTTAATAATTCCTGATTTTCATGACATAAACACAGAAGACTGGGTTCCTGGAGATAAGCTGCAGAATGTTGAACCCTGTCTCACTGATGACAAATTTTCTAGGGCCTTCATAAGTTCTAAGAATACAGCTCAGTTCACACAAACTAGACATCAAGAGCTTACAATTCTCACACCTAGCCCCAAGTGTCCCACACAAAGACAGAGGCTGAGCACTCTGAGGCTAGCACCTAGCAGCTGCCTATCTGCTCAGGATGATGTGCCAGTGAAGATGGGGGAAGGGGGCATGTGCGTGGGGGGAAGAGTTATCCACGCTCTAAATCTCCTTTGAGAGAAACAAACTCTAGAGCCCATGAATAGCCAATCTCCTTGTTCCACACTAATTAACAGAGGAGAATTAGGCTGACAAATTCTCAGAAACATCTAAACTCCAAACAGGGGAAGCCAACTATGGAAAAGTAAAGAATATACTGCTCTGCAAACTAACCAAAACTACATTTAGATGGACCCAATACTCAAAGCCTTCCAACATTAGGAAACTTCCCAGGTTCAACAAGAGCTCTTTCACATGCAAGAGCAAGCACACCCTCATTCAACTGGAACCCTACAGGCCACTGGACTAAGGAGACTCACACCCCCGCTGAGCCTTGACAATCCTCCCCATGACTAGAGAGCCACAACCTCACATAAACGCAGCAGTCTTGACTCTGCAGCCAGAAAATACCTTATATCAATGTGGAAAAAGCAGCCATTTGAAAAGACTAAAGAATGATAGTGCTGCTGCTGCTATCAATAGAAAATTCAAGGACCAAAAGTTTGTATCAGGTCTAGAAAACATACAATTTTTTAAAAGCCTTCAGAAAAATTGCTGACTTGCCTAAGAACCTCCCAACATCAGGGTGAGCCTGCACCCCTGGGGGGTTGACCCTGCCCACATGAGGTCCATGGGGCCTTCTTACCCACTCCTCTGCCAAGGGGCTCCCCAAAGCTTCGAGACATTCCCATCTGCTTTCTGGCAAAGTCTCTCTCAAATCCTCCACCCATGCCACGCTCCATCTCTGTGGAAAAAAACATCACTCTTGGCCTTTCCAGGAATGCCATTATGTTTTAGACATTAAACCCAAATACTATAGATACACAACAACTACCAGCAAGTCAGCACGTTTAGTTTTCTACAGAAAACCAGTACTCATCCTCTATTCCTTAAAAAAGCAAGTCACCACAAATGAATCCCTGAAAATACCCTACCTTCAGTCCACTGAGAAGGACTAACTTCTGCTTACATCACAATCACACGGAGGGTGCACTGAGCACCCGCTCCTGCGGTAGCTGGCGTGGCAAGGCTGCAGGAGAGCCTGCCCAGGTTACAGACAGCAGCAGCAGCTAGCCGCTCTGGGGCGCACCCCCATGCCTGCCTGGCCCAGGGCCTTTACATGTGCTATGATTCCATGGACTCCTCACAACCAGCCTGCACACCTGCATCAGCCTCCACCACTACTGGCCCCAAAGTGAGGCTCAGTGACTGAGAAACTCGACTGATGTCACATGCTCCATAAGGAGGGAGGCAAAGGCTGGAACCTAAATCCAACGCACAAGTCCACGGTCCAGTCACCAGCACAAGAACAGAAAGACAGCTGTGGACAGACAACACAATTGCTCTTCTGATAACTGGAGCAGTTTGATCTATATAATGGGGTTTGGGAACTTCATTCTTCTACACTGACTGCAGGAATACTTATTATTTTTTCACAACATCTTTTAGAAACAAAGGTCTTAGCTCCTGTGCAGGAAAAACCCTGCCACAGCTGTCACCTGTTTGAGAAACCCTTTCAGGAGTTCTGTCACTCGCTATTTCTTCCCTTGTATATTCCTCTAAAGCAAGACAGAGTGTACATCACACTGTCTCCTTTCCATTTTGAAAGGTCCTTGGAAAATCTGGTTTATTAATTTGCTCCTGAGAAACATGAGGTGTACAGGTGCTATATAATGGACGCTTTTTATTGCACAATTATCAAAAATGCAGCTGAACCCCTACACTTTCAATGAAGCAAATGAATGCATTACATATTTATAAACATGGAAGCAGATCAGCATCATGAATTAATAAGATACAGCAGTGGACTTCAGTCACAATTTGAATCCACCCCACTGAGGGTCACAGGTTGGTGGCTTGCTATCTGCTGGAAATACATCTAACTCAGGCAAGCCTGTGTAATGGTAGGCAGAACAGAAATCCCAGAGTGGTAACAGATGGGAGCTCTGCCGTGCACCTTTAATCCTTATCATAAGCCCATGAAGAAGGCAACATCCCACAACAAACAAGTCATATGCAGGCATTAACGTGTTGGCAAAGGCCTCAGAACTTATCTTCCCAACTGTCAACAAACTGCAGAGCACAGGGAGCACTACACAAACTCCAAGGTACTCTCCCCAACACAAAAGGAGAGCAAGAGTCAAGAGAAAGAAGTTTCACTGTCAAATACTGCATCAAACCAACCTCTGCTTGATATGTGACAATCTTCCCATTTAAAAATGTTGGTATGTACCCTAAGATTTGCCCTTCACTGGCTGGTTGGCTGGCCCTGAGAATCTCATCTCTAACAGTCTCATGTTGTCAGCACCCGTGACTATAATGGGATGGCGTCATGATCATCAACTAAACAGGAAGAGTTAAACCTGACACATCTTCATCAACTTCTCCAGTGACTGAAACCTTCCTTGGGCCCAGCACCCAAGGGCTCTGAAGCCAATTCAACCCAAATCTCACAACAGCTCCAATGCAGGAAACCTCCAACTCTCTGCTGCAGAGGATGGAGGAAGAGGACTCCGAGTCTGGACCTGGGAACATCCAAGAACACAAGAGCAACAACACATCCTCCACTGTGGCTCTTCAAGACACTCAGCACTTGGCACCTTGAATCACCAGGCTCACAAGCCTAACTGCTGAACTCCACCAGCCAGGTTTCCCAAGATTTAGTCCCCATGGCTCAGCATAGGCCCACCCTCATTTCCATCAACTTGTCAATCATATCACTCCACTCCTCAGACCAACAACCCAAATCTCCCTTTTAATGGTTCATCTGCTCTGAGCAAATACTTCATCAAGCCAGACTTCTCCAATTCTTACTTTTTATTAGAAATCCCATGCACACATGAGCTAAAGACAAGCCTGAAAGTACACTGGAAACACAAACCTCTGTTCCTTCATTTCCTATTATTCTTCCTAAATCTTTTTATCATCTAGAACAAAGTACTCCATGAAGAAGAAGGGCAGCTTATTCAACAGGAATCTGTCTTTCCAGTTTGAGAGTTACTATCTATCCTAGTATGGTTCTCACTTGCTCTATACAGTCTTCACAAGGTATGTTACACAGACCAGCAAAGAAACATTTAAACCCAAATGCTTACATATATAATAACTCAGTTACTTTGTTGTATAGCAGAAATTAACAAAACATTGTAAATCAACTATACTTCAATTTTAAACGTTTAAAAAAAACGACAAAAAACCTCAAGCCCCAAATTCGTAATAACTTCTAATTCCACAAAAGTTTGTAAAACAGCAGCATTCCCACAGGTGTGGGTCACAGAGGATTTCAGAAAGACAGACTCTCAAAAGCAGCAAGATCTTCATGGCACTCTATAGCCCTATTTGGGGGAGGGATAGGGTGGGAGGGAGTAGTGTCTATGTTGGAGACAATTCTAAAAGGCAGGATCTCAGATTAAGAGCCAAGCTCTGGTGTCAGACAGCCTGGGTCCACATTCCGTCATTACTAGCCATGTGACCTTAGGCAAGTCACTCTGGGCCTCAATTTCCAATGAAATGGGGATAACAGTACCTACACATCATATGGTTCTTGCAAGGACTAAATGAAATAACAGTGTTATCATTATACTTGACATAACTATGTCTCAGATGGGAGGCCTGTAAGATTTAAACAGTAGTACACCAAATTTCACATGATATAAATACAAAATTAAACAAATGCTGCATCCACTCCCAATTTGCAGACATCAGAGCAGATGATCAAGCCTCACCCAGTCCAGCACTCCAGGGAAGACAAGTGCTGGAGGCCACAGGAATGCTTTAAAGTTTTTAAAGTTTTATTGGACAATTACTGGGAAGATCTGAAACAGAAAACCTCAAGAGTTTAGTAACTGAGAAAATGAACACTTGCCTACCACTAAATCTAGCTTCTGGAACACAAATTATTTAAGGCAACTCAAAGTTATCAGATTCAGCACAAAAGTGGGAGGGTGAAGTCACTTATCAAAAATCAGTCTGCTGCCTAAAGGTCACCTAGAGCCAACAGCCAGCAGAGGGTAGATAGGTACACAGATCTTACCATTTATTCTGCCCATGTTCATCCCAGATCCAAATCGACCCATGTTTTCCATACCACCACCAAAGGGTCCTTCCATGCCTGAAAGAGACATATTTGCATTTTAGCAGCAGCCTAACAAGACTCAAAAGTGAACAGGAATAGAAAATGTTTCCACAAGGTTACCTAGGGCATGTGCTGCCAGAAACTTACCAAGTCTCAAGGGCTTTTGGAGAAAAAAGGCTAGAGCCCTTACTTAAAAATCACTATCTTCAAAAGGCTGATCTGATCCAATCCAGTCAATGAACAGACAAGCAAAGAGAGACCCAGAGAGATGGAGTGACTTGCCCAAGGTCACAGAGCTAGTCAGTGAAAAAGCCAGAACCAAAAGCCAAGTGGCCCAATAGAAAGATCAATGGGTAAAAGTAATCTCTAGACTTAAACTGTTTGGAAACCCAAGTGAAAATTTCATGCAGGGCTTAAGAGAAAAGGAAAAGGGAAGAAAAGAGGGGAAACCATACCTAAAAGTAGTTAAATTCATATTTCATTTGAGTTGTCTTACCTCCCATTTTATTTATTCCAAATCCTATGCCTTCCATTCCCATTCCTTAAAAAGAAAAAGTCAATGCAAACTAAAATTATGTCAAAGCCGTAATGTTTGAACTTAAAAAGCACAAGAAATTCCAAACATCAAAAAATATCCCTGACTCCAAATATATTTTACTTGTCAAGGGGGGGGGGGGGGGAAATGGGGTAGGGGCTCTTCTATTTCAACTGACAAACTAGTACATTCCAAGGAAGCAACTTATGCCTTTAACTACATAATCATCATGTGACTCAAAATCTGATAGTGTTCACAGAGTTTCAATAAATGACCAAGTTAGACATGAAATGTTAAGTATTAGGAAGAGACTAGGGCACGTTCACTTTTTAGAAGCTTACTTCAGGGAACAGAAGTAGATTCAAAAATCTCCTTTAAAGGTAAAATTCTCTAAAAAAAGAGCAGTTCCTAAAAACACTGAGGCTTCCCTCTCCTCAACCCTAGACTTTCCTCTGAGGTGTCAGGTCAGGGGATGTGGTGTTCAGATCAGTAAAGGCACCTTAAACTCTTTCATCAGCCCCAGAGCCTAATCTGGGAGGGAGACAAAGGAAAAGCAGAACTGACCGTAGTAGGGTTAAGGGTATCCATCTTGCAATTCAAAGAACTGCAAGCAAAACCTAAGTCTGAGGCCATAAAAACGCAGTATATTTAAATTATATATGAATGCCTCACTGCACGAAAACACCAAAAAGTGAAGTTCAAAGTTCATTCTACATGTCAAAGCTTTATTCGTTAGCTATTGCTTTTCTTCTTAAACAGGCCTAGGAGAGCTATGTAGTCATGCGACGAGGCCCTCCGTATCTTTCTGCATCTGACAATGCCCCTGCCTCAAGAAGCCCTGTAAACACCAGGTGACAGCCCACAGGCCTCTGGGTGATAGACGGTGGCAGTGAGGTGGTCCCAAGATCAGGAATTTCTGTCACTAACTGATAGTGTGACCTTGAGCAAGACCATCTCTCTGGCTTGCCTCCTCTTATCCAAAGGCTTAACTGAGTATCTCAGCTCAGAAGTACTTGTGAGGATAAAATGCAAAGCACAAAAGCTTTAGAAAGAAGTAGTCACTTGGTAAAAATCCAAAATACTGCCTTAATCAAAACATTAGTTAGTCGCTCAGTCGTGTCTGACTTCTTGTGACCCTCCAGGCTCCTCTGTCCATGAAATTCTTTAGGCAAGAATACTGGAGTGGGTTGCCACTTTCTTCTCCAGGAATCTTCCCGACCCAGGGATCGAACCCATGTCTCCTGCACTGCAGGCGGATTCTTTACCATCAGAGTCACCAGGGAAGCCCAATTAAAATGAATCACAAATAAATAAGGAAGGAATTAATTTTGTCCCAATATGAGCCTCATTCCACTTGAACTACTCAATGTCCAATCATCCCAAAAATTATTATTAAGATAACTAACTTCCCCAGAAATCCCCAGTCAAGAGGCACACTGTACTTCTCACCTGCAGGTCCCAGGTTGCCCATTCCAATGCCTTTATTCAAATGGTTGGCATCAATAGGCTGCCCTCCTGGTCCTAACCCCATGCCAATACCACCAAGTCCATCTGAAAGGAAATGAGAAAGTCAGAGTATTGATTCTACTTCCATAGGAAGCCCTGACCCTAAAAGTTAAAAAGACCCTTTGTTTACTGTGTAGTAGCTGTCACACTTGCCCCACCACCCATCTGCTCCACCAAGTCCAGGGCCTAATCCATGATGCAACATTGACGCATTTGGGAGCTCTCCCTTTAAAGGCATAAGCTCTCCTAGAACAACAGGGACTGAATGTGTGATCTATATAAAACGAGCGCAACTAAAAATCAGTTCACATGAAAACTACAGAGAAGATCTGTGAACAACAACCCACACAGTGACAAGTTGTGAGCCCCTACTTGTTTCCCTGAATAGTGTAATGAGAAATGTTTAATCAGAAAAGGCAACTGGAGACCTCACAAAGCAAGCAGCACAAATACGCTCAACCCTCATCTCTCAACCTGGTGACCCAAAGGACTTTTCTCCGGAAAAACAATGTGATAAATCAGCCAATTAACACACTGGACTTGGGCTATTCTCTGACTCTGCTGCAGATGGTTTGAGTAATGAAGCTAGTGTATCCAAGGAACCCGAAAGCTTCCTAAGCCAAGAATCGTACCCTACCCACAGAATACAGGCTGATCTCAAAACAGCCAACAAGGCCTGAGAGTATACTTGCAATGCTCTGGGTGATCATGGTTGGAGGCTAAGACCAGGTGAGATTTTTAAAAATAGGAACAAAGTCCACTTAAAAAAAAAACACTGACAAAACAAAACAAAAAACAACAGTTCTCCAATTTTTAATCTGATAAAAACCATGTTCTGAAACTGCACGTAAACAGCAGCAAGAGCTCACCAAGGTTACTTACTCCCCAAAGCACTGAAGTCAACCCTGAGATTTTCTGGGGAAACCAAAAGCCACAGATAATGGGCTCCCTGGAGCCCAGGGTGCCAGTCTGGCTGCCAAGCAGCCCTCACCCCCTGATCTAGGCACAAAATCAACAAGAGCCAGCACCCTGTTCCTGGTAATTACCATAAGAGACCACACAGATTATGACAAGGAAATGGGGTCCATCTCTAAATGCTAACTTTCAACAGATAACCCATCTTATATTCGTGAAACATGGACTTCCCCTCAAAAATCTGTCTCTACTATGCTTCTGCAAACAAGAATTAGTAAGCTAGTCTAGGTTCCCATTCAATTCAACCTCTGATGGCTAAGCGTTAGGCATAAGCCACTGCTCTAGACAGGAGGCGGCCCTGGCCGGCCCTTCAGACACCTCGACCCCACAGCCTCACGTGAGGAAAAGTCCTCTCTCAAGAGACACCAACTAGTCTTGCCCTCTCCCTACCCTCAGTCTGCCTTCCACAGGTCAGCCCTGCATGCCCTGCTGACACACGGCCCCTCATGCTACCACAGTCCCTCCCCTCCACTGCTCCCGTGCTCAGGCTCCCTGCCCTTCTGTGGGCCTGCCCGGGAAGACTTCACTATTACCCGCTCTTCCTACCTATGCCTTCCCTGCCCCAGGATGGACTTTCACCTGGATGTCACAAATGACCCTATATAAAAATTCTGACTGTTATACTTCACACACCATAAACTTCACCCTTTCTCCAGGCCCTGGCAATCACAATCCACCTGTCTTATGAACTCGCCTGTTCTAGACATTTCCAATAGACAGAATCAAAGTTCATCCATACTGTAGCACGTTACCAGTACTTCTTTTTTACGGCTAACAGTCCACTGTCTAGATTTACCATGTTTTATTCACCCATTCATCAGCTGAAACCATGCAGCCATGAACATCTGTGTACAGGTTTCTGTGTGGGTATCAGGTTTCAGCTCTCTTGTAGTGTATACCTAAGAGTGGGACTGCTGGGCCATATGGTAATAACCAATCTCTTCTGAACCCAAGTGCAAGCTGGCTTTCATTTTTTTGCAGTTTGTTTTTTCCCAGCTACACCTTCTGTGTCCTGGGCAGCCTGCCTCACCGCAATGTAATCCTAACAACCCTTCCTACGTTGTCTCTCTGCTCATTTTTCACCCCAAAAAAATTTATAAGGAAAATAATCTTTTTGAATCTTTTGCTCAAGAACAGTCTAGATAACTGAAGACTGACATCCCAACTTCAAAGGTAATTGTAATTTTCTGGTTATAAAACATTAAATTCAAAATTGTAGCCATAAATAATTGAGACACTTACGGGGAAGTTGCTGTGGACGCTCAGGAGGGAAAAAATCTCCCTTTGGTAAGGCCCTCTCATCCTGAAAGAGAAAGTGAATAAATCTCAGTATTCCCTGCAGCACTGCCAGCAACAGCAAAAGCTGGAAGCAACTCCTATCAACAGAGGACAGATCAGAGACATGAGGATACACCCATGGCACAGAAGAACATGCCAAATATACATAAAAGAATATGGGGGAAAAAAAAAAAGAATATGGGAGAGTTGCGACCTTTCATGTAAAGGGGGAAAGATAAAAAATAAACATTCACATCACTGAGGGGGAAGAATGGGACCTGGACACAAAGTAAGAGAAAGACTCTCACACTCAAACTTTTCATGTGTTCTGACTTTTGAATCATGTGAAAGTGAAAGTCGCCCAGTTGTGACCAACTCTTGGTGACCCCATGGACTGTCCATGGAATTCTCTAGGCCAGAATATTGGAGTGGGTAGCCTTTCCCTTCTCCAGGGGATCTTCCCAAGCCAGGGATGCAACCCAGGTCTCCCACATTGCAAGCGGATTCTTTACCAGCTGAGCCACAAGGGAAGCCCAAGAACACTGGAGTGGGTAGTCTATCCCCTCTCCAGTAGATCTTCCCAACCCAGGAATTGAACCAGGGTCTCCTGCATTGCAGGTGGATTCTTTACCAACTGAGCTATCAGGTGAATCATATGAAGCAATTATCTATTCAAAAAGCTAAACTGAACGCTCAAAAGGAACAAAACAAATCCTTAATAGTTTCTTCTATTTTCTTCCTGATCTTCAGTCCTAACTAGATGACCCTCAGCACATTCCAGTCATGCCTGTATTAATCATTAATACTGTTATCTTTGGCATCTTTGGCACAGCCACAGCTGTTTATACTAAAATGCTCCAAAAGAACTTTAAAGGCTTTCTGAATCAGACTTCATTATGTTTACAACAGATAGGATGCTAAGCAAACATACTTCCAATACTCTGAAAATTGGAAACCTATGTATATAACCATTCTCTGAAACCAACCACTTGCTCAAGCAGGATACTCAAGTGACTACTGATCATGCAAAGGAAAAAATATCTGAAGAGTTGTATGAGCAGAAAGTTATTTGTTATTTGTCATAAATTTGCTCAACATACTGCAGACTTTGACTCAGACTGATCCATAAATAGAGCACAATGGCTATGTGCATGTACACTCTTAAATAGTCCCATGTTTTTGCTAACCTTATTCGAGTATATTAAAGAGAAAGAGATCCTTGGAATTCCCTGGTAGTCCAACAGTTAAGAATCCATCTGCCAATGCAGGGGACACGGATTCAATCCCTGGTCCAGGAAGAACATATGCCACGGAGCAACTCAGCCCATGAACCACAACTACTGAAGTCCATGTGCCCTAGAGCCTGTGCTACACAATAAGAGAAGCCACTGCAATGAGAAGGCCTGTGCACCGCAGCCAGAGAGTAGCCCTCACTCCCAGCAACTAGAGAAAGTCAGTGTGCAGCAACAAAGATCCAGCACAGCCAATAAATAAATAAAAGACCCTATTAACTTACCATTTTCACGTGCATTGGTCTGTCAAACAGCAGCTGGCCATTGAACATAGCTGATATTACAATTAAGGCTATTTCTTGCAATTCTAAAAACATGCATAGCAGCAAAGAAATACCCAAAAGAAAAATACTCCAACTGCGGCCACCAGTCCTTCTAGGTAGTGAATTTATGAGTAATTTTGATTCCTGCTTATACTTTCAAGTATTTGCTCCTACAGTAAGCATAAAAGCAACAATAAACAAGGCTCAAGGGGGATAAAACGAAACCTCTGCTTACTCCTTAGGTGTGGATCTTCAGTCATAAAACCTTATACTTCTCACTAAACCATTCTCCTCTTAAAAAGCACTCACATTAGGGACTCCCTTCATGGTCCAATGGTTCAACTTCATGCTTCCAATGCAAAGGAAGCAGATTCGATCCCTGCTTGGCAAACTAAGATTCCATGTACTACATGAACTCCCCCTTCCCCCGCCACCGCCCCGCAAAAAGAAAAGAACAACGCTGACATCAGTTTTCCTAGTGTGTCCAATACGCCCGGTGTTCTAGCATGTTTTGAAGTACCATATTTTCTGGGTAATATACTCAGTGACAGTCTTACCAGAGTTTAAGATCAGTGTTCATGTGTGGTATTCTCTCTGTGGTCACTCTAGAGTGAGCAGCCTAGAGTCAGAGAGGTGCTTCTTCCAGAATGTCAATCCACTGGAGAAGACAGGCCCTGTAAGGGTTTACCTCTCCCTTCAAATCAGACCTTCTAAAAAGAAAACCCTGGAGAAGACTACTCACTGACATGTGCCCATTTTCGAACCATCGCTTCTATCTACACAGTATTGGACTCCTGTCGTAATATCCACAGTAATGTATTCTCTCTAGTCACGTGTGCATACACACTCACTTGTGTCTAACTCTTTGCGACGCCAAGGACTGTAGCCCATCAGGCTCCCCTGTCCATGGGATTTTCCAGGCAAGAATACTGGAGTGGGTTGCTATTGCCTCCTCCAGGGGGTCTTCCTGACCCAAGAATCATACCCATATCTCTTGCATCTCCTGCACTGGCAGGTGATCCACTAGCACCACCTGAGGATCCTCCAGTAACACAGGAAATGCTAATACACAACATTACCACTTCCCCACACAAACCTGCATTACTAATACAACACTTAAGCCAAACTAAATTCACTAGGTCGAATTCCAAAAGAAGGATACATATAGCTTGCACGGCTTCAATGGACTGTTCAAAAGTAACAGTGCCTATTCCACGACTTTTTCCATCTTTATCCTCAAGAATGTCTGCTCGGACCACCACACCAGCCATACTAAAAACTTCCTTCAGTTTCTTCCAGCCAACTTTATAATCCAGCTAATCAAGAGAAGAGAGAGGAAAATCTCACTGTAAACATTTTTACTACACTTGTGACATGCTTTGGGTAGAAAACAAGCATTAGAAAATGTTACAAAAATAATGTCATAAGCCTTTTAACTACTATTTACTGAATAGTAAAGTCTTTTCTCTGAAGCAACGATTTAAGTCACTTCATTCCTTTCAAATTAATGCTTATTTTGTGAATACTAAAAAACTTCGCTCCCCATTTAAGGTTTACCATCATCCTCCCCAATCCACTTTTATTCTTTAAAAAAAAAAAAAAAATTTCCCTTTGCAAATGAGGTTTATTACCATACACCCAGACATAACAAGAAGGGAACATCAATATACAACCTCTGTTCATATTCTTTACCCCGCACGTACTCTTACAAACACCAGCAAAACTCAGTAAACATGCCCCAACAGGACCATGAGTCAAGCCTGTGTGACTTTATGACTACTGTGGTCATTAGGGGACAAAGCCCATAACCCTCCTTTAGCTTTTTTCCCCCCTTCAAATGTCAGAGCTACTGTTTTAACTCATTGACAAGACCATCTAAAGTAGTAAGTTAAACTCTATGAAACAATGTGTCCATTTACTTACATTTGCTACAAATACTGTGCTTCCGAGTCTTCCAGCCTGTAATGCATGGATAATCTCATTTGGGATGTTAGGATTATTTAGGATACTGGGTGGGATATTAATCATTCCTGGGCCACCTGGTCCCATACCCATCCCACCAGTCGTAGCCATCACCTTTTGCATTGCTCTCCTGGCATGTTCACCATCAGGATCCTAAAACAAGCACAAAAGGGTTACATTTAACTGACCTAGTGACAATTAAAACCATGCTCCCACAGTTAAGTGATGTTCCTCAAATTTCAGAGATTGAGAGGCTGTTTAGAAACCATTTCTCAACATCTGTAACAAGAAATTCAAATGAACTAAAACCAAACTGCCAGGCCAGGAACAATTCCAGCCAAAAGAATGAGGAAGAAAGGAAGGGTATAGAATTTAGCTCTCAATTTGAACTAAGAAAAAAACAAAAGGTAAAGGGGCGGATGAAATGATTAGCTAGAACTTCCAGGTTGAAATAAGATCTTCAAGGGCTTGGTATAATTGAATTCTCACTAATTCAATGGGGTTTTATAATTTGTGCAAACCCCATTGGTGATTTCCCAAAATTTTGAAAACACAGCTCTAAATCACGAAGGCTGCTTCATCCTTCCAGAATTCAACTCGTGTAATGTGTGGAAAGGCTTGTGAATCTCTGGGGTTGATTCTTAAACTCTGCCGTTTTGTGTGCCACCTGCACATGAGAGAGCACTCAAGTCCTACCACACTTCCTCTCTGGGCGCTGTGCACTTACTGACCTTCCTTCGAGAGCAGGAGGTAAACATAAGTCAAGGAAGGACTGAATTAACCAAAAACCTCCCACTTTCGTTCAGGGACAGAAGACACCTGATCTGGATTAGCTACAAAAAAGGACTCAAACTCATTTAACAAAAAAAAGATGAGGATTCAGACTGAGTAAAATTGCAGACGTAGAATACCTTAAAAACAAACACACACACAGTAGAAAACCACGGGCTCAGTGTGAGTGGCCAAACCAAGGCAGGCTGGCCTAAGACAAACCACAGGTGTCAGAAGGCAGCAGGCAGTGGCTCAAGATGTGTTCAGCCACTATCCCAAAGTTCTTACGGGAAAGACTGCTGAAGCCTGCGACTGACCCTCCTCTTTAACAACAACAGGACGTTCTGCTCCGTAAAATGTCACCAGGGACTATGTCTGTCTTTTCCTATCTCCAAACAGGGACAACTTGACAACTAAAGGCGGTATCCACAGTGTTTCATGAGCTTACTTCTTTGACTTTCAGTGGTCTTCCACTCAGACTATGCTTGTTTAGAACTTCCGCAGCTTTTTTCATGCTCTCTTCCATCTTGAATTCAACAACACTATGAAGAGTCAAAAGGAAATGAGTGAAACCAGTCCTACAGCTGAGAAGCTTCAAATGCCAATAAGTAATGAGACAATACTTACGCACATCCCTTTGGAAGAAGCCACAGACCAGTCAGAAGAGCAAGGGAGGAAAAAAGAAAAAAAAGTAAATTTCAGTGACAGTTATAAATTAAAAGTAAGATTTTTGTAACAGTTTTTAAATTAACCCTTCTAAGGGGAAGCTGACAGAGTGTCTTGCCTGGCCTTCCTCATTAAGAGCTCCGCTCCTAGTGTCTCCTCTCTTCACATTACCAGCTTCTGCACTAGTGCTGCTGAAGTTATAATGAGCAGACCTAAATTCAGGTTCTCCAAGAAATCACACAAACTTTAGATCTGCTTCCCTCGGTACTCAATCAATTCCTTGTCATACTCCTCCTTAAATCCATCCCTTCCATAAATTAAGCTCATCCTTTTGATTATTCTAAGCCATTCTATTGCACGACAGAAAATAGTTAATTTTCTCTTTAAACGAGGCCAATTTTAAACGTTCACGTTTTAGTATTTGTTTTACAAATTTACTGGCACAAAGGCAACTTTTCAGAATCTTTGGTTCACACAACTTTCAAATTCAGCAAACAACCAAAAGGAACATTTTCTAGACAAGAACACACGTTTTACATTAATATACCACCGCTAAAATTCCATGCATAATTCACACACAGCCAATTCCTCTGTTAACAAAGAGACAATGCTGCTCTTGGTCCCCAGTTATCCAAATTGGGCATCCAAAAAGAATACCAAGAAGCTCGTTGGCCAGCCATTTGGAAAAGCGGGACTCCAGTTGGCAAATCCCCTCCCACCCCACTCGGATGTTTGGCAAACCAAACATAGCTACTGTAACATGAGCACTCACTGCCTTCCTGATTTCATTCGATTCCACGCCACCATACAGTTACATTTTTCATGTAGTAAATCCACAGAAGAAATTCTCTCAGACACTTACCCTTGACTTTCCTTCAGCGTCCATTAAGAGCTCCACGTATGTTACCTCACCAACTACAAATCAGTTTCCAGACGACACATAAACCAAGGGAGAAAAGCCAAGAAAACAATGGGAATTTAGAACAATCATCAGCAACCTTGTATGGAGCCTCTGCCTTATAAGAAAGCCCAGAAACACTCCATGTTCTCTAAACCGCCACACTAGGCATTACAGGTGTGCAGTAAAAGTAGGTGAAACTTGTTAACAATATGTCCTTGATTTTCCTCCCACCTCAAACAAGCTATTTCCCTGTCTGAAATGCTCCTTCATGACTACAGGCAATCCAAATCTACAGGAAAGAAGTCTGCATGATTCACTTTCGGGAAGAAGGAAGGAAAACAGTTTTACACACACACTGACTGCTGAAAGCAGGTTAACAGCACACTGAATGCAATGCCACTGAATGAGCTCAACTGTTCACTAAGAAGATGTGTACACGTGTATGTTCAAAAGACGCACACACAGCGTGGCTGGCTACAGGAGTGTGCAACCTGTCCAATCGCATCGAGCTCTGCTGAGGGCCATGCACTTAGTTAACGTTCTGCTGCTGTCTTGAAATGCTCAGTCATTTTAAAGTAAGGAGCCCGGTGCTTTCATGTTGCACTGGGCCCCACAAATTCTGTGGCTGATTTCTGCACACAGCACTAGGCTTCATAACTATCACAAGCAGGATGTATAACTTATCCATCACAAAACCAGAGCAGCATCTGGATTCTTTTCAATGAATTAAACCAGGCTTTATTCTTAGTGCTCTCTCAACCTTCTCACTACAGGACACAGATAAATGCAAACTTAGAGCTCAGTTGGCACCTCAAGAGCTACATAGACTCACTCAGGAGGCTAGTCGACACAAAGGGGAAAAAAACAAACATTTCCAAAGAACCCACAGATTTTCCTCCAGGTTTGGATTGCCAATTCATGACCACCACAACCAGATGTTAGAACCCACCAAGACAACCACCAAAATGGCTGCTGAACTTGAAGATGGCACAAACACACCAAAAAAGCCCAGAAATTTTAGCGTTAACTTGGAGACTAGGCAGACTCTCCGAAGTCAAGAAAGGCCTTTTGTTCCAAGAAATAGTTTTTTCATTTTCAGGATTATTCTTTATGATGATAAGGCCTCCTCTCACTCAGTTTTCAATTTGGTTTAGCAGTACAAAAATAAATCTCTTAATGGCCCCAAGTCTTGCCTAGCCTATTCCTTTGTTCAAAGGGTATTAAAATTATAAGGATTTTAAAATTAATATACCACAAAAAGACTGAAGTGCAAAGTAAGATTAATTTTTTTAAATTTGAAGAGCACACTTATTAGTAATATATTTGCATGGCAGTGGACAGGAAGAAGGTCAAGTATTCAAAGTTTAAATCTATAGCCTCACCTTCCTTGTCCTTTCCTGAAATATTACAGACTACACCAGCACTTTGCACAAAACAAGAAGGAAAACTGGTGCAAAGAAAAGAGATTAGGATTATTTCTAAAGAAAAAATTAGGAGGCACTGGTTTAACTTTCAGAGTATCCACAACTGAAAAATGATCACAGCCAAGGAATAAATAGTCATACAAATTGGCTTTCTGTCATCCTTACAAAAGTAAAGCAAGTCCAAAAATGCTGTGGTCATTCTTGAGGCCATGTTAAGCCATTTATTTCAACAGCAGCAGCCATTTGAGGACCAACAGCCCTTGACTCCACGTTGATGAAAATACCAAGTTGTATCAAGACAGTGAAGAGACCCCATCCCAAGTTAACCTCCTAGAGCTGAGACTACTACCTAATAACCTTAAAAATAAATTTAAAAATCACAGTATCTAACTCTGACAGCTGTAACCATGTTGTCAGAATTCAAATATTGTTGCATTTTTAGAAGTTTCTAGTTTGTGCCTATAAAGACACTGATTTATCAAAAAGTTGTCACCACAACCCAGAAACCAAGCAAGTCTAAACCAAACCTTTTTCCATGATCATAACCATTTTAACCAAAAGCCAGGTTTAGAAATTAGGACTTTGTCTACTTAACATTCTAGAGACAGCACAAATCCAACTTCAATCCTCTCCACCAATAACTCTGCTTAAAGGGTTCTCTCTTCCCCAAAAGGTACAGTTGCTTATTAAAAATTATATTTAAAAGACCTCCACCCTCAGTTTAGCTATAGGTTAGGCAAGTCTTGCGGTTCTACCATGAGTAGCGCTGTTTCTGAGTATCGCGAGTAATAACCATGTTCCTCATAAATTCATAATTTTCTGATCTCTATCCTGAGAGACCACATCAATTCAGAGGTGTAAGCAAACCACTGTTACAGAATCTGCAACAGTTGCCAATTCATACTTCTCTACAGGAAGATGGTAACAAAACCTTTAAAAAAGTCACCTCTCCTTTAGTTCTACATTATTAAAGCAAAGGCCTGTTAAGTACAGTCAGCATAACTATCAACAATTTGAAGGCAAAATGTGTCAACTATTCATAGTCTAGTCACATTCAATGAAATGAAGTTTAAAAGAACAAATCAACCCAAGCACAGAAGTTAAGGCTGTGACGCAAAGTGAACAAACTGGCAGTTTCAAGTCTCGTAGACATAGAATCTGCAGGTATTAATGGAAAATACTACTGCTCCTCTTGTTCCTGATCATGGATGGAATCCATGGAATCCCAAGAGTAGACTACTAAAACAAATTCTACTGCAGCTTTAAACATCAAAGTTTCTGAATGAAAAAACAAAGTCTTTGAAAGATTGAATACCAAATGTTATTACCTACCTTTATTTTAAAATGCTCCAAGAACTCACTGTTAACCAACATTTAGGTGGATTATTAAAAATATTACCTCAAGAATAAAATATGATGAGGATAAGGAAATGAGCAACTCCCAAAGAACTCAGGTAGTCCCTTGGAGCTACTCTGCCCTAATACTCCTGCACATCTTTGTATCAAAGTACAGGGGCTAAAGCTTCACTGAAGAGAACTCATATGTGAAAGGCCTAAAGGGGGTGGGGAAGGAGCTCAAAAGCATGTTATCAAACATTTTCACTTAGTCAACGCTCAGAGAGCCACTCTAATGGAGAGGTACATGGAAAAAATGCCTATTTTAACTTGGAAAGCGTGTTTCTTTGATATATTGCTAACTTGACACATAGCAAAAAGCATTATTCGATACAATGAATATTCAATTCATGGACAAGTTAGAAAAAATGATTAAGCACATTCTTGCTGCTAATTCCACACAGCAGAACACTGTCTCTCTAACTTGACCAAAACCCAACAAATAAGACAGGCAGGCTGCACTGTTTAGGTTCAAGTACCCACACATATGAACACTGCAGCAGCAACAGACCTTTCCAAAACGAAGGCTGAATATCCAACAGAGGAAATCATAAAGGAGCCGAAGAGACTTGGTAGGGACTTTTACTTAAACTGAAAATAAAGTTCTGCTCTGCAGACTCACAATGTAGATTATCACTGAGAGCCAACAGACGCACTATTGGACTATACTTGCCCTCTGGGCCTCAGTTTTCTGTCAGCTGGAATTTGAAATTTACTTAAAGTGACGCATTCAATAAAAACAGACGGATTAAGTGCTTAAGAAATCCTTGCTTACACAAGTTAAACTGACTGCTTCTACCCTTGAGATTGACTGAGAGTAAGCTGTACCGCTGGCCTTCTGTCTTCCTCACACTGCGCTCCAGCTCAGTCCCGCCAGGGTGCAGCTGCCCCACCTCCAGGCTGCTGGAGAACGGCTCAACTATGAGCTTTCCTCAGGCACTCAGGACTTCTCTAAAACGGTGCACAACACTCTTCAAGTTTACAATTCCCCAAATCAATCAATCACCCTTTGCTCACAGAAGTCTTAATTTTTCGCCCAGACCTTACAGTCAAACACTCTTGAGACCAATATTTGTCAAGTGATGAAAACCAGGCAGTTGTGAGACTGTTCAGTCACTTTCAAACCTGGTCTGGCAGTCTCCAATTCAAATTTCCTCTTACACTGGCTCTCAGTTTTCGTTTCAATCCACTCTTCAGTCAGTGTTCACGAAGTCATCTGTTCCACGTAATATCTCCATTAAAAATAAGCATGATCACAGGGACAAAGGAAACCATGAAGCAGCCAAACAGGCTGCGTAGGGACTTTTACTTAATTTGAAAATAAAAGTTCTGCTCCTAGACACACAATGTAGATCTTCTCAAGCCAACAAAAAACCTCTCCTCTGCACCTTCAGGACATGTAGAGGAGGAAGAGGGAAGCTCAAGGAAAGGGTGAGTTCAGTTCTGTGGGCTGTTTAATCCACCTCCCTGAATGGTATATGATGGGAGAGGGGGCAGCTGAAGCAGCCTGGCACAGAACAAAACAAAGCTCTCAATTACCTTTTCCTTAAAACCAGCAATGCTGACTGCATGATACTGCCACCAAACAAGCTCTGTGATCCCATCCAGGGGAAAAGGCACCAGTGGCCTGTTCACATAAGGCACGCATTATTAATAGGCACTCCGAGAATGCTGTTAAAAGCTAACAAACAGAGAAGATATACCTGGTGTCCGAGGAGCAGAAATTAGGGAGGGATACATGATGCGTGATCATCCTTAGAAAAAAGCTCCTGTCTTGCCATCTCAAAGCTGCTACCTGAGTTCTGAGATGCAGCTGTTATAGCTAGTGCTGCAATGACAGAGCTTTTTTCACATCTCTAAGCCGAGGACAACAAATTCTAGCCATCCCTCTAGTTTTCTGAAAACAACAGGGGTATGATTTCATCAGGAACAGACCTTAAAATATAGACTGATAAAGAGTGGTTGGATCACAACAGCCCACTACTGTGGTTTGCCCACTTCAGAGACCATCCTGAGAATACTACTTTTAGACTGTAAGAGCCTCTATCCCCAACCTTTTTCTCCCCTGTGCAATAACAAGTCTTCTAAAACCTTAAAACATTGTGACAGATTTTAAGAAGATATTTCAGATTTCAAATAATCATTGAAACATTTTTGGTATACCAAGACATGAATTAAAATAGTTTTAAAAACCTCACAATGAAAATAAGAACATTTGTACTTATATAAAGTTTCTTTTGACTTCACATACTGGATATAAGATTTACCATGAAAAGATTACCTTTCTCTTATGAATCCCTTTATCCACAATCCAATACTGCTAAAACTTAATTAAACAGAAAGGTAATTAATTTAACCTGTACAGGGGAGCGCTAAACAAGAACATTTTAAGGTTTATTAAAAATAACTGATTTACTGCACACCTGTAATTCTAAATTACACCACCAAAAATACACTGAAAGGGCTGAGCCAGGGCATTCATAGCAGTATGCCAGGGGAATATGAGAACCAGTTTGGAAGTATCCGAATAAACCACCAGGCTGGCTCCACACTTAATACAGTGCAAAATAGGAAGTTGAGGTGAACTGCTTCTACATCCAGAAACGTCATGGCTGCTGCTGCTGCTACCAGCTTTAAGGCTCCCAAAACTGAATTACTGAATGGTAAAGCAGTAAAAATGTCACCTACTTTATCCATCATGTCCCAAAACTGGTTCACACACTCCTATAAATGGAAAATAATTTGGCCTGCAATCTCTTACAAAGTTCTAACAATTGCATTTTCAAAGCCACATTCCTGGTTCTTGGAACTACTATACCTTATTATCAATGGAAGTATCCATTCAGCGGTTCAACCAAATCGCGAGAACACAAATTTGGAGGTTATTCCAAAAACTAATTCGAGTGAGACCCAACTGTGCTGTACAGAAATTCTAAGCTTTATTGAAGCAGCAGTCCCAAAAACCAAGAACACTGCATCTGGGATGCCTCGTGACACGCCCTTCAGACAGAAACTTCACTCGTGCCCTAGGAGCACTGGCAGGAATGATTTGGCTGATCAAGGCAGGAAAACAAACCTCACACCAGAACGTTTTTCCATCCATGTTACCTGGAGAAATACTACATGGGAGCAGCCTACATGACTGTACAGAGAGGTTCACGGTGCCTAATGCTTCTGGCATGTTGTGGTTGAATTAAATGATGGGACCATGATGGCAGTGGGCCGTTCATAATTTCAAAACCCAATGCTGGGAGCACCAGTACACATACCAAAATGTCCTATCCAAGTGGCATCTGTCTGTCACTGAAATGTTAAATCATTTGACAAATCAAGCTCAAATCTCTTTACATTATGAATGCTCCAGAAAAACCAGTACCTTTCAGTCCTTCAAAAAGACTCCAGTTAAGAATTATTTGATTCTAGGTTTCCCATGGGGGTAAGGGTGAGGGGAGACCTCCAGGCCTTTAGACAAATGGTTCTCTATCAAGTTTCATCTAAACCGGGGCTGAGCAATCTCTTTAGCCCTGTGTGCCACCAGCAGGGCCCAGAATCAGGAAAAGACAACAAAAGCAGCAGAACAGGAGTGTGACAAGGAGGGGGACACACATGGTGTGCACAGGAGGCAGAAGCAGAGGACCACGGGGGCAGCCAACCGCCCAGGGTCTCCTGGTGGCAGCAGAGCTTCAGTTGCTTCCTCTGCCCTCAACCAGACTCTGGACACCAGGGTTGGGACTGGTGGGTGCCTGAAGGCACCAAATTACACAGCGGATGCTTTATCTTGAGCTACCCAACTGCCAATCGAGTCTGTGTTTTCCTCCCCAGGCATGGTTTTATAATTTAGAATCTGAGCAGCACATGTTCCAGCCACCAAATTTTGATCCCAGGAAGACATCCGCAAAATTTAGACAAACTACTACCTTCCCGCCAGAATTTTAAAACAAAAAAGGAAAATAAAAAAATTTCTCCCACCTAATAGGAAGAATTCAAAAAATTTCCGTAATTCCATAACAAAGAGGCCCCCCTCAAGTTTAATCGTACTGTTAACCGTACTAAGCCAGTGAGATCATTCGCAGGCCAAGGGACCATACAAATGCCCCCATGTGACGCACAAGTGCATGACCACAAAAAAAAGAGAAAAGGTAGGGTGGATGGGAGGGGGCTTAACTCTCAAGCCTGGAGAGGACACATGCTCTACTCAGAGCAGCTTCCACTGACAAAAAATAACCAAGGAATTAGCCACAGAGAAGATGACACACCAACCTTCTGACCCTACTCAACCACCAGTACCATTACCTTTTTCTTTAACCAGGTCTTTAAGTGACTGCCATTTCACATCAAAAGGTATGTTTGTAATGAAGGCTCTGTATCTTTTAGTTGGATTGGCATATGGCTCAAAGCGATTGCCTCCTCTTTTTATGTTTTTCTCCTTCCTCTTCTCATTCTGAGCAGGTCGTTCTCCTTCACTGAATTCAAAAGAGGAGAAAAAAACATTCACAAGTTAGCACAACCCAAAAGACAATATTTGATTTTCCAGGCAAACTATCCTGGCAAATTTGCCTAATTATCTCAGGCAAAGTTACATATAACATAAGAATATTGATTGATTTGAGTCACTCAAACTAAAGTGGTCCATAGAGCAGAAAACTGCAGTAGTACACTCCTGAAAATCCACCTATCAAAAAAACCATTTCCAAGACAAATGTGCTTTCCTAGGCCTTCACACACTCCCGTGGGGCTCTAACATAGGCTGGGGGGAGAGGCCATCTCCCTACCCGAGGTCCTTTAATTCCAAGACAGAAACAGGAAAACGGAAGGGAAGATTTATAAGACTTCATGGAACCCAAAAGAGGTTGTACACATAGGCTCAACAAACTTTAGCCCTACAAATAAGTAACTTTCATTGTGGGGGAAAAAAATTTTTTTTAAGTGGGAACATAAAATGGTGCAGTTACTACAAAACAGTTTGGCAATTACTCAAAAAGTTAAAACATAATTACCAGAGGACCAAGCAATTCCACTCCTAGGCAGTGTTATTCACAGTAGCAAAAGGTACAAACAACCCAAGCATACACCAAAAGATGAACGGAATAAACAAAATGCGGTAGATCCAGGCAATGGAATATTACTCAGTCATTAAAAAAAAAAAGGAATGAAGTGCTGATACATGTTACAAAAGAGATGAACTTTGAAAACATTATGCTAAGTGAAATAAGTCAGGCATACAGAAAAAAAGCCGAGGTTACCCAGGACTGGGAAGAGGTGGGAATGGTGAGTTACTGTTTAATTGCTACAGAGTTTGTTTGGGATGATAAAAAAAAAAGTTCTGGAAATGGTGAGTGAATAGGTACAACACTGTACCTAATGCCATTAAATTGTACACGTAATCATTGTAAGATGGCGGAATTTACATACATCTTACCACAATTTTTTTTAAAGGGAAAAAACCCTTACTCTACTCAACTCCATTACTTTGAGGATAAGGAAACTGAAGTCGAGCAACTCTGGTAGGTAAAAAGCAGGCTAACAATTCTTTGGCAAAGAAGGGTGGATTTTTTTTTTTTTTTTTTGGCGTGGACTTTCCTGCAATACTCTCTACCTTTGTGTGTTAGGTGCTTCCACAGTAGCATTTCTAAACCCTACAGGTACAAATGTGGCTTAGCATGAGCAAGAAAAAACGTTCACAAGAAATGCAGGCTCCCAAAGGACAGAACCAGACAGGCTGGAAGCCCAGGCCAAAGCCCAGGAACAGGCCAGAGTGTGTGCACAGCCAGGGCAAGGCTGGGCCGGCTGAGCAAGACTGCTCCCTCAGCCCTCGTGATCAAAGGCGGACACCAGTGAGAGCTGACAAGGAACAACTGGGGAGCCAGCAACCAAAGAAGTCCTCTTGTGCATCAAGTCCAGCACTGTCTGCTTCCCAAGCCCTCTGCTTTTCTACCAGTGAGTCGTGAAAGACTCCCACAACTACAGATTCCAGCAGAGACTTTGTGATCCACAACAAAAAGGCAAAGAAAACAAAAAATCAAGACTAAGGTATTGATGATTTACAAGACCACCTTTTTTAAAGTAAGGGTTGATCTTTATTCTAGGATATGTCTTCCCTGCAGTGGGGAATGGCAGCTGGAGGACTTTCTTTCAGTGTACCTGGAAAAATTAAAGTTAGCAACTTATTTTAGCCCCCAAGGCATTTTTTAAAAAACTGGTCCCTCACAGCCAAATACAAGTGTGCCAAGTATTAAGGAAAGCAACTTCCTTCATGATCTGATTGATACCAATATCAACATGCAATCAACAGACCTCCTTCACAGGGGCTGGCAGATGGCGGAAAGGGATAGGGTCACACAATCCCTGGATTCCTAGAATTCTTTACTCTGTCTACCCAGGCTCATGACAGACTCTCCTTAGGCTGACTGCACACCACAAAAACAATCCGCCTGTCTACTCCATAGGAAAGCCCAGCACCAGGGCTGCCAAACAGCATGAGGCCATGCATCTTACCCTCAGCAGATGAGAAGGACAAGTGTTACAATTAATAAAACTGAGATCAATTTTCATTTCATGGGCCTAACTACAGAGGGTCTACGGGTAGAAATACATCGTAACAGAACTGGCTTCTTCTGAAGCCCAAATATTCTATCAGCAACATAAAAAACATTCTGACACAGGGTCCATGACACAGTTACAGTTCCAGCCTGTGTTTTAACAGACTGCTCAACTCACCTTATAAATTACAAAATGTATAAATAACTCATTACAAGACAAAGGTAACAAAGTGTCAAGGCCAAATTCTGCCATGCAGCATTACTGCTAAGAATAAACTGCCCAATCTAACCACAGAAGATGGGGATGATGCTGTGAAAGTGCTGCACTCAATATGCCAGCAAATTTGGAAAACTCAGCAGTGGCCACAGGACTGGAAAAGGTCAGTTTTCACTCCAATCCCAAAGAAAGGCAATGCCAAAGAATGCTCAAACTACCGCACAATTGCACTCTTCTCACATGCTAGTAAAGTAATGCTCAAATTTCTCCAAGACAGGCTTCAGCAATATGTGAACCATGAACTTCCTGATGTTCAAGCTGGTTTTAGAAAAGGCAGAGGAACCAGAGATCAAATTGCCAACATCCGCTGGATCATACATGGAAAAAGCAAGAGAGTTCCAGAAAAACATCCATTTCTGCTTTATTGACTATGCCAAAACCTTTGACTGTGTGGATCACAATAAATTGTGGAAAATTCTAAACGAGATGGGAATACCAGACCATCTGACCTGTCTCTTGAGAAATCTGTATGCAGGTCAGGAAGCAACAGTTAGAACTGGACATGGAACAACAGACTGGTTTCAAATAGGAAAAGGAGCACGTCAAGGCTGTATATTATCACCCTGCTTATTTAACTTCTATGCAGAGTACATCGTGAGAAACGCTGGACTGGAAGAAACACAAGCTGGAATCAAGATTGCCGGGAGCAATATCAATAACCTCAGATATGCAGATGACACCACCCTTATGGCAGAAAGTGAAGAGAACTAAAAAGCCTCTTGATGAAAGTGAAAGAGGAGAGTGAAAAAGTTGGCTTAAAGCTCAACATTCAGAAAACGAAGATCATGGCATCCGGTCCCATCACTCCATGGGAAATAGATGGGGAAACAGTGGAAACAGTGTCAGACTTTATTTTTGGGGGCTTCAAAATCACTGCAGATGGTGACTGCAGCCATGAAATTAAAAGACACTTACTCCTTGGAAGAAAAGTTATGACCAACCTAGATAGCATATTCAAAAGCAGAGACATTACTTTGCCGACTAAGGTCCGTCTAGTCAAGGCTATGGTTTTTCCAGTAGTCATGTATGGATCTGAGAGTTGGACTGTGAAGAAGGCTGAGCGCCGAAGAATTGATAACTTTTGAACTGTGGTGTTGGAGAAGACTCTTGAGAGTCCCTTGGAGTGCAAGGAGATCCAACCAGTCCATTCTGAAGGAGATCAGCCCTGGGATTTCTTTGGAAGGAATGATGCTAAAGCTGAAACTCCAGTACTTTGGCCACCTTATCCGAAGAGTTGACTCATTGGAAGAGACTCTGATGCTGGGAGGGATTGGGGGCAGGGGCAGGGGAAGGGGACGACAGAGGATGAGATGGCTGGATGGCATCACCGACTCGATGGACCTGAGTCTGAGTGAACTCCGGGAATTGGTGATGGACAGGGAGGCCTGGCATGCTGCAATTCATGGGGTCGCAAAGAGTCGGACACGACTGAGCGACTGAACTGAACTGAACCCACACCACAGAGCTCACCATCCAGAAGGCAGCTCATGTGGGTTATGCCCAAGGTATGCCCACAGCACCAGTATACCCAAATCCTTCTCCAGCTAATCATTTCCTCTCTCTGAGAAGTTTCCTCCTAAGTAAAACAGGTAAGAACTATCTCATCACTTGCAGTTTCTTAAAAAACTGACCTTTTCATAAATCTAATAATCACTATCAACTCTATTCTTTACAGAGAACCATCCTCAAAAAAACCTCAGGACACATTTTTAAGTACAGATGATATGATAACTGAACAAAATCCCATCTTTAAAAAAATGTTCAATTCAATTTTCTCATTTATCTTCTAGACAGAATTAGGGGAATATTCTTCTAGCCCTAAAATACATGTAACACAACTGTAAAAACCTTTTAGAAGTACATTTTTTCAGGTAGATTATCATTTAGCTACACTGATGAAAAACTGTTTTATCCTAAATACCCCAAATTTAGGATATTATAAATTCAAAATGTTAAAACACACCTACCATGTTATTCACAACCAAATACTTAACCAGAAAAAAATGAATATATCCATGCAAAAACCTATACCTGAATGCTCATAGCAACATTATTTATTCCAGTTTCCCAAAAACTGGAAATCTAAATGTCTACCTACTAACAGGCAGAGATCAAGCTTCCCTGGTGGCTCACTAGATAAAAAATCTGCCGGCAAAGTAGGAGATCCGGGTCAAACCTGGGTTGGGAGGATCCCCTTTTAAGGAGTTTCGACCCACTCCAGTATTCTTGTCTGGGAAATCCCATGGACAGATGAGCCTGCAGGCTGTACAGTCCATGGGTCACAAGAGTTGGACACGACTTAGCAACTAAACTACCATCCACTAACAGGTGAATGAATCAACAAACTAGTATATTCATACAATGAAATACTATCAACGGTAATTGAATTACACACAACATGGATGAACCCCACTCAAAGAAACCAGACAGAAGAAGCATACATATAGTATGACTTCACCATGTAAAACTGTGTGTGAGAAAATGTAATCCGGCAAACTAATTTACAGCAGGTTCTCTCAGCCTCAACAGTATGAACATTTTAGGCCAGAAAATTCTTTTGTTGTTTGAGCCTGCCCTATGTGCTTCAGGGTCCCTGATCTCTCCCCAAGGGAGGCCAGAAGCAGCCCCATTCCTCAGATCTGAAGATGAAGGAAAAAAAAAAAAATCCCCAAGACACTTTCAAATGTCCTCTGAAGGGAAAGAAATCTCCCAATGAGAAGCACTGATAAATACTTCTGTGGAGAATACACTAACAGTTGCCTGGAGGTGGGGGAAAGGAGGACTCCGCATTACAAAGGGGCAGCAAAAACTTCTACAGGTTATAACTGTATTATTTTCATTCAATGATGATATCAAATCGCACACTTCCAACCTGTACAGTTTGTTGTGCCAATTATACATTTCTTAAAGTTCCTGCTGCTTTCTCAAATTCCAAATCTTACTCCAACATAACTTGACTTGTAACTCCTACATAAAGTTAACAAATTTACAATCTTTCAAAGACACTGAAGCTACCTAAACCAGCTAAATAAATGCCTTACCAATAGTGTCCTTGCTAACTTGCTTCCAATTGTCAATAAACACCCCACCTGATTCTGGCACCCAACTATCTATCTGAAGTTCTAAATAGACCCAGTATGTTAAAAACTTTTCCTGACAATCTATAACCTAATTACTAATACACTGATAAAGATAAGTCCAAAATACCTTAAGAAGCTTCTGAGTCACTCAAGTAAGATTAATTATGATTAATACGGTTTTGGAACTGTTTTACTGACTGTACTCTGAAGACTGATAACTTACCATGTCACTGCTCCATCGTACTAGAATTATACTTTACATAAAGATCACAACTAAAAAACTAAAATACTGAGTGCCTAGTCCACAAAGAGCCACTACATTCACTATGTAAAACAGTAAATCCCTACCCCTCTTACGCTTCCACAGCATTCCTATGTATAATGCTCTCATAACTCCTGGAATTTTTCAATCATGAGTGTAGTTTGAAATAGCAACTAGAATATCTAGAATCCTGACCACATCTCTTGAGAGAAAAGACCCCCCTCAACCTCCATATTCCTTTCAGAACTATCCCTTATGTAGAATGATTCTTCACAAAGATCCTTTCAATCCTGAACTCCACTAATGTACTGAACATGTAGAGCGCACTATTCTAGCTCCAGGTCTACCACTTAACTACCCACGTGAGTCCAGTTCTTTACCTCTATGGTTCTTTACCAGCAAAACCCAAATAACCTGTATCCATGAAGCTCACAGGGGTGTTGTGATAATCAACAATCAGCCTAACAAAAAGCAGCTTGGTAAATGTTCAGCACAGTTATCTAAGAGGATAGTACCAGAGGTGACTAAGAGGTAGGGTCATCTAAGTCTGAACCCCAATGTCACCAGCTCTTTGCCAAGCCTCAGTTCCTTCATCTGCGAAAGGTGGTTACTACCCACACTCACAAGTTTAAAGAAGCTGGCACACTAACTGTGACAATGATGTATTTTTGTATCAAAAACTTTCTGGAAAATGATTCACTCCTTGCATTCTACCACCACACATAATGATTAGGCTTTAAGCCCACTGGGGCGGTGGCTAAGGAAACCTAAACACTGTACTTGCTGTTTAGCGCCATGTTTGACTCTGTGCAGTCTCTGACTCTTTGTGACCCCAAGGACTGTAGCCCACCAGTCTCCTCTGTCCAGGGGATTTCCCAGGCAAGAATACTGGAGTGGGTTGCTGTTTCCTTCCCTAGCGGATCTTCTCGACCCAGAGATCGAACTCCTGTCTCCTGTATTGCAGGCAGATTCTTTACCACTGAGCCACCAGGGAAGCCTCCACTGTACTCATCAGACTACCAAAACAGTAATTCAAACTTCACCTCACTGCAAAACACAGTAATGGGAGACTCTATCTGAGAAATTCCAAATGAAACAAGCAACCTAATCTTTGCAGACTAGTATCCCCCAGCCTAGCCTTGAATAAAATCAAAAAAGCAAAGAGCTAGCAGCATGCATTCCAACAATCCAAAGCCCCATTCTAATCCTGAGCTCACCATCAAATGTGTCTCAAGATTATTATCAAGCATACAAGCACTTCTTAAAGTACAGCAAACACTCAGGTCACCGCAAAGCACAAAGAATAGGGTTTAAAATTTTAAAAAGAAAAAAACCCACTTCAAATGTCTCTTTACTGAGAGGTTTGCTGTGGAAACAGCAAAAGCCTTAGAGTCAAGATGGCCTCCCCCAGATTCTTAGGGTCAATTTCTTTAACCTGAATTTTCTCGATTAAAAAAAAAATCTTTTCTTGACTGTAAAATAGTGTTAACACTAACCTTGCATCCCCAGAAATTTACACTAACTACAAATTTTTATTTTTAAAATAGCCCATCTCTCACCTTCAGATTCGGCCACAGGTTAATCTGGAAGTGAAGTAGGTTAAGTCACTGATTTTAAATGTATGGTGTAACCTCTATTTTTAAACAATAAAATTAAAAAACAAACCAAAACCCCTAAGCCTATGTGTCCCTCTAAAATGAACATTTTTACGCCCAATACACTCTAACTCTGAATCTTGACTGTCCTTAGATGGATGCATTTCTCATCAATGTAAGAAAAAAAACAGCCAGCTTACAGCTGGCAGAGAAAAGGAATTGCAAAACAGGTTGTGCTTCCCATGGTCCTCATGCAGCTTGCTGTCTCAGTGCCTTTTCAGCTTTCAGCACACTCCACTTCTGGTGGATACAAAGGTGAGAAGAATCTAGTCTCTCATTTCCCATCCCGCAAAAGTGGCTCAGCTGATAAACCACTTGCAATGTGGGAAACCTGGGTTCGATTCCTGGGTTGGAAAGATCCCCTGGAGAAGGGAAAGGCTCCCCACTCCAGTATTCTGGCCTAGAGAATTCCATGGACTGTATGGGGTCACAAAGAGTCCGACACCACTGAGCGACTTTCACAAAATCACAAAAAAAGCTCTCAAGATAAAAATCTGAACTCCCTAGTCTGGAATTCACTGCCCACCAGCTGGCCCCCAGTGCTCCAGCAGTTTCAGTTCTTTACAAAGAAAGTGAAAGGAAAATGAAGTTCCTTATAAATATATATCAAACATGTCAAAATCTTTGAACACTCCTCTGCTTCCCTCCAATGATCACCTTTCATCCTCCTCCTCCTAGGGGAACACCTGGTCGCCCCCAGCAGCTTAGGGTTGGAGGAGGGGAGACCCTCCAAGCTCCCCACCCCTGGTAATGCCTTTTACTTATATCACTTTACTACAAAAATATCCATTGGCCCCTCCCTATGAGCAGGGGGACTGTTTTCTAAAGAGTTCCGCTTTAAAAGCTCCCCGATGCAAAACACACACACACACACAAAAACACCCAAAATACAAACTTTTCCAATGGCCCTACAAAAAAGACCTAAGTGTTCCTAACAGCCTAAAATATTCTCTATTTAAACAGTCTCAGACTGAGGTTCTTCCAACAAAGACTTTTAATTTCTGAAACCTTCAGATTTTTTCTGAAGGCCATGTTTTATGTTTGTCAAATGAATCAGTCACAAAATGACTATTTGGAAATGGACTGTGGAAAATGGGAAATTTGGAAAATGTACCCCAGATGCTATAATCTGTAACTAATAACTTCTCACCTAGCACGATTCTAGCAGCACTCCATCCTGTGATAACCGCTTTGAAAAGGAAAAAAAAAAAAAAAAGACATAAATGTATATCTTAAAGGCCTCCAAACATAGTCCTCAAAAATCCTACCAGGCTCCCTTAAACAAGTTATTTTTAAAAAGTCTAAATGAACACGTCCCTTTTCAGTTTTCAACAACAAAAGAGTTGGGATTACTTCTAGGATGCCTTTTTCTTGATTTCCAAGGTATTTCGCTCCTCCCTACCTCAGGAGAGAGAGTTTAACAATATAGCTAGTATTCAGTGAGTGTTCATTAGCAAACTAACTACATTCACTTTTAATCCCCATGAACTCTAATTATACACATTAAAAATTGGTGGGAAGGCAAATCCATAGGAGACAGAACGCATAGCACAGGTATACAGGAGAGGTGAATGGTTAACTGTTTAATGACTACAGTTTCTATTTAGGGTGAGGAAAAAGTTTTCAGCGTGGATACTGGTGATGTTGCACAAAACCGCGAATGCACTAGATACCACAGAATCATCCACCTAAAAATGGCTGAAACTGTAAATTTCACCAGATTTTTTTAAAAAAATGTATGTGGGAAATCAAAAGTGTGCCCAAGCCTTCCCCTCACCTCCCCCTACAGTTGGCGGGCGAAGGCAAAACGTCTTTCCGCACCTCTCAGGCGACTGTAATCAGAATGAGTGGGGTTCAGCGGAGACACAAGACGATGCTTTAAAGTTTTAAGAAAACTTTCAAAACAGAAGACCTGAGACAGAGCCCCCAAAAGGACTCGAAAGGGTGACCGAGTTTGGAAATGGATGAACCCGCCTAATGATGCAAAATCTTCCCCTAGAACATGGAAAATGTTTCCCTTTTTCTTTCTTTCCCCTTAGACTTTGTTTCTACGGCTGAACACTGAGCAGCAGATCCGATCGCTCCACAAATACCTACTGCTCACCTGGGGAGGAGCTGAGGCTTGGGGCAAGGGGCGGTTCCGACCGAGGCACTTCCCGCGGGGCCTGGGGGGTGGGGGGAGGAGAACCGCGCGCGCCGGGGCGGAAGGGGGAGGGGGAGTCCGGAGCCGTCCTCGCGGTCCTTCCCGATACCTACCCGCCTCCGCTACCGTTTACCGGGACCGACCGCGCGCGAGGTCCTGCGTGCGCACTCCCTCCCCTATCCCCCACTTTACGGATCGGGAAACTGAGACCCCGGACGACGGCGAAGAGACGTGAAGCCACGCGCCCAACCAAGGTCACCCGACAAGCCAGCAGGTCGCGGACTCCGGGTCTCGTCGGCTCTGGGGCCCGCGCGCCATTATCCCTGCGCGCAGAGGCCCGGCCTTAGGCCTCAGCGTCGGACCCGGTCTGGAGAGACCAAAGGAGCTGAGACCTGATGCCTGGGAGGGAGCGGTCCTACAGGCGCTCACGGAGCCGCCCGGCTTCCCCCCTCACGGCCTGGCCCGCCTCCACCCTCGGCAGACCCTGAGGGGAAAGAAAGCCCAGCTGAGGCCGCGCCGGGAGGAGGCCCCAGCAGATCTAACGGAGCCGCCGCCAGCCACCGCGAAAGCGCCCAGCCTGGAACAAGGAGCCGTAAAATACTCACCCTTTCGGGCCCGGAGCTCCGTTGCCGCTTGGCACGCCAGGCGCGCCGCTCTCCTCCTCCATTTTGGGCTCCGTCGCCGCCACCTCGGCCGCCGCTTCGACCCCTGCCGCCATTTTCTCCGCGTCTGGGCTTTGTGTGAGCGAGAGTGCTGCGCGGCGCTGCGCCTGCGTGCTCACGTGACTCGGCGCGACCAGTAACGCCTGCGCGCGCCGCGGCGGCCTCCGGTCTCCTTCCCTCTGGACCCGGGCCACGCCCCTGCTCCGGGCCACGCCCCCGCCGCGCGCTAGCACGCACAGTCCGCTGTTATTAATTCATTCTTGCAACAAACTTGTTTGGCGCCTACTGGATACAGTATCCGCTCTCCAGGTGTAGTTGTTATTATGGCTCAATCGTGTCCTATTCTTTGCGACTCCATGAACTGCAGCATACCAGACTTCCTCGTCCTTGATTATATCCCGGAGTCTGCTCAAACTCACGTCCATTGAGTGGGTGATCCCATCCAACCATCTCATCCTCTGCCAGATCTAATGAGGGAGGCATCTCTCCACCCGCCACACCTGGACCTCGTCACTCCCAGCTTTGTGTAATCCGAGCTGGGGTAGAATGACAGCTAAAGGTCTGTTTCCTAGGCTATAAAGGAGTTAGCCAGGCAAGGGTAGGACACCGAAGGGCCAAGCAGTAGGACAAATGTGCAAAATGTTAACAATGTCTCGTTAAGAAAGTATCTCATCCTACACAAGGAATACCTGGGCTAAATCCGGCGTAAGAATTCTGAGTGCAGAGCCCGTGGCCCAAATCTCTGTCACTAAACAGCCATCAACTAACAACAAGGTGTCTAGCTGGAGACTTCCTTTGTGTTTATGAATGTTTGTTAAGTGAGTGCGCAAGCAAGAAGCCAAACCTGTTGATAGAAATTACATGATAAAAGAGACGATTGGACTCATTCCTGCCTGACCCTGCGTCCTGCTGCTCTGAGAGCTTGGCCCTGTCCTCAGATGGGTTTTCAGGGTTGATACAGGGCTGTGTTCTGGGGCAGCCACAGTGGCCTGGGAAGAGCCCAGAGCCCCCAGCACTCAGTCCTCAGGCTCCCTTCCCCAGCAGCCGCCTCTCTCTCTGGTGTCTCTGGTACATTGCAATGTTTCACTGGAACTTGCAGACATTCCCATCTAACCCCCAAACTCTCTCTAAACTCACAAAGGGAAAGAGTTTTGTTGGTTTGTTCTTGTTCTTGTCATTTTACCCTCTCTCACCGAATAACTACATTTCATCAGCCTCTGGGAAACTCTCCCACTTGCTACACCTTCCACCAAATTAAATACTTAATCCAGCCTGGTGATTCTGACCCTGGCTGAGAACTGCAGGCCCAGAGAATAAATTCAGTAAACTCAATGTGAGGCAGAGGCTAAGCCTCTCTCTGCTATGGGGGTTTGGGGGCTTCCCAGGTGGAGCTAGGGCTTCCCAGATAGCTCAACTGGTAAAGAATCTGCCTGCAATGCAGGAGACCCTGGTTCGATTCCTGGGTCGAGAACATCCGCTGGAGAAGGGCTAGACTACCCACTCCAGTATTCTGGCCTGGAGAATTCCATGAACTGTATAGTCCATGGGGTCGCAAAGCTAGTGGTAAAGAATCCACTTGCCAATGCAGGTAGATGTAAGAGACCCAGGTTCGATTCCTACATCAGAAAGATACCCTGGAGAAGGAAATGGTAATTAATGCACTCCAGTATTCTTGCCTGGAGAATCCCTTGGACAGAGGCAGGCTACAGTCCATGCACTTGAAAACAGTTGGACACGATTGAAGTGACAGCACTCACTGTCGAGGTGGAGGCTAGGCCCCACTCTCTTTCCTGCTCCCAATCCCAGTTCAGTTCAGTTCAGTTCAGTCGTTCAGTGGTGTCCAGCTCTTTGTGATCCCATGGACTGCAGCACACCAGGCTTCCCTGTCCATCACCAACACCCAGAGCTTGCTCAAACTCATGTCCATTGAGTCGGTGATACCATCCAACCATCTCATCTTCTGTCATCCCCTTCTCTTCCTGCCTTCAATCTTTCCCAACATCAGGGTCTTTTCTAAGGAGTCATTTCTTAACATCAGGTGGCCAAAGTATTGGAGTTTCAGCTTCAGCATTAGTCATTCCAATGAATATTCAGGACTGATTTCCTTTTGGATTGACTGGTTTGATCTCCTTGCAGTTCAAGGGACTCTCAGGAGTCTTCTCCAACACCACAGTTCAAAAGCATCAATTCTACAGTACTCAGCTTTCTTTATAGTCCAACTCTCACATCCATACATGACTACTGGAAAAACCATAGCATTGACTAGACAGACCTCTGTCAGCAAAGTAATGTCTCTGTTTTTTAATATGCTATCTAGGTTGGTCATAGCTTTTCTTCCAAGGAGCAAGTATCTTTTAATTTTATGGCTGCAGTCACCATCTGCAGGGATTTTGGAGCCCAAGAAAATAAAGTCTGTCACTGATTCCATTGTTTCCCCATCTATTTGCCATGAAGTGATGGGCCCGGATGCTGTCATTTTAGTTTTTTAAGCTAAGTTTTAAACCAACTTTTTCACTCTCCTCTTTCACTTTCATCAAGAGGCTCTTTAGTTCTCCTTTGCTTTCTGTCATAAGGGTGGTGTCATCCCTGTATCTGAGGTTTTGATATTTCTCCCAGCAATCTTGATTCTATCTTCTGCTTCATTCAGCCCAGCTTTTCACATGATGTAATCTGCATATAAGTTAAATAAGCAGGGTGACAATATACAGCTTTGACATACTCCTTTGCTGATTTGGAACCAGTCTGTTGTTCCATGTCCAGTTCTAACTGTTGCTTCTTGACCTGCATACAGATTTCTCAGGAGGCAGGTAAGGTGGTCTGGTATTCCCATCTCTTTAAGAATTTTCCAGTTTGTTGTGATCCACACAGTCAAAGGCTTTGGCATAGTCAATAAAGCAGAAGTAGATGTTTTTCTGGAATTCTCTTGCTTTTTCTATGATCCAGCAGATGTTGGCAATTTGATCTCTGGTTCCTCTGCCTTTCCTAAATCCATCTTGAACATCTGGAAGTTCTCAGTTCACATACTGTTGAAGCCTGGCTTGGAGAATTTTGAGCATTACTTTGCTAGTGTGTGTGAGATGAGTGCAACTGTCCCAATCCCAAGCACTTCTCAAACTACTTGTCTCAGAACTCCTTTCTTTCCCCCATCTGCAAGCCTCTCCTCCTCTCATCTTGACCCCTTACCCTCTTACCCTTGCCCCTCCCACTCAGAAATCTCTGATCTACTAAAATCCACCCTACATACCAACCCTTCTCTGCTGGCCCCACTGGAATCTATCTCAGTTTACTGTCTTCTCCCTTTGACCTCTCTAGACAAGAGGGGCCCTTGAACCAGAGGAAGCCTCACAAATCTCTGAATTCCCTTGTCCAGCAGGGCTCAGAGATGGCAGAGGAGGTAACAGCAATCTGTCAGAATCATGGAGAGGAGTTCGAACACAAGGCACTGGGGACAAGAAGCCATCTCTCCTCTGATCCCTTCTCCCAAAGTGGGTGTGACTGGAGATCAGCCACAAGCCAGACCCAGGGAGAAGACAAACTCTCCACGAGGCTGTGCTCCTATAGGCTGGTGGATGTAACCCCACCCTGACCAAGTTCCTGGGTTTTGTCATCGTCTGGACTATTAATTCTTTCACACTTTGCTGTAACTAATGCTTTACTGTCGTTAAAAGAAGGATGTTTGAGGAAATTCCCTGGCGCTTTCACTGTCAGGGCCTGAGTTCAATCCGTGATCAAGGGACTAAGATCCCGCAAGCCTCACAGCTTGGCCAAAAAAAAAAAAAAAAACCAAGAATGATAAAAGGGATGTTTTAAAATGTTGCTTAAAAAAAAAAAAAGAAGATGTTGCTTTACCTCACAGCCCATATGAGGGAGACCTGATTTCGACCTCTGGGTTGGGACGATCCCCTGGAGGAGGGCATAGCAACCCACTCCAATATTCTCACCTGTGTCCCCATGGACAGAGGCGCTTGGTGGGTTACAATCCATGGGGTCACAAAGAATCGGGCACGATTGAGCAACTAAGCACAGCACAGCACACAGCCCATATTGAAAGCTTGCTATAAATAGCTTATTGTAAAGAATAAGAGATGATGCTATTAAAGTACACATGCAGTCGTAGGCTCTGCCAAAGGCTCTAAGACTTGCTCTGTCTTTGCTAGGGTTAAGAGTCATGAAGACAGCCTAGCACCAAACTACAATTTTCTATTTGATGTCATGGAAAGTATTGGAAGAGGTATGCAAGGGAAACAGCTTTCTCTCTTCACAATAGCATACCCCGGGGCCTCTTTACATCATCCAAAGGGCACTACACTCTAAAGCTGGCCGGAGGGGGTGGGTGCCAGTCCTATGTAGAGGGAGACGCTACAGAAGCAAGAAAGGCCCCAAATGACGACAGTTAATCCCTGAGGGTGAGCCTGTTTCTGCAGATGCCTCCACGTGATGCTCATCTTTCTAACTGCCTCGCTCCCAGCCCTCTGCCCCTCAGCCACAGGGCCCCAAGCGTAACCCATCTGCCATGCTGCCCCTCCTACATGCCTCTCAGGTGCCAGCTTCCAAGCCTCCACCCCCGCATCCCAGCTGGCCTCCCCTGGGGCAGAGAGAACTTTACTTTTTGAAGAGGTGACCCACATACCAAACAGGGCATGCGTGCTCAGTCACAGTCATGTCCAACTCTTTGTGACCCCATGAACAGCACCATGCCAGGCTTTCCTGTCCTTCATTATCTCCCAGAGTTTGCTCAAACTCAAATCCATCGAGTCAGTGATGCCAACCATCTCATCCTCTGTTACCCTCTTCCCCTGTCCTCAATCTTTCCCAGCATCAGGGTCTTTTCCAATATTTGTGCCCAAAACAACAGAACAGCCAGATGCTGTCCTAGGCCCACTGGGGATGTGCAACCTCAGGTGAAGGACCCTATGGTGGTTCTGAGCCTCAGTTTGCCCATCTGCAAAATGGGACTTATACGGGACCCCCCCCCCCCCCCCACGACCAGAACCCACTTTCAGCGGCGTGCTCTGAGTATTCAATGTGGCCTGAAGCAAAGAACTTTCAAGTGTAAAAAGCTCAGAAGTTTGCTCAGGAAGCAGGTGCTGAAGTTAGCATGACCATGTTCAGCTTCTTTACCTGGGTCCTCCTCAAGGAGAAACACAGAGGCCAGCAATGGGGCCATGCAGACCCCAGGGTCAACCCCCAATTCCACTTCCTGGAGTTAGTGGAATTCTGAAGAATTCCACTTCCTTAGACAAAGGCTGCCTTGCTCTAGGCCTCAGTCTTCCTGTCTGTAAAATGGGGTTAAAAGCCATTCTTCCTGCTGATAATGGTAGAGGGGGTTAAAGGACAGATGTCTGTTGAGGTTTAGAACTGGGCCACATTCGGGGTGACCCTCCGTAAGTGTGGATGTTACATTAGTGAGTGTGAAGGGCCTAGCATGGTATCTAACTCATGGGAAATACACAGGAAGTGAAACCTATTCTTCTCATGTATATTTATTTTAAATCATTTAATACGTAACCCTGCTACCTCCTTGTCCCTGGAAAACCCTGCATTTCACAATGGATCCCTCAAACCAGTTGGGAGCATCTGCTGTTGCCACTGTTACTTCTGGGTAGTCCCTGACCCCCCTCGGTCCCAGGCCCCTCCCTTTGAGGCCTCAGAAATGTGACTGACAAGTCCGCTTTGTCCAGCAAGGGGCTTCTTTTATTCATTCGCAGGGGGGTGTTCTGAAATGTGGTGCAACGTTATAAAGTCAAGGGTGCCTGGAAAGCGAGCCTGCCAGGTGCAGGAAAATGCAAGAAGCCTGCAGAGCCTCCCGGCCCGATGGGCACTCAAGACTTGCCTCTGGCCACAACTGGTGGTCCAGGAGGGACCAGGGAGACTTCAGAATGAGATCAGGGCGCCTGCTCCATCCAGAGCTTGGGACCACATCTGTCTGTTCATCATCCTCGCATATGAGAGTGTGCAAAATCAATCTGAAAACAGCTTCACTCAGGAATCACAGAATCGGCTCCTCCGCTCGGCGTCTCTTGGCCTGAGAAGCGCTCCGGCCGTGCAGGAAGGGTCAGGCAGTTTCTGTCCTTCTGAACACCAGGGCATTACCAGCTGCCTCCATCCAGCCCAGACGGCAAGGCCGGCCCAGCCTTCACACGGGCGTCTCCTCAGCCACCTTCTTCAGGAGTCCGGCCGCCAGTGGGGAGTGCTGGCTGCCCTCGGAGCCATCAGCCTGCATCTTCAGGCGCACTTTCTGGTTGGTCCTTCTCCACTCGGAGTACAGCTGGCAATGGTAGCGGAATGAGACCTGCAGGGCAGGGTGGACATGAGCGGGAGGGCCAGTGGCTGGAAAACTAGTGCCCCTGGGGCCTCTGCCCTGACCCAGATCAGCACCAGGCCCCTGCTTCCAGAGGCAGCAGCAGCATCAAAGCAGTTCTCATATGGACAGAGCACACACACCCACTCACTCGCCCCAGGGACCCTCCCCAGCAGCACTGAGGGCCCTGCCAAGGGTCTGTGTGTGGGGCGGGGGGTGGAGGGGGTGGTCCCTTTCTGTTTTTCAGAAGGTGGCAGTGAAATGATACAGCCTCTTGCGTGTGTGCATGCTAAGCCGCTTCAGCCATGTCTGACTCTGCGACCCTATGGATGGTAGCCTGCCAGGCTCCACTGTCCATGGGATTCTCCAGGCAATAATACTGGAGTGGGTTGTCGTGCTCTCCTCCAGGGGATTGTTCCGACTCAGGGATCGAACCTGTGTCTCTTGAGTCTCCTGCATTTGCAGGTGGATTCTTTACCACTAAGCACCACCTGGGAAGCCCATTAGAATATTAGTCAGCTCTAAAAAGAAATGAGCTATCAAGCTGTAAAAAGACATGGAGGAATCTTAAATGCATAGGGCTGAATGAAAGAAGCCAATCTGAAGAGGCTACAGGGAATTCCCCGGTGGTCCAGTGGCCAGTTAGGACTCAGCACTTTCACTAAAAAGACCACTTAGTGCGAGATTCCATCTCTATGACATTTTTAAGGAAAGGCAAAACTATGGAGACAGTAACATGGATCAGCGGTTTTCCGGGGATCAGAGCGGAAGGAGGGATGAATAAACAGAGCACAGCATTTTTAGAGGGGAGAAAACACTCTGTATGATACCATAGTGGGAGATACATGTCTTATACAGTGGTCTAAACCCACAAATTGTTCCACACCAAGACTGAACCCGTAATGTAAACTGTGGCCTTGGGTGATGATGCGTTAGTGTTGGTTCATCGACTGATGAACTTGCCGCTCTGGTACCATGTTGACCGTGGCGGAGGCTGGGCAGGTGTTGGGGAGGATTTTGGAGAACTCTGTACTTTCTGCTCCATTTTGCTGTTAAACCTTGAACTGCTGCTGCTGCTGCTGCTGCTAAGTCACTTCAGTCGTGTCCGACTCTGTGCAACCCCACAGGCGGCAGCCCACCAGGCTCCCCCATCCCTGGGTTTCTCCAGGCAATAACACTGGAGTGGGTTGCCATTTCCTTCTCCAGTACATAAAGTGAAAAGTGAAAGTGAAGTCACTCAGAAGTGTCCGACTCTGTGCGACCCCATGGACTGTAGCCCAGCAGGCTCCTCCATCCATGGGATTTTCCAGGCAAGAGTACTGGAGTAGGGTGCCATTGCCTTCTCCACTTGAACTGCTCTAGTGAATCAAATCTGTTAAAAAAAATTTTTTTTTCCCAGTAAATGTCAGTGGTTCCTACTCTTTGACCAAGGAAGTTCCAAGAAACATTTGCACGGGTGGCACCCAAAGCACTGTTTATAACAGCAAATAAAGGAGAAGGAAAAAAAATTGGAATAATCCCTATGTCCATCAAAAGAGATTAGTTAAATAAATATAGCACACCCACACAATGAAGGACTGTTGGGTGACTGCCTCTCTTTTTTTTAAGGACATTAGCAAAGTGAAAACAAGCAGACTGCAAAGCAGGACCTATGATGCATCCTACTTGTATTAAGAAATCTGCTTGGTGGGTGCACTGCAAATAATTCTTGAGGAGGGGGCACCCCCATAGCTGTGGTTCTATCTGTGGGACCTTCCCCCCTTCTCATGCCTGCCAGAACCCGGGGACAACACCCTCACCACACTCACTCTCTCCCAACCCCAGTCACCTTTTCTCTCAGTCTCTTTGTTTTTTATTTTTTGGCTGCACCACATGGCCTGTGGGACCTTAGTTCCCTGACCAGGGATCAAACCAAGTCCCCTGCACTGGCAGCCTTAACCATTGGACTGCCAGGGAAGTCTCGCTCAGTCTCTTGATCGTCCTCTCTGTCTCTCTCATTCTCCTGCCTTTTCTTCCACAGTCTTTCCAGTGGCTCTCAGCCTCTTCTCCCTTCCCCTTGCCCCCAAAACCCAGACAACCAGGTCTTAATGGGACTCGTGGCTAGCGCAGCCTGCACTCAGCTGAAGTGATCCCATGATCTTGCATTCCTCGGGCAGAAGCCTCACGCTTGGCTCCTGGGACCTCAAACCGGCCTGGAATCTGGAGCTCCATGAGATGCTGGGAGTTGCTTCCACCCCACGTGCCAGCCACAAGCCCAGGCAGGCAGAGTGCCGCCCCATCCTCCACCCCAGCTCCATCCAAGTTGCTGCCCAAGCCCCTGACCTGTCTGCTCCCAGATGCCTGCTGTCTGGCTGGAAGCCACTCACCAGTGTCCAGAGGACATAGATGGTGAACAAGGCGATGGTGAGGGCGATCAGTCCCAAGGCCTCCAGATGGCTGTGGAGCCGGAGGTGGTCCTGGGCGCCTCGCAGGCACAGCCAGCCTGAGATAGCGGCCAGTGGCGTGATGAACAGGAAGCACACCACGTCACAGCACAGCGTCCGCTTCTCTGTCCGAGGCCCAGGGTCCTTCAGCCACTGCGGGGAAGGAGGGAGGGGAAGCCGGTGAGAGGGACCACCACACACCGCCCTGCTACGAGCCTATGCCAGGGGATGGGGCATCAGGGCACTCTCTGCAGACACCCATCTTCATCACTGTTCCTGCAGGACCCTACTCCTGCCTTGCCTCCTGCAATCCTTTCTTTCCTTCAGATACTTACTGAGATGACGACAGGACAGGCCTGGGTAGGTGCAGGGCATTTCTGCCCCTGGTTTTGTTTTGTTTTGTTGCCACATCACGAGGCTTGCAGGATCTTAGTTCCCCGACCAGAGATAGAACCTGCACCTCCTGCAGTGGAAGCTCAGTCGTGTCTGACTCTCTGTGATCCCATGGACTGTGGCCCACCAGGTTCCTCTGTCCATGGGATTCACCAGGCAAGAATACTGGAGCAGGTTGCTGTGTCCTCCTACAGGGAATTTTCCCGACCCAGGGATCGAACCTGCATCTCTTGCATCTCCTGCACTGGCAGGCAGATTTTATTTTATTTTTTCCCCACTGAGCCACCTGGGAGGCCCTAGTTGAAGTGCGGAGTTTAACCACTGGACTGCCACGGAAGTCCCATGCCTATTTTACAGATGGGGGAAATGGAGGGCATAGAGGGGCTGACTCCTTTGTGCAAACTCACATGGCTAGTGGTCTACAAAGCCAGAACTGGAGCCCAGGAAGTCTTGCCTCAGGGTCTGTGTGTCCTTGGCTGCTATGCTACACTGCCTGCCACAGATGACCGGTGGTAGGAATCCCTGCCTGCAGCTCCCCTGCTGGTTGGAGGAGAGATGAAATGACTGAATGATCAAGGTGGGGACTGCTATGCTGAAGAGGTAAGGCTGCAGAAACTCAATCGAGCAGAACGAACCTCGTGAGGAATGGGGGAGACGTGCTCCAGGCTGCAGAAACAGCATGTGCAAAGGCCCTGGGGTGGAAGCATGTGCTCCACACGACGGGCAGTGGGGAGAGGGTGAGCTGTGTGCACAGGCCGGCTTGCTCTCCCACTGTTCTCTTAAGAGTAGGTCCTAGGCGGGCCAGGGGCTCTTCCAGGAGCCCCCACCTCAGCCCAGTGATATCACCCCTTGTAGTTCTCAGATGCCCCATGCCAAGCCAGGCTGGGCAGGGAGGAGTCTGGAGGGCACCCTGGTGAGCAGCAAATGCTCTGGGAAGCCATGTGGCTCCCACCACACTTGGAAATACCCTGTCTCGACCCTGACCCACTGCACTCAAGCTGAGCTCTCGGGATTGGCCCACAAAGTCCCCCAGCCAGGTCACCACCCCTCCTTCAGGGCCACTGTCCTCCTCCTTTAACTCCCTTCTCTCCAACCACGTGGGCTTGGCCAAGGACACCAAGCTCCTCCTCAAAGGAGGCCTCAGGGCCTTTGTACCTGCTGTGCCCCCTGCCAGGACTGTCCCCCAGGTTGGGGCTCCTCATTCCTCAGGTCTCAGCTCTAGGGTCACCTGAAGTGACCAAAGCAGGGAAGGGGCACAGGACCTGTCAGATCTGGAACCTCAGGCCCAGTTCCCACCCCCATCAGCAGAAGTGGCCCCGGGGAGAGAAGAGAGGATCCTCCCTCTAGAGAAGCCGCTTCCCCAGCCCACTAGGATCCTCCAAGGCCATTTCCTCCTTCAGCCCCATGTCTGCCTTCCTCCCTTCTCCCAACTCCGGCCTCTGGCTCCCAAGCGTACCTCTGTGAGAGATCGGGACCGCTTCTCCACTGCAAACTCTGTATGGCACAGCTCGCAGTAGCTGGTGTTGGACGAGGAAAGCCACCTCTCCAGACAGCTCTTGTGCACAGCGCCCAGCGTGCCAGTGCACCCACATGGAGACAGTAGGCTCTCCCCATTTGCCCCCTCATGGCAGATCCGGCAGAAGGGACCATCACTAGACACAGAGATGGGACACATGAGTAATGGTTGAGCCTCCTGCCTGCTTCTGCTTCACTCTGCCCTGGATTGCACGCTCAGCACTGCCCCTATATACTGCTATTTGGCAAACCCCTATTCATCCCTCAATGCCCAGCTCCAAATGTCCTTTTCTCTTGGAAAGCCTTCCCAGACTCCCATAGGTGGAGTGATGTGCTCCCTCCCTAGGGTTCCTGCAGCATCGTTTTAGGCCCAGGGTGGGCATCACTTGTACCTGCCTGCCCAGTGTCTGCTCTTCCTTCTGTACCACACCTGACTGTGCTGGACAACTGCCCCAATCTCAAGAGGACACCCCTGATGACCCCAGGCCTGACCAACCAAAACACCACACATCTCTGGTCACAGAGGCTGACTCAGGGAAGGGCACGTGTAATGCAGAGCCACTGGAATTGATTTCCGAAACTCTTCTTTTTTTTCTTCTCAACTCCAGAACTACGGGCAGCATGGCTGATATAAGTCTGGAGCTGCTGGCAGCAGCTCGGTCTCCACCTGGAGTCTGCAAATGATGCTAAAACAGGGGATCGCAGAGCCAAAAGGTAGGGAGAGGCAGATTCTCAAGAACATCATCAGAAGCCCCAGATTCAGCCACACCTGAAGGCCATGCCACCTGGGAAACCTGTGCATCCCAGGAGAAGAGCTCCTGGGCTCCTCCACTCTAGTGAGGCTGGGAAAACAGACATAAAAAGGCAACTACAGGAAGCCATTTCCCGTTTCAGGGAAGTCTCTGCCCCAGCCTGGTCTCAGGGGATTCTGGGTCCTTTCTGGGGCAGTTCAAGAGACCAGGGGCGCGTGGCCTTGGTGGGCCCAGAGGCTGTCCAGCACATGAGTCATTGTTTTTCAGACATTTCTGCCCAGAAAGTGGATTGCAGGAACACATGAAGAAGGTGGAGCAGGAGAGTTGTTTTCCAGATAAAACTGCCAGTTTCCCCTAGGAAACTTTCTCTCCTTTGTGTCTCTGCTGTGGGGGTGGGGCCCAGCTGCTTTGAAACCCAGGAGCTGAGAGCTGACCCCTCAGGTCTGCTTTTGGCCCTTGGTCCTATGATGCTTTCTCCTCCGACATCAAAAGGGCCTGCCCAGCTCCCCTGTGCACCCACACCCTGATCCCATGTTCCCGACACACACTGAGTGAACAGGAAAGACATTCCTACTCCAGGAGCCAGGCCAGAAAGTGGAAGTAATGAGGACCAGGAGGAAGAGTCACGTTGGGTTGGTTTGGGGGGTTTGTCCCAGGGAACCCTACTTAGGAGGTTCAAGTTCAGAGAAAATGAAATATGGGTAAACAAAGCATACACTGACTATGATGGAGCGCTGATCAGGTCCCACGCACCGTTCAAAGGGCAACATCGGGGTTAATCTGTCTCGTTCTCACAGGGAGCCTGGGCGGAAGGTGCTGTTATTGCCCCCATTTCACAGATGTGGAAACTGAGGTATTGAGAGGTTTACTTGGTTGTGCCAAGTCACACTGGATTTGAACCCAGGAAATCGCTCTAAGGCCTAGGAACCCAGAACCACTAGGTTGCCTGCCCCCAGAAGTAGGGCAAGAGAAGTGGGCTCTACTGTTTGAAATCCTGGCAGGAAAATCATGCAGAGGAAACAGGAGAGGAGAAAATGGGACGGGAGAGTGGGTGAGACATCCACAGGCCCCCGTCGGGCTGCCCAGTGCAGGCTCCACGTAAGAGAGATGTGAACAAGAAAGGAAACGGAAGCCATGCCCAGTGACACTGGCAGGTATTCAGTTCTCTCCAGGCCTCGGTTTCCCCAGGTGTCAAAAGGGAGGGTGAGGCGAGGTGCCCCATGGGAACCCCATGGAGGGAGAAGTCCTCCCCACACCCCCTGCTGGCAGCTCTGGCTGGGAACCCCTTAGGCCTGCCAAGGGTCCCCTCACTCCCAGGCTGGGTCACACAGCACAGACACCTTCCTGACTCAAGGGGTCTGATGGAGATGCATACAGAGAAACCCCAGAGGAAGCCCAGAAGGAGCCCTCCAGTCTCACCTGGGCTCAGGCAAGGCAAAAACCTGTAGGGGGCCCAGCACTGGGCTCCCTCCACAACACGGCAAGGCTTGCATCTGCTTGTTTGTATGTCTGAATGAAAAGTTTAGGAATTAATTCTGACACCTGCTACCCATATGGATGAACCTTGAGGGCGAGACACTCAGTGAAAGAAGCTGGTCACAAAAGGACAAAGACTGGCGAAGTCCACCTCTACGAGTTTTCTAGGGGAGTCAGATCCAGAGACAGAAAGTAGGAATGGCGTGGGGTCCCCAGGCTGAGGAAGGGGGAGGGGGAGTGAGTGTTTAGTGAAGACAAAGTGCAAGATCAAAAGAGTTATGGGAGGGACTTCCCTGGTGGTCCAGTGGTTAAGAATCTGCCTTGCAATGCAGAGTACATGGGTTCGATTCCTGGTCAGGAAACTAACATTTCACATGCTTCAGGGCAACTCAGCCAGTGTGCCGCAACTACTGAGCCCGTGTGCTCCGGAGCCCGCACGCTACAACTAGAGAGTCTGTGACCCACAGTGAAGATCCCAAGTGCTGCAGCGAAGACCTGACAAGGCCAAATAAACAAACGTTAAAAAAAAAAAAAAAAAAAAAAACAGGTGTGGGGCTGAATGATGGTGATGGTTACACAACACCATCAATGTACTTAAAGCCACTGAACAGCACACTCCCAAGTGGCCAAAAAGGTAAACTGTACAAATTTGATGATCTGAAGGAAACATCACAGTAATATACTAGACTTGAAAAACTGGTGGCTAGTTTAAATCTTAATGAGTTAAGGCAGATTTAAATTGGTGTGGGGTTTCTTTGGGCTTCCCAGGTGGTGCTAGTGGTAAAGAACCCGCCTGCTGATGCAGGAGACGTAAGAGACCAGGGTTCCATCCCTGGGTTGGGAAGAATCCTTGGAGGAGGGCACGCCAACCCACTTCAGTATTCTTGCCTAGAGAAACCCATGGACAGAGGAGCCTGGCGGGCTAGAGTCCACGGAGTTGCAGAGAGTCAGACATGACTAAAGCTACTTAGCATGCACACATGGGGTTTCCTTAAATCTCTTTCCCTTGATGACAAGTTGGTGAACCAAGCAGATTCAGCTCACACATGTGTCTGGAAGATTGGCACCGAGGTTTAAATACATTAATCGAAAACTTTGCATGCTCAGTCGCTTCAGTTGTGTCAGACCTCATGGACTGTAGCCCGCCAGGCTCCTCTGTCCATGGGATTTTTCAGGCAAGAATACTGGAGTGGGGTGCCATTTTCTCCTCCAGGGGATCTTCCAAACCCAGAGACCGAAGCTGTGGCTCCTGATTCTTTACCACTGAGCCACCAGGGAAGCATTATGAGGGGGCAAAGCCCCTTGTGAGCAATATATGGGGACCATGGCCATGCACTTTCAGAACCACCCAGTGAGAAGGTGCCCCAGTTTAGAGATACAGGGGAGCAGCAACTTTTCCCAGTCCTACACGGAGAGAGGCTCCCACGTGGGCCCCAAGCCCAGGTACCTTGAGGCCACAACCAGCACTACCAGCTACTTCCTTGTGCAGCCTCCCCAAGATGTGAACTACTCAGCAACATCAGCTCTCCGAATTTCACCCAGTAATCTGGAGTTTCAGCTTTTCCTGAAGAATCTGACCTGTCTACCCAGTTTCCATGTGGTGATTACTCACTGGGCCCCTTTCGCTGATTTATTTGCTTACCTGGCCCCTCTAGGTGGTGAATTTTTCTTTTATTTTTTTTGGCTGTACCACTCGGCATGCAGGATTTTAGTTCCCCAACCAGGGATGGAACCCACGACCCCTGTGGTGAAAGCGTTGCGTCTTAACCATTGGACTGCCAGGGATGTCCCAGGTGGTTGGATTTCTGACTGCGGATGGGGCTGGGAGTAAACTGTTTTGGCTGGAGAGTGAAGCAAGTGAAAGCATCAGTCCCTACTCGGTCACCACTCACCTCGGTGTGTCCAAGGCCCGGATGACGGTCGAGAGGAGCCGGCCATCCCTTGAAGTCACCTGGGCCACATACTGGGGTGGCCCGAGGCCTGTGGCCTCCACGACCTTGGAGAAGGCAGGGCTATCGGAGCAGTCACACAGGGAGCCGGGGAGGTGACAACAGTCACCCGTCGTCATGGCCACAGGGAGCCCTGTGTCCTCAGGGCCCAAGGCCCATGGTCCCAGGAGCCTGGGGAGAGGCCAGCAGGAGGATCAAGAGCAAGGTTAGCAAGCCACACACAGCCCAGAGCCAGCTCTCTGATTTGCGGCTGAACAGTCTCTAAGATGGGCCTTTGAAGGGGGGCTATGAGGATTCAGTCAGGTCACACACGCAACTCAGGCCAGGCCTGGCGCATCTCAGGGGCCTGGCTATATTCTGACTCTCCTAAGAAAGGTCATCCTGGTCTGGCCCACAAAGCATACAGGACATCACCTTTCCAGCCTGAAGCAGTAGCTAACAGTGACTGAATACCTTCTGTGTGGTAGGCCCAGTGCACGGTGCTCTCTAGGGCCAGAACCATCCCTGCCAAAATCATGGAGAAACTGTTCGCCATGGACTGGATTCCCAGGGTTGGACTCAGAGAGGATAAGCCTGCCATGGAGTGGGCCGGAACTGAGCTACAAACTTGGCCCAAATGACCAGGATGGTGAGTCATTTTGACCCTGCTGGTTCATGGCTTCTTGTGGGCTCTGAGTTTCTTGATAATTCAGGCTATCGAGGAAGTGGTAGTCCAGAATGAGGTAGTGTCTGTCCCCACCCAGAAGAGCAACCACTTAAAGTGGTGCCTCTGTCCCCAAGGAGAGGCCATGGGAGACAGCCAGAGCCTCAGGCAGCAATCTGAAGTCTGCTTTGGTGAGGAGGGTGGGGACTGACTTCAGCAGGATTCCATCCCCCTACGTCTCCACCCTAGGGTCTGACCTGTCAGCAGGAACCCTTGGCAAGCTCCTCTTCCATCCCAGAACCAACCAGCAAGACTTGTGTGTTTCCCTGTGAGAATTTCATGAAAGGGACTGAGGCCTCTGGAAGCCAATACAGGTGCCCTAGAGCTTAGGATCTCCGTCCCAAACTTATCTCACCCTCCACCGTCTGCCCCCAGGAACTGTGGTCCAGAGACCCCAGAAACACTCACCGAGGTACCCCCCCCCACACACACACAAGTGGTTTTTACCCACCCTTGCTAGTCAAACTCTGAGATCCAAAGAGGGGCGGAGGGAAGCAGTGCAAGTAACTGGCTAACTTTTTGCACCAGGACAGTCTCCTGCCTGATCAACAAGCTCTGAACAGCTCAGCCAGAAGTGCTCTGGGCCCAATAGGCCTTTCTGAGCCTCCTAAGTGGGGCCACACAGTCAGCCAGATAAGCAAGTGTCAGTCCAGAGGCAGGAGGAGCCTGGGAGGAAGGCTGCATGACCGAGATAACACCCACAGGACAGTGGCCAGGCTGCTAAGTCGTGCACACTGCTGTCCCTCCCAAGGGAGGCCAGCAGGGAAGCTGCTGCGATACCCAAGGGAAAGGCTGCAGAGGGGACTCCATGCCTCTTGCCCCTCCAAGGACTGGCCTTCACGTTTCTGCAAGTAATTGGGCGTCCCGAGACACATCACAGCTCCTATGCATTAAGTTCTACCATTTCTTTTATTGTCAGGGGAAAAGCAATGACAGAACCAAATCAACACTGGTAAAATCTGCTCATGCAAGGCTTGCAAATCAACCACATGATGCTAGCAGCTACTGCAAAATAAACTCATGGTTGCCAGGGGAAGGGATAGTTAGGGACATTGGGAAGGTCATGTACATACTGCTATATTTAAAATGGTTAACCGACAAGGACATTTTGTAGAGCACAGGGAACTCTGATCAATGTTATAATGTTATATGCCTGCTCAAATGAGAGAAACTCTGTTACTTTCATGTAATTCTCAGATGGAAACACACAAGCCTTATTGGCTGGTTCTGGGATGGGGGGGGGGGGTCGGTTGGAATCGATACATGTATATGTATGGCTGAGTCCCTTCCCTGTTCACCTGAAACTACCACAACATTGTTAATGGGCTATATGCTAGTGCAAAATAAAAAGTTTGGGAAAAAAAAATTAGCGGCTACTGTCAATTAAGTAACTGCTGGGACTTCCCCGGTGGTCTAGTGGCTAAGACTCTGTGCTCCCAATGCTGGGGGACCAGGTTGGATCCCTAGTCAGGGAACTAGATCCCACAAGCTTTGACTAGAGATCCTACATGCTGCAACTAAGACCCAGCTCAACGACAGTATGGACAGTAGCCTCCCAGGTTCCTCTGTCCATAGAATTCTCCAGGCAAGAAAACTAGAGTGGGTCGCCATTCCCTTTCCAGAGGATCCTCCCTACCCAGAGATTAAATCCAGGTCTCCTGCATTGCAGGCGGATTCTCTACCATCTGAGCCACCGGGCAAGCCTAATATATAAATATATATATATATATATATTTAAAACATACCTAACCTTAGTGCTATATTTAAAATGGATAACCAACAAAGGCCTATTATATAGCACATAGAACTCTGCTCAGTGTTACGTGCCAACCTGGATGGGAGGGGGGTTTGAGGGGAGAATGGATACATGTGTATGTATGGCTGAGTCCCTTTGCTGTTTACCTGAAACTATCACAATGTTGTTAATTGGCTATACCCCAGTACAAAATGGTGTTAAGAAACAATAAAAATTTTTAAAAAGAAAAGGTACCTCCTGCAAGCCAGGCACTGTGCTGAGTTTATTGAACTCCAGTAGTTGTTATAAATGTTCCTTGAAAGGTCACCTCCCCTGCGAGGCCTTCCCTGATCATTCTGGTCGAAGTGCTACTCATGTTCACATTATTGCCCTCACAGACGTGTCCCTCTCTGAAATGTTCTTATTTCTTTTTCTTATTTTGGCCACATGGTGAGGCTTGTAGGATCTTAGTGCCTTGACCAGGGATTGAACCTAGGCCCTCAGCAATGAGAACACAGAGTTCCAACCACTGGACCACCAGGGAGGTCCCATTAATGTTCTTATTTCTTCATCTGCTGGTTAAACGACATGTGTCTTCCACCATTGGTCATCTCCAGCGCCTGATTCAATGTCTGGTACACTGTTGCTGCATTAATTCCTCAGCCCCTCTTCTGTGTAAGAGCAAGGTGGGAGAGGCAAGTCCCTTGATCCCCAGACCTGGTCTGCCAGCACCCAAGATGGGAACCAGAAATCTTCAGAGGCTGGAGATCTGTGCAAAGCACAGAGGCTTGGGCTCAGGAGAGGCCAGTTTCGAGCCTGGATGCAAGGGTAGGGTGGCTGCAAGCTGGACTCAGCACTGGGGCTGCTGGGAGGCGTGACTAAGCCAACGCCTCCAGCAAACTTGGCCCAGTGCCTGGGAGATGGATTTCACTCAATTTTCACAACAAACCTATGATGGAAGTCCAATAACTACCCCCATTTGACAGGTGAGGAGGCTCAGAGAGGGGCAGTTACTTGCCCAAGATCACACAGCTAAGTTGGGACAGTGTAGGATTTGAACTTAGTCCAGTGAGTGGGTCTGGGACCCAAGAGATCTGGGTTCTTTTAAGTCCTGACTCTGGTGCTGATGCTGTGTATCCTGGGACAAGTCACTTGGCTTCTCTGGGCCTCATTCTCCTCTTTTGTTAAATAAGTTGATGAAGCTAGTGGACTGTGTCTGCTGAAGGGCTTCATAAGAAGAAGCCCCTAGGCTCAATTCCTCCAGCGAAGCTCGTCCTTGGCTAGGCTTGTCTGGGGTGGCACGGGGGCACCACAACCTTTTGAACAGCTTCTTTTTTCTGAGGGCAGGAAGCTGAAGGAAGAAGAGTCAGATGGCCCTAATTCCCCCACAGTGTCATCTCAGTTGAGTTGCTTCACTCCCTGGGCCTCAGTTTTCTCTTTTGTTTAATGCTGGGTTGCAATGAGACCCAGCTCATATATGCATAAGCATGAATAAGTTGATAAATTTTAGCTGTTATGATAATTATTGTTCTCAGCTTACAGACAGCTGTTGGGAGGGTCTGATGATATAAGGCACAGTCAGTGCCTGGCACACAGTAAGCACTCAACAAATGTGCACAGTTATTATTTTTTTAGGATAAATGTGTAGCCTGTGAAATGCATTCATTTCTCTTCACTTAGCAAAAACAAGCTCCTGTGTGCCCTTTCAGCACTTGCATAGCCCTGCACTGGAGGCCAGACTCTAATCCCAGCTCTGATCTTTACTCACTATGTAGCCCTGGTTGAAAGGCTGGCCCTCTCTGAGCCTTGACTTCCTCAGCTGTATAGCAGAGAAGGGGCTTCCCTGGTGGCTCAGTGGTAAAGAATCCACCTGCCAATGCAGGAGATGTGGGGTCGATTCCTAGGTCAGGCAGATCCCCTGGAGAAGGAAATGGCAGCCCACTCCAGTATTCTTGCCTGGGAAATCCCATGGACAGAGGAACCTGGTGGGCTACACTCCACGGGGTCGCAAAAGAGTCAGACACGACTTGGCCACTAAACAACAGCAACACAGCAGCGAACATTTCTAGTACTTCCACTTGATATTGTCACTAAAGGATTAAATGGACTAAACCTATAAATTCTGGCTGTCCTGTTTTGAGCACCCACTAACAGCCAGGCTCTCTGCTAAGCAAATACCTGGGTCATCATCTTGACTATTTTCCTGGCAGAGCCCCTCTGAGGAGGAGGTTGGGGAAGGTGACTGGTCACTTATTGACAGCCTACTATACGCAGGGCGCTTTCTTCATTTGCACCTCCTAAATCTTCACAACAGCCCCGTTAGGTTGGTCCTGGGATGACCTAGTTTCACAGATGGGGAAACTGAGGCTCAGAGAGGCACCTACTGCGCGCCAGCCCCCCGGAGACCTCCTGCCTTCTACAAAGACGGAAACTGAGACCACCTAGTCACTGGGAAGGCTGAGGCCGACGGTCCGAGCCTGGCCGTCCTTCAGGGGGCCGGGCTCGGGCCTCGAACTCTGGGCCATGCCGCAGAACGGCACCCCTCCACCCCATCCTCCCGCCCGTGCCCACCTGATCCGCGGCCGGGCCGGGCGGCCGCGCAGGCCCCTCCGCTCGCCCCGGCCCTGGTCCCGGCCCGGCCGGTCCCGTCAGCGCTGCTAGCTCCGCTCTGGCCGGTACCTGCGTCCGGACACCGCCCGCCGAGCCGACGGTGTCACGGGCCAATGGCGACCACCTCTCGCCTACACTGGCCAATCGTCGTGAATGTCCCACCCTGGAAGGCGGGGCCAGAGGCGTCGGGGACGTTTTGGGCCGCACAGGCCCGGCGGCGCCGCAGCTGCTGACTCCGCCCCTACCGCGTCCTGGCTCCGCCCTAACCTCGGTCCCGCCCCCACATCCCCGACCCCGCCCTATCTCGACTAGGGGCACGAGCGGGGCCGGTGGCGCCACCTGCAGACGACCAGTTAATAAATTAAACCGTTACAGAATTCAACGTGACACCAGCAGAGGGATTTGTGTTCCTCATCTCCCTTAAGCGTCTCATCAGTTCTGGCGGCGGGATGAAACATCTGATCACATTTCACAGAGAAGAAACAGAAACCTAGAGAGGTTAGGGGGCCGTGGAAGAGCCTAAAGCCATCATTTATTCATCATTCATTTTCATTCATATATACAACAAATTAATTGATTAGATGTAATAAACATCAGCAAGAGGGTCTATTATGAGCCAGGCACTGTGCTAGGCCCTGTGGACACAATGTTTATTATGGCAAATAGTGCTGCCCTCACGGATCTCAGCGTAAGGAGTGAAGTGAAGTGAAGTTGCTCAGTCGTGTCCGACTCTTTGCGACCCCATGGACTGTAGCCTACCAGGCTCCTCTGTCCATGGGATTTTCCAAGCAATAGTACTGGAGTGGATTGCCATTTCCTTCTCCAGGGAAGCAGACGTAAACAGCCAGTAATGTAATTATTAATTGCAAAGGTGATAAATTGTAGCGAGCGAGGGAGGCATATCACGGAATATTTGGAAAGTTCAAAAGTAATTCCCTAAAGAAGCAATTGAACTGACAATGTCACATGCAGAGTGTCTGAGGTGGGGTGGGGAATTTCATTAATACTCCTTTCTTCCCCTGCCTTTATTGAGTGTGTAGATCCAGCTTAGTTACCTTAGTCCAACTCTTTCGTGTTGTACTGGCTTATATTTTTCAAAAATGAAATTATAAATCATAGGTTACCTATTGAGGGAAGAAAAATAGAAAGGACAAAATAGAAGCTACACTTTTTAATTTCTTTCTTTTTTTTTTTTTTAACTTTTTGGCTGAACTGATTCCTCACCAGGAATCTGAACCTGTGACCTGCATTAGAAGTGTGGAGCCTTAACCACTTGGAGCACCAGGGAGGTCCCAGAAGCTAAGCTTCTAAAACTGTACCTTGTTTTATACATTCAACTTTACAACCATGTAGATATTTTATATAACTTTAAAACAAAATTTTAAATGTAAGATATCTAAAAAACAAAACTGAAATAAAATGAATTAACCTGTATATCCAGTTGGTGACAAAATAAATCAGAGATGAACTCCTAGTAACTTTAAAACATCAGAATTTGACTGTCCATACTCAGTATAGCGGTGGTGGTGGTACTGGTGGTGATAAAATTGTTATTCTGAGCTTGTGCACACTTAGTCTGGGATAAAGCAAAGGAGTGTCAGTGTCAAGTGTCAGTGTCAAGAACTGGGTTTTTCATAGGGAGTGAAGGAGGCACAGATGTAAGATTGATCACATTAAAGGAAAAAAAAAAACCCTGCGGTCTTGAATTTGAATTGGGAGTATCACGATACATTTCATCTTTATAAAAAGCAAACATTTGCTGCCTCTGTCCACTGAAAAGCCTGCAACAAGCATCCCACAGTCCCAGTTGTGCTCAGTTGTGTCCGACTCTTGCAACTCCATGGACTGTAGCCCACCAGGCTCCTCTGTCCATGGAATTTTCCAGGTAAGAATTCTGGAGTGGGTTGCCATTTCCTTCTCCAGGGGATCTTCCTGACCCAGGGATCAAACCCATGTCTCCTGAATTGGCAGGTGGATTTTTTTTTTCCTTTTTACCACTGGAAGCCTCCATAAGCCCAGACAGTGGTCTCTAAATACCATTTCCATCTGAAAGAGGCTTGGAATATTGAAGAGAAAAACAGACTGAGTCAGGGGCAGGAAATGTACAGATGAACATGGCACACCTTCAAATACCAGAAAGGGAGTATCAAAGACATTCCCTACTAACATGTCAATGGGAACCAATTAGAAGCTTCCATTGGCCACAAATTAGACAATTTCACCCTCAATAAAGATCATGATTGCAGATCAAAACGAAGCAAATGTTCAACTTCATGCACTTGGGGTTTTTTTGTTTGAAAATAATGTCAAAGTGATGAAACAGTTGCAGAAATAATGCACAGAACTCCCATAAACCTTTTGCCCAGATTCCTCAATTGTTAACGTTTCTGAATCCTTTGAGTATAAAATAGATATATGGTGTCTCATTAACCCTTCATGCTTCAGTGTTTAGTTCTTTTTTTAAATTAATTGTTTTGGGCCATGCTCTGTCTTCGTTGCTGTACTCAGGCTTTCTCTGGCTGCGGCAAGCAGGAGCTGTTCTCTAGCGGTGCACCGGCTTCTCACGGCAGCGGCTTCTTTTGCTGTGGAGCACAGGCTTGAGACTCATGGGCTTCAGTAGTTGCAGGACACAAGCACAGCAGTTGCAGCACACAGGCTTAGTTGTCCCTTCGAGAGTGGGATCTTCCCAGACCAGGGATGGAACTCATGTCCCCCGCATTGGCAGGTGGACTCTTAACCACTGGACCACCAGGGAAGTCCCAGAGCTTATTTTTTAAGTAAAGTACATTCTTCTACATAATTATAGTATTATCTTCAAAATCAGAAAATTAATATTGATCCAGTATCACCGGGTAGTTCCCAAATAGCATTCAAAGCTTCAATAAAATTCTTTGAAGCTCCAGACTCCTTTCTAGGATCACTTGTTATATTTTGCTGTGTAATTCAGTCTCCTGCAGTCTGGAACAATTCCTCATCCTTTCCTTGTCTTTCATGACCTTGATATATATATATATATATTTTTTTTTTTTTTACTTGTGTCCATTTATTGATTGCTGGGAATACAGCTTATTGAGAATACATTGACATGCATTTGAGGGGAGAAATTAACCAAACCTGAAAGGAAGCCATTCAATAACCCTGAGAGTTAATAAATTAGGAGAGATTAGATCTAAAGACACAGTGTGTGGGGTGACTCCAACCACCACAGAGGCATCCTTAAGATGCCAGCTGCGAATACTGTGGGAACGTCTCTGTTCTGAATTACTTTGGAACTACCAGGAAAGAGAGAAGATCACTTTGCCTCTTTAGTTCAAACTAATACGAGAAAGAAAGCTGTTCACTGATGTGCCAAAAAACAAAAAAACTTGCTGTCACTTCAAACTGTTTAAGGCAATTCCATTTTTACAAATTCTTCACACCAATTTGTATGCTTTAGACTTATAAGCAGCTCTGAGACTTAGGAAAGATTCACAGCTGATGCGAAAGACTGTAGTCATATCATTCCAGTATCTGCTGAGTCATGCTCTGTTTTAATACTAGCAGATTTTCACAGCATACTGTCAATTTTTCCCCAAGGTGTTGAACTCATTGATAGGATAAAGTGATATAAATTAAAAGAATTTTAGTTACACTTAAAAGGACAGAGAGATTAAATTACTGGAATGTCTCAGATTATAATTAAAAATTATTTAATGATATATGTGGTACATATGACATAAAGATTTTAATCTAAAGGTGTATAAAGCACTGAGACATACTCTTAACTGCAGAGCTACATGCCACAGAGTTTCTCCCAAACTTTTTAATGGGTATTTTTTCCTTAAGATGATAACATCAATGCTGCTTGATATTCAAAATGGTTTGAACTGCTTTCTGTGGTAGCAGGAATAAAAAAGAGAAAACAAAAACGGACATACCCTAGCCCAGTGGAATAAAAAAAAAAGGTGGGGGGAAGATTTTGGCCTTTTTTTTTTTAAGAGGCAGTCTGTTCCTTCCATGAACCGTGTTCTTTTTCCTTAAAGCTCATGGCTTGCAGCGCTGAACAAACCGAGGGGACAAGCACACATCTCGGATGTGATATCTGTCCAGAATCCAATGACCTTGATATTTTTGAAGATTACTGGCTAGTTATTTTGTAGAAAGCCTCTCAATTTGCCTTTCTCTAATATTTCCTCATTAGGGACAGAAACCACCGAAATGATACTGTGTTCCCGGTGCATGTATCAGGAGGCAGAGAATCTTGCATACGCACAGAAACATGTATAAATTCTTTTTCATGTTCTTTTCCCTTATAGGTCATTACAAAATATTGAGTAGGGCTCCCTGTGCTATGCAGTAAATTCTCCTTTATCTATTTTATATATGGAGTGAGTGAAGTGTAAGTCACTCAGTTGTGTCTGACTCTTTTCAATCCCATGAACTACACGGTTCATGGAATTCTCCAGGCCAGAATACTGGAGTGGGTAGCTGTTCCCTTCCCCAGGGGATCTTCCCAATCCAGGGATTGAACCCAGGTCTCCTGCATTGCAGGCAGATTCTTTACCAGCTGAGCCACCAGGGAAGCCTAGTAGTGTGTATATGTTAATTGCAACCTCCCAATTTATCCCTCCCTTCAACCCACCAGTCATTTCTGAAGGCTACTTGGGAACCAACTCAAAATCTTCAAAATTATGAAACTTAAAAATTGACAAGCAAATAGAGAATTAATTATTTACAGTGGCTTATACCATCTGTGGGGCTTCCCAAGTGGTGTTACTGGTAAAGAACCTGCCTGCCTTTGATGCCTGGGTCGGGAAGATGCCCTGGAGGAGGAAATGGTAACCCACTCCAGTATCCTTGCTGAAGAATTCCATGGACAGAGGAGCCTGGTGGGCTACTGTCCATAAGGTCACAAAGAGCCAGACACGACTGAAGCAACTTAGCATGAACACACACATACCATCTGTACCTCCAGGTAACCACATAGATGAAGGGAAATTTCTCTTTACATATGTATTTCAAAAGTAAATGAAGAAGAGGAAGGGGATATATGTATACTTATAGCTTATTCACATTGTTGAACAGAAGAAACTTTACAAACAGCATTGTAAAGGAATAAGAATAATTTTTCTCCAATAAGAAAAATAAATAAAATAAAAATGAAAAAGGAAATAATTTTAGAAAAGAAAAATAAAGCAAAAGCTCATGAAGAAGGATAGGATTTGAAAATAAACAATAGTTATCATTTTGTAACTCTTAACAGATTATTAATCTAGGTGATGCTTCTCACCAGCTGCTACCACCATGAATGAGAAACGCACTGATATTACCTGCCACCTCGGGTTATGTACACAATATTACCTACAAAGTGTCCAGTCCTAAATCCGATCAACCTCTAGATCTAACTATTCATTTACATTGTTGGAAGGACTGATGCTGAAGCTGAAGCTCCAATACTTTGGCTACCTGATGGGGAGAGTCGACTCATTGGAAAAGACCCTGACACTGGGAAAGACTGAAGGCAGGAGGAGAAGGGGGCGACAGAGGATGAGCTGGTTAGATACCATCATTGACCCAATGGACATGAGTGTGAGCAAACTCCAGGAGATGGTGGAGGACAGAGAAACCTGGCAAGTTGCAGTCCATGGAGTCACAAAGAGTTGGACACCACTTGCCACTGAACATTCATCTACAGGAAATTTGGGGGACAATGGGACACATCAAATGCCACACTGTGTCCAAAGAGACAGAAAGCAGATTAATGATTGCCAGGGGCTGAGGGATGGAGATAGGAGGAGGAAGTAACTGCTTAATGGGTTCTGGGTTTCTTTTTGGAGTGGTAGAAAACTTCTGGATTAAATACTGGTGAAGGTTGCCCAACATTGTGAATATCCTAAAAACCACCAAATGCACTTTTGGAAACAGTTCGGTGGTGAATTTTATGTTATGAGAATTTTGTCTAGAATTTTTAAAAAGCAAAAAGACACTCTAGGGATGCCATAAACAAGAAACTTCAATACAAATGACCCATTTATTTAACAGAAATAAAAGGGGGGATATTGGGAGATTGGGATTGACATACACACAGTACTATACATAAAATAGATGATAAGAACCTACTGTATAGCAGAGGAAACTCAATACCCTGTAATGACCTTTATGGGAAAAGAATGTAAAACAGGGTGGATATATGTTGTATGTGTATAATAACTGGCTCACTTTACTGTACAGCAAAAATTAACACAATATTGTAAATCAACTGTACTTCAATAAAATTTTTAAAAATAGGGACTATCCTGGTGGTCCAGTGCAGAGGATACAGATCCGATCCCTGGTTGGGGAAGATCCCAGGTGCCATGGGGCAAGTTGGAGCATCTCTAAACTAAGCATGGAGCAAGTAGCCACAGCTTCTGAGCCTGCCTGCTGCAACTACTGAAGCCCACACACTTAGAGCCTGGGCTCCACAACAAGAGAAACCCCTGATCACTATAACTAGAGAAAAATCTGTGCACAGCAACAAAGACCCAAATACATACAATTAAAAAAAACATTTTAAGACAAACAAAAGGCAAGAAAACAGAGGGATCAGAGGGGGAGAATGTGTACATTAAAAGCGATCAAAGAGAAGTGTCAACCAATTGGAGCCAGTGGACTGTGAGTCAAATAAATCATTAACAAATTATAAGACAATCAGGAAAAGTAAACACTAGCTCTTTGATGATATTAGGGACTTACTGCTCATTTCTTTAGGTGGGATGATAGTATCGAGGTGATGTTTTTAAAAGCCTGTATTTTAGACAAACATGCAGAAATATTGATAGCTAGAGCATGTTGGGGATTTGCAAACAGGAGATTAGAGTGAAATTAGATGGGCTGAAGTTGGGTGATGGGGATTCATTAAACTAGTCTGTCTACTTTTATGTGTTAAATTTTTCCATAAATTAAAAAAAAAATTTTGGTATGCTTCTTCCCAGCCTTTTATCTGGGCATCTTCTCCATTTATTAGGGCTTTCTGGCTTATGGTAGACACTCACTAAACACTGGGTAAAGCCCCACAGCTTAGTGGCTACAAACCCAGCTCCAAAGTTGAAATCTGCTCACTTCTTACTAATCTTGGGACCCCTGGGGTGTCACTCACTTCTGTTCCCCATCTCTAAATCGGGGGTATTAAGTTATGCCTACCTCCTAGGGCTGCTGTAAATAGTATATAAATGACATGTAAAAGACTTATTTTTTGTGTGTGGTATCATGTTCTTCTACATATCAGTTCATTTAGGTTAACACAATGCCACAAAAAATTAAACAGAATTACCATGTGGCTCAGCATTTCCACTTCTGGGTATGTGTGTGTGTGTGTATATATCAGTCACTCAGTCATGTTTGACTCTTTGCAACCCCATGGACTATACCTGCCAGGCTCCTCTGTCCATGAAATTTTCCAGGCAAGAATACTGGAGTGGGTAGCCATTTCCTTCTTCAGGGGATCTTCACAACCCAGAGATCCAACCCAGGTCTCCCACACTGCAGATTCCTTATCATCTGAGCCACCAGGGAACTTCTCTGGGTTATGTATTCAAAAGAAATGAAAGCTGGAACTCAGATATTTGTATCACTGTGTTCATAGCGGCATGATCCACAAGTGCCAAAAGATGGAAGCAACCCAAGTGCCCATCCACAGATGAATGGATGCACAAGAAACAGAATATCCATACAATGGAATATTATTCAGCCTTAAACAGGAAGGAGTGTCTGACACCTGCTACAACGTGGATGAGCCATGAGGATGTGATGCTCAGTGAAAAGAGCCTGTCACAAATGAGGATTCCACTTATAGGAGGTTCCTAGAGGAGTTAATTTCACAGAGACAGAAAGTTGAATGGTGGCTGACACGGGCTGGAGGAGGGAAAATGAGGAGTTCGTGTTTAGTGGAGACAGAGTTTGAGTTTTGTAGGGTGAAGAGTTTTGGAGATGGATGGTGGTGATGGTTGGATAATATGATACTTAATGTCGCTGAGCCATATACTTAAATGGTTAAGATGGTTATTTTTTTTTAAAGATGGCATGCTTCATGATATGTGTATCTTATGGTAATTATGTATACTTTACCGTAAAAAAAAAGAAGACTTAAGAACAGTGCCTGGCACAGAGAGAAAACACAGTGCTTATTAAATTACTGTAATTGAAACAGCATTGCAGGACTGTGACCCCCCCAAGGGCACAGGGACACATATTCTTGTTCTCAGGTATGTGCCCCAGGCCTGGGTCATCACAGAGGCTCCAGAAAGACTTGATTTTGGGGGGTGGGGACGCTGCTCGCAATGCAGGATCTTAGTTCCCTGACTAGGGAATGAACCTGTGGCCCCCTGCAGTGGAAGCAAGGAATCCTAATCACTGTACTGCCAGGGAATTCCCAGATTTCATCTTCTGATCGCCTGACACCCTTCCGGTGCCTCATCACTTTACCTGGCCCTCCTGAGACCTCTTTATACCATCCATTCTCTCCATGCCCTGCCCTGTCCAAACCCAGGGGAGTCAGCACCCCCCAGGGGCTGTGTGTTCAGCCCTGGAGTGTGCAGTCCCACAGGACCCCCAGTGCTCTCACTGGCTTTGGCCCCCTGGACCACACATCCTGACTCCATCTCCCCTGTCAGAACACCCCTGTGGCTCTGGTCTCTGAGCTCTTCCAGGAAAAATGTGTCAGGGTCTGTCCATCCCTCCTGGCAGGGCAGCCAGAGCCTGGAGGGCGTGCCACCCGCACAGCCCCCCTGCCCCTCAACCCCTCTGGTGGCTCTCCTAGGGCTCAAGGGCACAACTGGCTTCTGCCAGAGGCTGGAACTTCGAGAACAGCTGCAGGCACTCAGGTGATGGGGTGGGGGAGACACAGACACACACACACACACACACACACACACACACACGGTCACGTGATCAGGGTGGGGTTGGGGCATTGCTCTGCCCCCTCTACAGTGAGAAGTGACCCTCAGGCCAGTCCTGCCCACACGGGCCAAGGGGAGAAGCTAGGTCCTGAGGAGACCCAGAGGAACCGTCAGCACCCACCACCCCTCCTCTGTCACGGGTGTCCCCCCAGTGGGCACTCCTCAAAGGTTGGTCTAGGATGGAGTGAGCTGGGGTGGAGCTGACATCGAGCAAGGGACAGCTGAGGAGGAGGCCAGGTGGGCGGTAGAATGTCAGCAGTGAACCCCAACCTGGGGTCTGAGAACGGGGAGCAGTAGACACTGCCCACCCATTCACACCCTCAGGTCTTAGGGCTGGCAGTCCTAGTGCGGGGAGTCTAACTGCCTACCCCCAGCCTTTCCTCCCTACCTCGGGGCGGCAGGAAGAGTGTCCACCCAACCACACCCTCACCCACCCCAGGACCACGGTGGGCTCTGCTCTGTCCTGGGTGGGGGCCAAGCCATGGCGACGGGCGCCTGCAGTGAGACCCCAGCTCAGGAGCACCGCCTGGCAGAGAAAAAGAAGACAAAGGCGCAGCGGCAGGTTTCTGTACAGGAAGTTCGAATTATACATTTTAGTAACCGGGCGAGAGAAACGAGGCATCCGGGCAACAATGCAGGGGCCACAGGGAGAATAAAAGATCGAGAGCTAGGGTTTGGCGTAAATCTTACAAAGTGTATAAAGAATCTGTGTTTCTCTACAATAACAAAAAACCAAAGGCTACAAGAGCGGTTGTATATACAAAACACGGAGATATTGCTTCACTTGCAAACAGGTTCCTGACCAGACGGGGAGACAAAACAGAAAGGGGGGCACGGGATGGGGTGAAGGCTGGAGAGCGCGCTGCGTGCAAAAAGGAGGGGAAGGTGGGAAGAGGGTCTTCTCCCAGCATAAATCTACAGGCAGGAGCTTGAGTCGCGCACGCGCGGGAGAGGCTGAAGGCGTGCGCGGTGCCGGCTGTGCGTGGGCGAGCAGGAGGTTGAGAGCCAAGTGTCCGCCTGCCCAGCCCCCGGCGCCTTGCTCGTCCGGCTGAATCAGCCAGGAGTGGGGTTCAGGGTGGCAACCCCCCAGAGAGAGAGGGCGGCGATCGCTCCCCCGAGGCTGCCGTGGAAAACTGGAGGAGCCTGCTGCTCATCCCCCTGGCCTCTGGCCCGCGCCTTCCTCCTACCACCCTCCCCGCCCCGCAGAGATGAGAGGCCCACTGGAACCCAAGGAGAGCAGGTGCAGCAGCCAGGGGCTCCTAGCTTTCCTTGGTCTGGTTCTTCGTGCGGAGCTCGAGGGGAGGGCGGGAGCCAGTCATAGAGGGGCGGGAGGGTGGGGGCGGAGCAATGAGGGGGGCGGAGGGCCGGGACGTGCACGCACGCTCAGAACAGGCGCGGGGCGGTCACAGGTTCTGGCAGCACTGCAGCTTGTTGGGTTTTTGTCCGTCGGTGGTGGGCGGCACGCTGATGTCCACAACGTTGTTTCCGGGGGACTCGTCGTGTGCTGCACGGTCCGCAATCTGCTTCTGTGACACGATGCGATAGATCTCTATGGGGTCGGGGGAGGGAAGCACCGGGTGAGGCCGCAGTACTCTTCTGGATGTCACCTCCTCCAGGCAACCCTCTGGATGCTGAGTTGGAATCCCTCCCAAAGGCTCCCACTGTGCCCTGGGCGCCCGTAATGGGCTCCCGGAGGTTCCCCCCAATCCCCAAGGCTAGCTGTGTACCCGGGAACAGAAGGACCCACACCTGTCTGCACATGTACCTCCCAGCCAGGGCCACTCGGTTCTGTAAGATCAGAGGCCTTCTTTTCCGAAGGAGAAATTTCCAGAAGCCCGGGGGCTCCAAGTCCCTGAGGCCACATGCCCCCCCAGCAGACCCTGCAGGCTGTTCTCCAGTGAAGCTACCCAGGGCCCACCTGCAGGAGGGTCCCCGTGTTCTGAGTGACAGTACGGGTGGGGCCTGGCCTCATGCTGTGGAGCAGGCCTTGTCTGTCCCCATGTCCAGACTGCACAGTGGTTTTCATGAAGGAAGGTTTGGGGCTGTGCTCTGCAGCATGTGACCCAGGTGGCTGGGCCCTGCTCATGCCACCCTCTGAGACCCCAGCTGGGCCCTGTGACCACCTGTGAGGATGTTCTTAAACGCTTCCTCCACGTTGGTGGAATCCAGGGCTGAGGTCTCAATGAAGGACAAGTTGTTCTTTTCTGGAAGAGAGGATATGGCCCAGGTGAGTCAGCTGCTAGGGGTGGGGTGGGGGGCACCCCTACCCTCTCCTGGGGACCCTGCCTGCCTGCCCACTCACCTGGTCCAGGAGATGAAGGTCAGGGGCCAAAGGGGTAGGACTGGATACTTACTCTCAGGGAGGGGAGGCTGGCTCTGTGGCCACAGGCACAGAAGACGCACCCAGTGTGGGCCAGCTGTCTTGCCTGCCTTCCAGATGCTTCTCTGACATCTCAGTCAGAGTCCCGCTCTCAGAAGCATGGCCCCTCGAGGCCCTGGCCAGAGCAGATGACCCAGAGTGACCCACTAGCTGCCCTCTGGCCACCCCTTCAGGTCTGGCGGGCACTCACCTGCGAAGGCGCGGGCCTCGTCCGTGGGCACAGCTCGCAGGTGGCGCAGGTCGCTCTTGTTGCCCACCAGCATGATGACGATGTTGCTGTCAGCATGGTCCCGAAGCTCCTTCAGCCAGCGCTCCACGTTCTCATACGTCAGGTGCTTGGCAATGTCATATACCAGCAGGGCACCCACTGCGCCACGGTAGTACCTTTGAGGATGGAGGGGCGGGGCCAGGCGTGAGCTGAGCCAGTGCCTGAGGAGGCTTCCAGGGCTCCATGGGCAGCAGCTCCTTGGCCTGAGGGGTGACCAACGTGGCCTCGAGAGACAGGCATGTGTCCTGAGGCCCCAGCTCCACCCCCCAGATTCAGTTCAGAAATGGGGAGGCTGAGGAGGGAGTTGGGAGTCTAGAGTCAGAAGACACTCCTTGGGTCAACCACTAAAAGGAGAAGACCGCCACACAGGGAAGGGGAAGAAGCTCTAATGCCTGCTGTGGCCTGGCCTGTCCAGGGCACCAAGCAGACAGATGGACAGGCATTCAGTCCAAGAGATCAAGGAGCGGAGGAGGAGACCTGGCCTCAGTGAAGGGAATCCAGGAGGCAGCAAGTGGCTGATGCAAGTTGGAAGGGTCAGGGAAGAGGCAGCCTGAGGGGATCATGATGGCCACCGGGAGGCTAGGATGGAGTGGGACATGGTGAGCACTGGTAGGGGGCACTGGTGGGGGGCTGGGCGGGCTGAGAGACAGGCTGAGGCACAGGCAGAGGGGAGTGGCCCAGGCCAAGACCGACGATGACAGCTCTCACCATGCAGCCAGTGCCCAGCAACACGGCAATACCTCAACAGGACCCAGGGGTCAGAGGGGCTGTGGGGCGTGCCCACCTGGGGGTCACAGCATGGCCAAGACTGGGCACCAGCCTTCTAGTGGGTCCACAGCTCCCAGGGATCTTGTCCCTCCACCCTGGGCCTCCTGCTCTCGGGGTTGTGTTCACGATCCCCCTCTCCCCTGGCCCTGCTGCTCACGCCGAGGTGATGGCCCGGTAGCGCTCCTGGCCAGCAGTGTCCCAGATTTGTGCCTTGATGGTCTTGCCGTCCACCTGGATGCTGCGGGTGGCAAATTCCACACCGATGGTGCTCTTGCTCTCCAGGTTGAACTCGTTGCGGGTGAAGCGGGACAGCAGGTTGCTCTTCCCCACGCCCGAGTCCCCAATGAGCACCACTGTGGGGAGAGGTGGGGAGGGGCGGGGAGGGGCACGAGTGAGGCTCCCTGGGCCAGAAGCGGGCAGTGCCCCAGAGCCGAGACCCCACATGCCTCCCACGTCCACCCACAGGGCCTTCACAGCGGCCTCCAGGGTGCTGCAGACGCATGACAGAGTCAGATGGAGCGGAGTCAGTGCTGTCGTGGGCCCCTAGCCCAACACGAGTAGGGTCGTTCAGAGCAGGGCTGCCCCTGATGGGACCCAGGCACTGGGCAGAAGGCAGCCTGGGGAGTCGCAAACCTCAACAGTCGCAAACTTCCCTGGTGACCTGGGAGGTCAGGGCAAGCCTCAGGATGGGTGACCTTTCGCAGGTCACTTAACCTTTCTGGGCTGCCTCTTCCACAGGAAGACAGTGACAGGAGCACTTCAGGGAGGGGGTCATGGGAATGTCTGGGATCAGAACTCAGCCAACATCTCGTACACTAGGACAGGTTTGCGGGGTGGAGCGGGGGTCAGATCATCCTGCAGGCACTCCGGAACAAGAGCCTGCCTGAGCCGTGAACGCGGAGCAGGGCAGAAAATGGGTGAGTCTCTCTCCACTCTTCCCTGTATCGTGCTACCTGTCCCCACCTGTGGAAGCCCTGCCTCTGGGGGCCCAGCCGCTCCAGGCTCTGGGCTGGAAAGGCCAGGAGGGGCTGCGCTCAGACCCAGAACACAGTCCCGGGGACTCCTGTCAGTGTGTGCACGGTGTGTGCGCAGTGCAGAAGAAACAGCGTCTCTTTCTAGATGCTCCAGTTGGAAACCACAGGGACGCCCAAGCGTTGGTCTTAGGCTCTGGCACTCCAGGGGCTGCGGACATGGTCGGTTGCTCAAGGCCCCAGCGAAGTTTTTCCTTGATGAGAAATTTTATGTGTGTGCACCCAGATTCCTGCTGCTTCTTACCGCTTTGCTGCTCCCGGACCCCAGACAAGAACTTCCATGTATATTCTCAGCTTCGACGAACAGGCTGTTTTTCTCTAAGGCCGCCAGAGGGCGCCTGTGAGCACCCGGAGTGGGTTCCCCCCACCCCCCACCCCCTCCTAGGGCTCCCACATCCAAAGTCCGGAGACCAAGGGGCCCTGCATGACCTGCCCCGTGCCCTCCCTGCCCTCACCTCCCCTCTTTTTCCCCCTCACTCACTCTGTTCCAGACACGTGGGCCTCCTCGCGACACTACCCTTTACCTGGAAGGTTCTTCCCCAAGTACGCACCGGGTTCCTGCTCTCCTCTGTGTGGCCCCTCAGGTGGCACTTGATCAAGGAAACCAAACCCTGCCATTCTCCTAAAACATCACTCCCCAGTCCCCTTTCCTGCCTTTCCTCCATAGCTTCCAACCCACCACACTCGCCAGTTTTCATTTAATGATTTTTTTTGTCACTCTGCCTCAAGGGCAGCCATCTTGGACAGTCTGGCTTCCTGTTGTATCCCCAGGACCTGGTGCGGTGCCAGCGCACAGGACACTGCTGATTAATACCTACTGGATGAACAAATACCAAAGGGGCTGGCGGAGCTTCCCAAGCCCACCTCTCCCCCACTGGGAGATGCCCAGGTCACCATCCTCGGGCTCTAAGTAAGGAGGGGTAGGCCAGGCAGCTCCCAGGACTCAGTGCGCTCTCTGGACTGGCCGCATTAGAGCCAATAACAAAAAGAACAAGAAGAATGTTCTGTGCTGAGAAAGCTCTTGATGTGCCCTCACCTCACACATACATCACATGACCCATTTTACAGATGAGAAACTGAGGTGCAGACAGGGGCAGCCACTTGTGTGGGTCCATCCAGTTGAAGAGCGGTTCAGCAGGATGTGAACCCAGGATTCCTAAGTACAGGGTTGAGCTCTGGGGTCTGGGTTTAGCCTCCTCCTCTCCCACTATCTGGGGTATCCTGACCCCCTACAGTAGCTGGCAAACTCCTATTCATCCTTCAAACCCCCTGGGTTCAGGCACTCCTCTCCTCTCAAACTACCACGTGGCCAAGCCATTGATGACAATGCCAATGTCCTCTCCTGACACCACGGGCACTGGACACAAGAATGCCAAGTTGACTTCAGAGAATGGTGGAAAGAGGTCCGTGAACATGGGCCTGAGGGCCAAGGACTCCCAGCCAGGCCAGTGGGGCCACAACTGGACTGACTGTGGGCCCACTGTTCATGCCCCAAACCCCTGACCTCCTTCCCATGGTGGTGGCATGAATCTGGCCAAAGCCAAGAAGGTTTGCACACAGTGCTCATGTCCTCAGGAACAGAACAGGAAATGAGGAGGAAGAGGGTCTCTTTGGGCCCAGCCCTGTATTCCCCCTACCCTCTCACTGTCTCCCCAGCCCTGTCCATCTGTCCAGCCTGGGGGTCCCATTCGCCACATGGGGTCTGCTCTGGCCCAGCCAACAACCTCTTGAGCCCCACAGGCCAGGCCCAGCCCTAAGGGCTTTGTTATAGAGTTCACCGGGCCACCCCAGGGACAGACGCTCACATGATCATGTATAGTTGGGGATGCTTAACCCAGAATGACCAAGTCCCCTGGCCCACGGTCACGCCGTGAGAACAGTGGAGGCCAGAGCCACACAATGGCCACCAGCCACAGCCGAGACAAATGGCCCGGAAGCCAGGGCTGCCCCCTAGGTCCCTGGCACGCGGTGCTCAGTGCACAGAACTGGCTGGTGAGGCAGTGGCCAGGCCAGTCCTGTGTGTAGGCTGTGGAATGAGGATGGCATTGTCCAAAGTACAAGTCATCTGTTGTCTCAGGGAAAGAAAGAGCCCTTGAGGACATGGCCCCCAGCATTTCCCCAGAAGTTGGTGGCATCACTGGCCGGGACACAGTCCCCCAGGGCACACCACTTGGCTGGCCAAGCAGGCAAGCCCCGCTGGCAAAAACAAAGAGCTGGCACCTCTTGGAAACCCTTGGTCCCCTGCCCTGCCCCAGGACAGTGCAGCACACCCAGAGTCTGACACTCAGGCCACTGAGTGGCCACCAGGGGCGCTGGCCCCCCCACTCCAGGTCGATCAGGGGTCACAGATGCTCCTCCTGGGGCCACAGATGCTCCCACTGTGGACCTCACTGCCTGGTCCATCAGAGGAGAGGTCAGGGGAACCCCTGGGGAATTGACGGGCAGGCTGGGGAAATGGCCTCTGGCTGAAAAGGATAAAATGTTAGCAGGATAAAAGTGAGGATCTATAATTAGATACAAATAAATAAACTCACTTCTGGGGGTGGGAGGGATGAGCCCTGAGGAAAAGGAGAAGCATGTGGGAAAACCCCCAGGGGGATCTGTTGGCCTTGACCGGCAGGACAGGGGAGCCAACCTGTGATGTGCCTGCCAGAAAAGCACGCTGGTGCTGGGAGGGCTGGGCAGAGGGCAGCCAGTGTCCTGAGTGAGCAGTGTGGCCCCTCCATGCCCAGGGCAGGGCCAGAGAAAGGTGTCTGAAACCTGGGGGAGTCTGGGCACAGGATGGGGGATGGGAGGATCACAAACCCCTCCACTTCAGAAGGGCTCCCCCCACCAGGGGGCAGGGCGGGGGAGCGGTGTGGTGAGAAAGTGGATCCTTGTCAACCCTTCCGGCACAGCTGTGTCTGGACACCTCTCTACTGCCCAGGCCTGACCCTCTGTAGGCCACGGGGTCGCAGGATGGCCTATGGGGGGAAGCGTATTCGCGTTTCTGTCCACTCGCCATATTTATGGCCAGTGATGCGATGGTGGCAGCTCACCTGCCTGGTGTCTTCCTTCTTTATTTCCCAGAGTCAGAATTTCCTTTTCCTATTTAACTGAGTGGATTCACAGACAAATATTAAAAGATAATTGGCGGGGGGCGGGGGTCCTTCCCTGGTGGCTCAGTGGTAAAGAACTGCCTGCCAGTGTAGGAGACACAGGTTCGACCCCTGGTCCAGGATGATCCCTCATGCCACTGGGCAGCTAAGCCTGTGTGCCACAATTATTGAGCCTGGGAGCCGAAACTACTGAAGTACGCATGCCCTAGTGTCTATGCTCTGCAACAAGAGAAGCCATAGCAATGAGAAGCCCACAGAAAGTAGCCCCCGCTTGCCGCAACAAGAGAAAATTCTGCACAGCAACAAAGACCTAGCACAGCCAAAAATAAATAATAGAGGGTCAAAAAATAATAGAGAGGTCCTCTCACAAGGCATTAAGTGTGAAGGTGAGGTCTCAGATGACCAGACTGGGAACCGCTGACCTTGTGGGTTAGACTGTCACTTCTGACCCAGTTCAAGGTCAGCAGGGCACCTGCTGGAGCGCAGGCGGAGAGGGCAGTGGGGCAGGCAGGCATTGCCCCCTGGGGCCAGTTGTCCCTGAAGTATTTCCAGAAAGAGGACTCAGGAGATGGGTCCTGGGAAGCGCACAGCCCAGTTCCAGTGCCCCTGACCCAGTAACTGTACTTCTGGGAACAGACTTCAAGGAAATAAACCACAGGACAAAAGATGACTCGTGCAAACACTTGGAACTGGATTATTAACAACAACAAATGGTTGTGTTCCGAGTGGGCCTGGAATTAGCTCTCAAGGGTGGCCAATGTCAGCTGGGGAGCCCAGCTCAGCAGCATAGGACCTGATCAAAGCCTAGGTTGGCACAGAATGCTCTGGAAAGTCAGTGACCCCTAAACCAGCCCTGCAAATAACAAGTGAGGAAGGACCACAGAAACACTGGGAGGGGGAATTTCCCTGGTGGTCCAGTGGCTAAGACGCCATGCTCCCAATGCAAGGGGGCCAGGGTTCGATCCTTGGTCAGGGTACTAGATCCCACATGCCGCAACTAAGTCCTGATGCAGCCAAATAAATAATATTTAGAAAAGAAAAGAGACCCTGGGAGGAACAGCCCCTGCCCAGGCCTGCCTCAGCAGTTACACATGCAGGTGGGGGCCAGTCAGCACCTGGGGAGCAGTCCCCTGGAGTAGGCTGGGTAGACACAGGCACCATCTGCTGCAGGACTGGCATCCAGGTCACCTGTCACCCACCCTCAAAGCCCTGACAGAGTGTCCATTCTCGCCTCTAAAGTGAGACCCCCCAGGACTCAGTCAGCACCTGAGCCCAATGCCTGCCGACCACAGAGCCTCACCTGCTGGCAACCTATGAGCTTGCAAGCAGCTCCTGGAGCCCACAATGCTGTGTGACAGAGTGGCACAGGGACTCCCTCTGCCCAGAAACCGTTCACCACTGGAGAGCCCACTTTCTACATCCCCAAGGTCCCCAGAACCCCAGACTCAACCGGGGATGATACCACAGACACATGGTGACGAACACACTACATTCACAGCCATGACCAAGCTCCCCCAATGAGGCAAAGTTGCCAAAGGCTGGCATGGGAGGTAGCATGGCAAGGGTGTCCTGAGTGGGTCTGAAGTTAGCTCTCAAGGGTGGCCAGTGTTGGCCAGGGAGCACAGCTCAGCGGCACAGGACCTGGCCAAAGCCCAGGTTGGCACAGAAGGCTCTGGAAAGTCAGTGACCCCAAAGCCAGCCCAGCAATGGATGCCTGACCTGCCCACCTCTTACTTGAAGCTCCTAGAGCCCTCTGTTCCCTGGCCAAGAAAGATCCTTCGGTAGGCTGGAGGAGGAGGTCTGACAACCCCACTCAGATCTGACAACCCCAGATACACTGCTTAAGTGGTCTGGGTTCAAATCCTGCTCCAGCACATAAACTGTGCCTGTTTCCAGGTTCGTAAAGAGAAAGACTGGATAATACAATACCGACCTCACAGGGTGGTGGCGAGGGCTTCAATGAATTCACGTGTGTAAAGTGCTTAGAAAAGTGCAGGTACTTGGAGAGTGCTCTTAAGAGTTCTAAGAGTTAACCATCAGGTCTGGGTTTAGCACACAGTCCCTAACTCCCGGCACCTCCCCCAACTCAGGTGCCCCTCAACGCATTTCCGACTCCACTTCCCAATCCAGGGTCCAGGCCCCCCCACACACACCTTGACCCCCATTGTTCGCCCCTACCTTCCCGGGCAACCTACAGATGCACTGCCACTAATCAAAACAGGCCCCTCCCACTCGGTGAGAGCACCGCCCCCATTCGCCCAGCCCATTTCTTGGACACGCCCACCACATCCTAGCACCGCCTCTAACGGCCCCGCCCCCATCACGAAGGGAGCTTTCCACTCAGCCCGGCCCGCCAAATGCTGGGGCGGCCCCGCCCCTCTGAAGGCACCGCCCCTAACGGCCTCTCCCACTGCCCGGGGCCCCACCCCCTCTGGGCCCTAGCCCCGCCTCGGCGCATCCCGGGCCCCCAAGCCTCTCTGGGCAGCCGGCCTCGCATGGCCGCGCACCCTGGCCCGAACTTGACCAAGACCGGCCTTCACTGGCTTTCCCGGCTGCCCGGCCTGCCGGGCCCCAAGCTTTGGGCTCCGGCCTAGGCCCAGAGGCCTGAAGCGCAGCCTCAGCTCCTGCCTACTACCGCCCGCTTGCCCGTCTGTGCCCCACCGACCGCACCTTTGAATAGGTAGTCGTACTCGTCGTCCCGGGTCCCCATTGTCCTGGCGCTTCCGGCGGGATCGGCGACTCCGCAGCCCCACCACAAACACCCGACGGGGGCGGAGCCGGCGCCGCGCAGAGCGGCGGCCGAATGGCCAATCAACGGTGGGTGGTGTAGCGACCGGCACCCAGGGCAGCCAATAAGAGACGGAAGCAGAGCCTCCGGGGTGGGCGCCTCCGGAGACCCACCTTCTTCGCCCTCGGTCTCCTGGAGAAAGGCGGAAGGAATGCGGACCTTTCCGAAGTGACAGCTTCACCAGCCTATCAGAAGCGAGTTCTGGAAGGCGGGGCGGAAGACTGGAAGAATGGAACGGATTGACGGGGGGAGTAGCCAATGAGAGGTTTGATTCTGATGGTACCGGGCCATCAGAGGACCTGTCCGGGAAGGGAAATAGGGCTACGTCCAGGTAGTGTTACGCTATTTAACGTCCCGATGACGTCATAGGTCAATGCGCGCTGCTCTGCGGTACGCTCACTCCCACCCTCGCTGCCCCAGTAAATGACAGCTCCTGGAGTCTGCGTGTGGACCTTTTCTTCTTAGAGGTCCCCTTCTTTCTGGGTTGCAGTTTCCATCCCTGCAGTGGCCTCAGTTTCCTCACTCTGTATAACAGGGAAGAAACCTTAGGGAATCTTGGAGTATAACTAGATCATTTACCTAAACAGATACTTAATCTACCACCCACCGTCAGTCATTGGGTCTTTGTTTAACAAATATTTATAAATCCTTACTGGATGTCAGAATCCCACTGCCAAGCGGGAGACGCAGGTTTGACTCTGGAGAAGGAAATGGCAACCCACTCTAGTATTCTTGCCTGAAGAATCCCATGAACAGAGGAGCCTGGTGGGCTACAGTCCATAGGGTCGCAAAGAGTTGGACACGACTGAGTGACTAAACAACAACATGTGGGATGTCAGACACTCTCCCCTTCTCTGTCTCTTTATCCTGCTTTATTCCACATCTCCTCCCCCGTAAGGAGGATTTATTTATCTTCCCTTGACATTAAAGTATGTATTTCCCTCTCAATCCTGTTAATAAACAAAATTCAACTGAGTAAATGTGAAGATCTTATTGCCCTTATTAAAAGATTCATGAATCAAGCAGCATCTCATCTATCAAACAAAGATAATTCCCAGATGGTTGTGGTGTTCAGTAACTCAGTTGTGTCCAACTCTTTGCGATCCCATGGGCTGCAGCACCCCAGGCTTCCCTGTCCGTCACCATCTCCCAGAGTTTGCTCAAAATCATGTCCATTGAGTCAGTGATGCCATCCAGCTATCGCATCCTCTGTTGCCCCCTTCTCCTCCTGCCTTCAATCTTTCCCCGCATCAGTGTCTTTTTCAATGAGCTGACTCTTCAAATCAGGTGGCCAAAGTATTGGAGCTTCAGCTTCAGCATCAGTCCTTCCAATGAATATTGAGGGTTGTTTTCCTTTAGGATTGTACAAAATGGAAGACTTTTATAGAAAATAAGGTGGAACAAAGAAGTCATGCACAACAGAAAAACGAAAGCCTTCAGGTGAGGCCAGATTTCGATTGGCTGAGTTGTGGTGCTTCCACTGGCTGGGCAGGAAGAAAGTCTTCTTTTCTCCCACTTTCGTAAGGTAGTAGCAGTTTCTGTGTGGGAGCGTAAGGTGCCTCTCTTCTGGTTGGGGTCTATAACTGATGTCTTCCTGTTTGTGGTAATTGAAGAGTGGCAGGCCATAAGAGCTCCCTCTGCAAGCCTTTTTAACTCCTTTTTTTTTTTTTTGGTTTTAATTTGCCTGTGCTGGGTCTTAGTTGCCGCATGCAAGATCTTTTAGTTGAGTCATGGAGGCTCTTAGTTGCAGCCTGTGGAATCTAGTTTTCCTCACCAGGGATCGAACCTGGGCCCCCTACATTGGGAGTGTGGGGTCTTAGCCACTGGATCACCAGGGAAGTCCCTCTGATGCCAATTTTAGTTGAGGTTTCCTGTTTCTAATTTTCACAAATCTAATAACATATTTAGTTTCTGTCCCCCACCAACAGAGCATCAATCCTGTGAGGGCAGGGACTGTGTCTGTGGGCATCACTGCTTTGTCACAGCTAGTGCACAATAAATGGCTGATTAATGATAGCGTACGTATAGGGGCTTCCCAGGTGGCACAGTGGTGAAGAATTTGTCTACGTTGCAGGAGATGCAGGAGACTTGGGTTTGATCCCTGGGCCAGGAAGATCCCTGGAGGAGGAAATGGCAACCTGATCCAGTATTGTTGCCTGGAAAATTCTATAGACAGAGGAGCCTGGTGGGCAGGCTATGGGGTTGCAACAAGTCAGACACAACTGAGCATGCAGGCGCCAGTGCAAGCATAGAACTCATGTGCTAATTATAGTAATTATTATAATTGCCTCCTGGACCTCATCCTTGGGATGTTCACCAGGCATCCCAAACACAAATTTGACCTCTTTTCCCATATTCGCTCCTCCTCCTGTGACTCCATCCCCCCTACTCCCATCATCAAAGCCAGAGGTTGTGGACTCCTCTCTTTTTCTCATCCTTTATTCCCCTGCCCCTCTCTCCCATCACCTCCCTCAGTTGCCTTACTCTGCCCCTCCTCCCTCCTAAATTTCTGACCACTTGGCACCCTCTCCTCTGCTGCTGCCCCTGTCCCAGCCCTGTCACCACTCCCCGGACCTGTGTAATTTCCTGCTCCCAAAATTCCCTGCTCTGTGCTCACCTCACACAGTCTGTTCTTTGCATAGGAGTCAGAGTCTTTCTTCCTTCCTTTTCAAATTGAAGTATAGTTGATTTACAATGGGATTCCCTGGTGGCTCAGATGGTAAAGAATCCACCTGCAGTGCCGGAGACCTGGGTTTGATCCCTGGGTCGAGAAGATCCCCTGGAGAAGGAAATGGCAATCCACTCCAGTATTCTTGCCTGGGAAATCCCCATGGACAGAGGAGACTGATGGGCTACAGTTCATGGTGTTGCAGAGTCAGACATGATTGAACCGACTAACACTTTCACTTGATTTACAATGTTCTGTTACTTTCAGGTATATAGCAAAGTGATTCATGTAAATATATATGAATATATATTCATATAAATATATATCTCAGATTATTTTCCATTATAGGCTATTGCAAAATATTGAATATAGTTCCTGTAGTGTACAATACAGAGAAGGCAATGGCACCCCACTCCAGTACTCTTGCCTGGAAAATCCCATGGTTGGAGGAGCCTGGTAGGCTGTAGTCCATGGGGTCGCGAAGAGTCAGACACGACTGAGCGACTTCCCTTTCACTTTTCACTTTCACGCATTGGAGAAGGAAATGGCAACCTACTCCAGTGTTCTTGCCTGGAGAATCCCAGGGACGGGGGAGCCTGGTGGGCTGCCGTCTATGGGGTCGCACAGAGTCGGACACGACTGAAGCGACTTAGCAGCAGCAGCAGCAGCAGCAGTGTACAATAGGCCCTTGTTGGTTACCTATTTTATGTTTCAGTTCAGTTCAGTTCAGTTCAGTCGCTCAGTCATGTCCGACTCTTTGCAACCCCATGAATTGCAGCATGCCAGGCCTCCCTGTCCATCACCAACTCCCGGAGTTCACTCAGACTCACGTCCATCGAGTCCGTGATGCCATCCAGCCATCTCATCCTCTGTTGTCCCCTCCTCCTCCTGCCCCCAATCCCTCCCAGCATCAGAGTCTTTTCCAATGAGTCAACTCTTCGCATGAGGTGGCCAAAGTGTTGGAGTTTCAGCTTCAGCATCATTCCTTCCAAAGAATACCCAGGGCTGATCTCCTTCAGAATGGATTGGTTGGATCTCCTTGCAGTCCAAGGGACTTTCAAGAGTCTTCTCCAACACCACAGTTCAAAAGCATCAATTCTTCGGCACTCAGCCTTCTTCACGGTCCAACTCTCACATCCATACATGACCGCAGGAAAAACCATAGCCTTGACTAAACAGACCTTAGTCGGCAAAGTAATGTCTCTGCTTTTGAATATGCTATCTAGGTTGGTCATAACTTTCCTTCCAAGGAGTAAGCGTCTTTTAATTTCGTGGCTGCAGTCACCATCTGCAGTGATTTTGGAGCCCCCCAAAATAAAGTCTGACACTGTTTCCACTGTTTCCCCATCTATTTCCCATGAAGTAATGGGACCAGATGCCATGATCTTTGTTTTCTGAATGTTGAGCTTTAAGCCAACTTTTTCATTCTCCTCTTTCACTTTCATCAAGAGGCTTTTTAGTTCCTCTTCACTTTCTGCCATAGGGTGATGTCATCTGCATATCTGAGGTTATTGATATTTCTCCCGGCAATCGTGAGTCCGGTCTGTGCTTCTTCCAGCCCAGCGTTTCTCATGATGTAGTCTGCTTATAAGTTAAATAAGCAGGGTGACAATATACAGCCTTGACATACTCCTGTGTATATTGGAGCAGGAAATGGCAACCCACTCCAGTGTTCTTGCCTGGAGAATCCCAGGGACAGAGGAGTCTGGTAGGCTGCCGTCTATGGGGTTGCACAGAGTCGGACACGACTGAAGCGACTTAGCAGCAGTGGCGACAGCAGCAGTGTGTATATGGGGCTTCCCAGGTGGCACTAGTGGTAAGGAACCTGCCTGCCCATGCAGGAGATGCAAGAGACATAGGCTTGATCCCCGGGTTTGGTTCGTAAGTCGGGAAGATATCCTGGAGGTCGAAATGCCAGTCTCTTGCCTGGTGAATGGATCCCATGGACAGAAGAGCCTAGTGGGCTACAGTCCATGGAGTCTCAGAGAGTCAGACACGAACTGAAGCAGCTTAACACGTGCACACACATACTGAGAGAGTCGTACCTTTTTTTTTTTCAGTTCTTTAAGTTAATTCTTTATTGAAGTATAGTTGATTTACAATGTGTTAATTTCAGGTGTATAGTAGAGTGATTCATATATATATAATATATATTCAATTATATAGAGAAACATATTTTTCAGAAATTTAAAAATATTTATTTTTATTTATTTGGTTGTGCCAGGTCTTAGTTGCGCCAGGAGTGATCTTCAGTCTTCATTGCGGCATCTTTAGTAGTGGCATGTGGGATCTAGTTCCCGGAGCAGAGATTGAACCCGAGCCCAGAACACTGAGAGCTCAGAGTCTATTTAATTTTGGCCGATCCATGAAGGTTGCGGGATCTTAGTTCCCCAAAACCAGAAATTTAATCTGCACCCTTGGCAGTGAAAGCACAGACTTCTAACCGCTGGACAGTCAGGGAAGTCCCTCTAACTGGAATTTGAAAGCATCAGCATTGTTTTTTCACTGAGCTTAGTTTTCCTAACCTGTTTATAGCAAGTGATATGGGTTTTCCACATGCTGTAGAGATATGCCTCTACTTTTTAAAAAACTGGGTCAACAAGTCCCTGTATGCCTGGGAGTGTGTCATCTGGCTTAATTATTAACAACACCCCCCCCCTTTCACTCTCGACAGTGTCTCCGTTTGGACCATCAATTATAACAGTGTCTCTGGACCCTTATCTGTAATGGGAATACACGCATGGTGCTGAGACAAATCTTTTACAAATTTATTTATTTAAAAAAAATTTATTTATTTTAATTCATTTGGCCGAGCCAGGTCATAGTTGTGGCAATGAGGATCTCTGATCTTTGCTGTGGCACATGGGGTCTTTTGTTGCGACATGTGAGATCTAGCTCCCTGACCGGGGTGGAACCTGTGTCCCCTGCATTGGGAGCGTGGAGTCTTAGCCACTGGACTGCCAGGGAAGTCCCCAGGCAGGGATCTTTCTGTTGACTAGAGTGTCCCAAGCACTTGGGACAGGGCTTGGCCTTTAGTAGGTGCTCAAGAAATATTAGTTGAATTTATGTGTGTGTGTGTGTGTGTGTGTGTGTGTGTGTGTGTGTGTGCGTGCGCGCGCGCTTGCCCGTGCGCTAAGTCACTTCAGTCATGTCTGCCTCTTTTGTGACTGCATGGACTGTAGCCCGCCAGGCTCCTCTGTCCACGGGGATTCTCCAGGCAAGAATACTGGAGTGGGTTGCCATGCTCTCCTCCAGGGGACCTTCCTGACCCAGGGATCGAAGAACCTGTGTCTCATGTCTCCTGCACTGGCAGGTGTGTTCTTTACCCCTAGTGCCGCCTGTGAAGCCCATATAGATACATATATACATTACTACATACACACACACACATATATATTGTTTCTTTTTATTCACCCCTCCTCAGCCCCCTATATGTATATAATTTAAAGGAAAACTTTTGCAGACATAGCCAAAAGTGGGAAGAGTTTACACAAAACTCTGCGTTAATGTAACAGAGTAGAGGGAATTCCCTGGCAGTTCAGTGGTTAGAACTCTGAGCTCTCACTGCCGAGGTCATGGGTTCAATCCCTGGTAGGAGAACTAAGATCCTAAAAGTTGCAAGGCAAGGCAAAAAAAGAAAAGTAACACAGTAGAGCTGGGCTGTGCAAGATGGTGGCCATTGGCCACTGTGGCTGCTGAGCCCTTAAATATGGTCGATCCAAATGGAAATGTGCCGTAAATGTGAAATCTATACCGGATTCAGAAGACTCAGTACAAGAAGCCACATCAAGTATCTCAGTAACTTTTATATTGACTACATGTTTAAACTGCAATATTTTGGATATATCGGGTTCAATCAAGTACACTCCTAAATAAATTTTTATACTTTCTGTCTTTTGTGTATATATATATATATATTTTTTTTTTTTTTTGCCCATGCCACAAGGCATGTAGGATCTTATTTCCAGACCATGGATCAAACCTGTACCCCCTGCAGTGGAAGCTCAGAGTCTTAACCACTGGACCACCAGGGGAGCCCCCTACTTTGTTTCTTTTTAAACTTTAGCTGTTTTTATTTCCTTTTTCTTTATTTTGCTTTTTAAAAAATGTGACCACTAAAAAGAAAATAACATTAAATATGCAGCTCACATCCCTATTTCTCTCATGTGGGCAGACACTAAAAGGTTATCAAGATTCATGTGCATAAGTATGATCAGGAAGAGCATCTAACTTTTTCTATTGCCTGCTTCCAGAAGGACCAAATGAGGGTTTTGCTTTGTACCTCTGAAAATGAACATGAGATCTAAGTGATGAAACCATAAGTGAAGGAAGTTGAAAGCAGATGTTGGAGATGGTGGGGATAACTAGCATTGTCCTCAAGAGCCCTGAGTGTTCACCCTCCACCCTGTGAGCCTATTTATGCGGACTCTGAAAACTGTCCACTTTGAAAAACAAACCAAAGGACATAAAAGAACGAAATGTTTTGAAGTTGCTTTTATTCCGAGAATTCCATGGGCTCCACCCAGACGCCGTTGGCGCCAGCTGACTCACAGCACCCAGGCACCACAATACGGTGAGGGTGCCTAGGCCGACGGGAAGCCCTGGTCCTCCAGCCAGTCAACGTGACTGAATCCACTGGCCATCGAGGGCCGGCCTGGCTGCCCACCCCCGCGTGGTCCCCTCTGCATCCCCTGCTCCTTGGGCGGGTGAGGAGCGGGCTTCAATGCCCCTCTGTCCCACGTTTTCGGGGTCTGTGCCCTGCAGCCCTACAGGCCTGTTCTCCTCAGAGGGCATTTCCTGCAGCCTCCCCTACTCATCAAGGGGACCTCTCCAGTCATGGGCATCTTCTCTGTCCTCGAGGCTCCAGACAGCCCTCGCCTGGAGCCCCTGCCCAGGCAGGGAGTGGCCACGTGTGGACAAGAGTCACTGTCCTCTGGGGGCCTGAGACCAGGCCCCAGAGAGGAGGCTAGGAGGCCGCTTGGGCCGCTGTGGGCTGTACCAGGATGGAGGTGGCCTGCAGTGGGTAGTAGCGGCCCCTCCAGGTCTTCCAGAAGATGCCCTTCTTACGCTGCTGCCGCTGCCGCGGAATAGAGTGGAAATACTGGCCGTTCAGGTTGGAGTGACTGCAGGTGCCGAACCACCAGCCACCTGCCGAGGTCAGAGAAAAGGGGACACGGTCAAGCCCGTGGGTCTTTGGGTCTCCAGTGAGGCTGAGGTGGGGAGGGGGCTGGGTGTTGGCTATCACCCACTTTAGATGAGAGAACTTTGGCAGTGGTTGTCAGACTGTTCTGAGGAACCCCAGCTTGTGACAAAGGCACCTCCGGGGCTCAGGGCACCTCCCCACCCCATCCTGGTAACTGCAGCTTTTACATCTGTGGCCCTGGCGAGTTACTTCTCCACACTTGCCACCTGGTGAACACTTATTAAAGCCTTTCTATGACTGTCCTGTGTTTCACTAGTTTGTATCACATTGAACCACGTGAAATTAATCACTATTCCATCCTTCTTCCCAAGAAGGAAATGGCAACCCACTGCAGTGTTCCTGCCTGGGAAATCCCATGGACAGAGGAGCCTGGCGGGCTATAGTCCTCGGAGTCACAAAGAGTTGGACATGACTCAGTGACTAAACAACTAACAACCATCCTTCTGTGACCCACCACAAGGCAGTTTCATCTGTTTCATTTCATAGGTCATGGGCTCTGCCTTCAATTTGTCTTGGTGGCTAGCCTGTGGCAAATATTTTCATAGCAATCATGTGGTGTGGGCAGGGTGGTTATACCTCTTCTTTTTTTCTGGCCTTAACATGCAAGATCCTAGTTCCCTGACCTAGGATTGAACCCATGTCCCCTACAGTGGAAGCTCAGATCCCCAACCATTGGACCACCAGGGAAGTCTCTATACCCATTTTAAAGATGGGGAAAATGAAGGGGCAGGGGTGCGTTGTCAATTGCCTAAGGTTCCACAGCAAGTAAGGAGAAGGGGGGCACAGAAATAAGGACTTCCCTGGTGGTCCAGTGGTTAAGACTCTGCGCTCCCAATGCAGGGGGCACGGGTTTGATTTCTGGTCAGGGAACTAGATCCCACATGCCTCAACTAAGACCTGGCGCAGCCGCAAAAAAGAACAGTGGCATGGAAACAGATGGGGTTGAAGGCGGGGCAGGGATGCAGAAAAGCTCTGTGGAGAAGGGCAAGATGGGGAGGGACAGGGCTTGCTCACCAGAGAGGCTCCTGGCGCAGTTCTTGTCTCCACGGAGGTCGTGGTCCTGGTCCCAAGTGGAGAAGGGGAGGGAGAGGCCACTGGGCGAGAAGGTGGTGGCGCCCAGTTTGCTGGCCACCAGTGGCGTGAGCTGCAGGCTGTAGGCGGTGTCTTCACCCCCCAGGTGGATGGGGAACTGCAAGGACTCGGCATTGCCCTCCCAGTCCTGCAGCTGCACAGCCAGGCGGCTGCCACGGTCCCCGAGGATGCGATGCACCTTCTCCAGGCCCAGCCAGAACTCACCTGCCATGGGAGAGGCCAATCCATGAAGAGGACCCGCAGACCTGTAGCCCCCTCCTCCCCGCTGTGCCTCTGGCCTGCAGGAAACACCTACCTTGGGGATCTCCGAAGCCATCTTTGTAGGCTTCCCAGGGCTGGTTAAAGTCCACGGAGCCATCCTGACGCCTCTGAATTACAGTCCAGCCTCCATCTGCCCAGAAAAGTGCGAGGTCATCAGGAGGATTCTTCTTACGAGGGATCCTGCTTCCCCTGTTTGGCTCCCTAAATCCCAAAGCACCTCTAAACCCAGGGAGAGCAGTTCCTCTCACCCACCCCAGCAGGATGGGAGGAAGACTGGCAAAGAAAGAAGGTGAGCTGGCCAGTAAGCTGGGGGTTCTGCCTAGATCTTTGTCCCAGGACCCAGCAGAGAAGGAGGAAGTGGGGAATAAGAAGTGGCTACGCTTGACGGAAAGACAACCAGGCCCGTGATATTCGGGGTACCTGGGGGCCCTACCTGAGGTCATCTTGCAGTTAACCAGGAAAGGCGGGGATCCCTGGGGCTGGATCTGGAACAATCCACTTTCCCTCTCTCCATCTTCAAATAGCTCCTGGCAGTCCCTGGGCAGTCCTGAAGGGCAGACAAAAGATGGGGGGCATTGAAACAGAGAGCCATCCTAGGGGAGTCTCAGGAAACAGGCATGTCTGGGGGCTAGGCAGCCGGTGACAGGGGCAGGAGGGGGCACTCCTCAGCTCACCATGCCCCCTTCCACTTGCCTGAAGTTGTCCATGACTCCCCAGGACCAGCCAGACCCACCCCCCCTCCCACCCTGAACGCCCATCCTCTGGCCACACAGCCTTCCTGGTAGCACACACGCTCTGGGCACAGGGCCTTTGAACATGCTAGTATTCTGCCTAGGACCTCTTCCCTCATGCAGTTCTCTGCCTCATATTAAAAGTCCCGGCTTCTGGAAAGGACGATGTCTCTGACACCCATCCCTCCCCTCTCCCCCCACATCCTGTTGCAATAAATAGGGAAAAAAGAGGAATGAGGTTTTTTCTTTCCCTTTCCTGAGAGCAAAGAAGATAAAGAGAACAGCGATCAGGCCTGACCATTCCTAGTTGTTTCCTTTTTCTTACTTTAACTGCTCCTAACTCTGCATGTCTGTAACGAAGCTTGCTCTTCAGCCTTTCTGGGGTTTACCCTTACAACACCCTTCCCCTTGTAGTTACACATTGGGAAGACCACAGAGCCACCAAACAGCCAGACTCAATTACTGAGTTACCAACACCAGTCTATGACTGTCTTAGAAATGATGCAAGAGGAAGAAATCAAGATCCGATCACCTTTGTTCCTCATCACCGACCCCTGGCTGTGAGCCTTTGCCTTATATAAGGCCCAAGACTCATCATGGGGGTTGGGGGGGACACAGTTCTTGAGGCATGAGCCTACTCTGCTTCCCTTTTTGCTGGCTGAGAATTTAAGCCACCTTTCTATTTCCTCCAAACTCTGTCTCCGTATCTTTCTTCTTCGGCTTCAGTGAGCAGAGAAGGCCAAGATTTTGGCCATCAGTAGCCCGAGACCAGGCTGAGGGCCACTGAGGACTTCCTACTCCCCAGCACTGGGGCCATCTGTGATCTCTCCACACCTTCCCATACTGTATGAGGTCCCTGAAGTCAGGGATGAGGAATGGCTCTCTGCCCACCATCTGGCACTGGCTGATGCCAGCCCACAGCAGATGTTTAATAAAGATGCCATGAAAGAATGATTGAAGGAGCTGGACCAGAGTGGGGGTGGGGCCAGAACAGACAGAAACAGGAAGGGGCTCTGCTTCCTCCAGCCACGGGTGAGCATCAGGCCTGGATAGGGTTTGGGGGGCACCACAGGGGCCCCACCCGGGGTCACGGGCATCTGAGAGGGAGAAGGAAGGATTGAAGAGTGAAGGAGGGAGGGACTGAGGGACGGCTTGGGCATGTCTGCAGACTGGGGAAGTCCCTGGCCCCCACCCCAGCAGGAAAAGTAGGGGAAAGGTTGAAGGGGGAAGGGAAGGCTCAGGTTGTGGGGTGAACACGTTGCGCTGTGGGGGTGGGGGCAGGCGCAGAGTGACTGGTGACATTTCCCGGCCCCTCAGGCAGCTCCCCTTTCGCCTACTTTCCTCTCTCCAATCGCAACAGGCAGCCGGCCAAACCACCAATGTGGCTTCCATTAGCACCAGCTGTTTGTCTCCTCAGCTCTGACCTTTCTCCGGCTTGGCGGGGCTGAGCCCGGAGTCCCCCAACCTACACATGACGCCCCTCCCCCATCACATTCCTGAGGTGGGACCTTTGCCTGCCGGCCCCTCCCAGAAGCCTCTCACGGCAGGGCTACCATTTGGGAGGGTGTAGCGGACCCTTCCCCTTTCCGGTGGGGGAGGTGGCGGGACCAGAGGTGGGAGAGCCCTCAAGACCAGAGGGCTGGAAGCCAGCAACCAGCCCTAGGGCGGGTGTGAAGAGGGGGATTCGAACTTTCACCCAGTTGGCTGTAGACTGCTACAGATGCCAGTGGGGGTGGGGGTGGGGTAGGAGGACCACGGGAAAGCCAGCCAGGTCTGGAGCTGTGAACTTAGGGTGGGACAGAGACACTGGGGAGCTGTGCCAGGGTCAGACACCTACAGAGATGCTGGTTTGGAGATCTGGGGTGCTCTGGGGCACACACAATAAAGGATCTAGAACTTGTAGGAGTCGGGGCAGGGTGAGAAGGGGCGATCAGCGACGTCCAGGTCAATAGAGGGATGAGAGCCAGGCAAGGTGCGTGGATCAAGGGCCCCAGACTTGTTAAGAGATGCAAGAGTGAGTGGTGTGAATGGCCGGGGAGATGGGGGTTCCCTGCCTTAGTCTCCCTTCCCAGATCCACACTCTAAAATGAGGGGCCAGACTTCCCTGGCCGGCCTGTGGTTAGACTCTGTGCTTCCAGTGCATGGGGCATGAGTTCAACCCCTGGTCAGGGAACTAGGATCCCACATGCCAAGTGATGCAGGAAAAAAAAAAAAAAACACTTGGTGTCCCCAAACGTCAGAACATTCCCCTCCCCAGCAGCCATTCTCTTTTAACCCAAGGAGGGCTCCAGTCTCCCAAACTAGCACTCTTTTGTACACCATCCCATCCTCCTGCAAGGGTCCAACCCTCAGGAAGGTGTCCCTGAGCCATACCAGCCCTTTCCCCACACCCTTGCAGCTCAACCCCCTCTTGGACCCACTTTCCCAACCCCCTGCTCCAGTTAGTGGCTCTCAAGGCTTTGGGAAAATCCCACTGACTTTCTGGGAAGAAGGGTTTGAGGGGAGCCCAGAGAGGAAGGGTAAGGGCTGAAGAGGGGGATGTCCTGGTCACCCCTTCACCAGAGACCTGTCACCCCACGAGGATGCACAGCCAGAGCCTCTCTCTTTCTCAGTAAGGTGGACCCGACAAGGAGAGGGGAAAGAATGGTAAGTCGGGCAGTGAGGGTGGGGGTGGGGGGGACTTTGCTAGAGACCAGCAAAAGGTTGGACACTCACTGTGCAGGTGGCTGATATTGTGAGCTGGGCCAGCAAGCTGGGCCATCTTGGGCAGCCTCTTCCTCCTGGCAGGCTTGGCCATCTCGTGGCCCAGGTGCCTGGGGGCCAGGTGATCCATCTGGGACAGGACCGGGAGGAGGATGTCAGGTCTGGCTGGTTCAGGCTGCTCAACCTGCCTGGCTCCACAGCCAGACCCGCAGAGTCCACCTTGAACCTCCCTCCCCATCTGGAGCAAGCACTGGCACCTGGCTCTGTAGATTCTGGATTCGCAGGTGCTGCTTCTCCAAGTGCCGCTGCTGCTGGGCCACCTTCTGGAAGAGCTGCTGGATCCTGCTGTTCTGAGCCTCCAGCTGAGTCTGGGGAGAGTGTAAAAGTCTGGTGAGGATCCGGGCTTCTGTCACCACCTTCTCCATTCATCCGCTGGTCCTGCTTCCAACTCTCTATCCTTTGAGGCTGGGGCAGAAGAGCCCAGGCTTCCCTGTTGGCTCAGTGGTAAAGAATTCGCCTGTCCATGCAGGAGATGCAGAAGCGGGTTCGATCCCTGGAGATCCCCTGGAGGAGGAAATGGCAACCCACTCCAGTGTTCTTGCCTGGAGAATCCCAGGGACAGAGGAGCCTGGAGGGCGACTATGCATAGTCGCTCACTTGTGTCCGACTCTTTGCGACCCCATGGACTGTAGCCTGCCAGGCTTCTCTGACCATGGGGATTCTCCAGGCAAGAATAACAGAGAGGGTTGTCATGCCCTGCTCCAAGGTATCTTCCCAACCCAGGGATCGAACCCAGGGTCTCCTGCATTGAGGCGGGTTCTTTACCGTCTGAGCCACCAGGGAAGCTCGTTACAGTCCATGGAGTCGCAAAAGAGCCGGATATCACGGAGCGACTGAGCATGCAGGCAAAAGGGAGAGACCAGGGTATTCGGGATGCGCCCCTTCTTGTTCACTCCCTTCCAGGGCAGTAGCGTATATGTACCTTCAAACTGCGGAGGGTTTCCGGGGAGGCGTCGCCGCCGCCGGGAGTGACCAGATTGGCCTGGGCGCGCGGAGGCGCGGCGGACCCCTCAGGATCCTTGCAGGCGGCCCCACACGCGCCCAGACGCCGTTCCAGCTCGCCCAGCTGCCCACGGGTGCGCTCCACGTGTTCGCGCAGCCCGTGGCCGAGCTGCAAGAGGCCGTGCGCCAGCACGTTCACCTCGTCCCAGGAGGCAAAGCGCGGCGTCTCGGGAGGCTCCGGGCGGCCCTGAGCGCTCAGCAGCCCGGCGGTAGCGGCGCACAGCATCAGGGCGGCTCCGGCTGTCGGCGCGCAGCGCATCCTCCCTGGTGGTTCAGGCTTCGGAACACGGAGATTCGGGGAGGCAGGAGTGAGGGAGCGCCAGAGAGACTCTGGGGTCGAGGTGCGAGGGCTGGAAACCCGAGGGCCCTGGCGGAGGACTCGCTTCGGTGCAGAAGCCGGAGGAAAGACGAACGACAGCCCCCGGCCCTCGGCTTGGTGTCTCTGTGCGACGCCCTCTGTTATAAGCGCTGCGCGCGCGAAGAAGGAGGAGCCTGGAAGGCGGGGCGCGTGAAGTTCCGGGGGCGGGGAGTGGGGGCAGGGGTTGGGGTTCAGTACGCTGGGAGCAGGGTAGTTATGCCGGGTCTGGGGCGCCGTGGGAGGTGCAGAAGTCTGGCTTCTCTCACCAGGCCCTGATGTGCGTTTTCCGTCGTGCCTTCCATACTGACCCCTGACCATGGCAGACGTGACTTCCTCTCCTCGCGGTCCCCTTCCAGGCACCGGAGTTCCGAGCCCCCACCCCAGCCACGTTCAGTGGGGAAACGGCGCCGGCAGGAACGGCAGCATTCCTGACCCCCACTCTCCAAGTCAAGAGCTAGAGAAGAAGGTTCTGGTATGTTGAGTCCAGCAGGACCAGGCAGGAAGCCCGGGAGCACGCAAACATCCCCTCCTCCGGGAGAGCATCACCCAGGCTCCCGCTCTCCTTCCTGCTCAAGGCTTCATCATCGCAGATGTGCTGGTGGGGTTTTCTTTTTCTTTTTTAAATTTAGGTGTGCTGGGTCTTAGTTGAGGCATGCAGGGTCTTTAGTTCCCTGACTAGGGATCAAACCTGGGTCCTCTGCCTTGCGAGCTGGGAGTCGCAGCCACTGGATCACCAAGAAAGTGCCTTTGCCTGATTCTTAAACATCCTCATCCCATTCCTCGCAACTTAGTGCCCTGCTGGCAGGGCCTAGGTCTGTCTTGTTCAGTCTCCAGCTGGGGCCTGTCTCCCCACTGCCCACTCACCCTCAGGGTCTTCACAGTCTTGAATATTTGCCTGCACTGAAGCAGGAAACTCAGAAGGGAAGAGGGGCTGCATGGAAGAATGTTGTTCCATGGTCAGTCTCCCTCTCTGCATTCACTGCATTCACCGCAGCCTGCCAGGCTCCTCTGTCCATGGGGTTTCTCGGCAAAAATACTGGAGTGGGTTACCATTTCCTTCTCCAGGCTTAGCACTTATTTAGCAAACTTTTATTGAAGTCCTCCACCTCCAGCCCCACCAACTTCCCTATACCTTGTACAAAAATTGAGGCTGGCATAGAAAACCTGCGTGCCAGGAAAAACCCAGGGCACATTGGCTCAGACAGAGCACAGGCAAGAACAGAGTTGACTCAGCGGGGCTCTGGAATCCGAAACTCCCCGCCCCGGGGCTGACGTGCAGGTCACCACTCATACACTTGGCTGAGCCAGACCAGGATGGCAGATCCTGGCAGCTGTGACAGGCAGATGGGAAGGGCGGGGAACAAAACCTTGGCAAGGAGTAGATCTAGACAGCCACCATCTGCCCAGGCAGCCAGCTGGTTCAGCTGCCAGGCCTCAGCCTCCTTCTGAGTGAGGGTCACTGGTCTCCCAGAATGGCCTCTTCTCTCTGGCTTCTTCTTTTGTCAGATATATTTATTTGTTTAACTTTTGACTGTGCTGGGTCTTCGTGGGCCGTTTTCAGTTGCAGTGCGCAGGCTTCTCATTGCAGAGGTTTCTCGTGCTGGGGAGCACGGGTTGCAGTAGTTGTGGCACACGGGCTTAGTTGCCCCTCGGCATGTGGGATCTTCCCAGACCAGGGATGGAACCCGGGTCCCCTGCGTTAGCAGGTGGATTCCATACCACTGAGCTGCAAGGGAAGCCCACCTCCCTGGCTTCTTGTAACTGAGAAAAATGATCAATTACTTTCTCAACCTGATGGCCGTTTCCTGATCCACTTCTCAGGGGCTTCTATCTCTGTGCTGTGTTTCAGAGGGCACAGAATACACCCAAGGCTCTTAGAGACGCCTGTAGTGAACAAGCTACAGAAGAGTTTCTCCAGGGGCCTGGAACTGACCCTGGACTATATCCTAAAAACTGCTCTGTGGAATATGCCTTTGTTCCAGCAATAATTTATCACCATGATGAATTGTTTCTTTGGCATCTGTTTTGTTCTAGCTGGGGCTTCCCTCATTCAAATGGTAAAGAATCTACCTGCAGTGCAAGAGACCAGGTTCTATCCCTGGGTCGGGAAGATCCCCTGGAGAAGGGAATGGCTATCCACTCCAGTATTCTTGCCTGGAGAATCCCACAGACAGAGGAGCCTGGCAGGCTATAGTCCATGGGATCACAAAGAGTCGGACACCACTGAGCATGCACCATGAGGATCTTTTTAAAAAGGTAATTTCGAGGCTTCCTTGGTGGCCCAGTGGTTAGGATTCCGCCTTGCAATGCAAGAGACACTGGTCTGAACCCTGGTCTGGGAAGATTCCACATACCATGGGGCAACTGACCCTTGTGCTACAACTGCTAAGCCTGTGTACCCTGGAGAGAACGAGAAGCTCTCGCTCGCCACAGCTAGGAAAAGCCCACATGGAGCAACAAAGAACCAGCACAGCCAAAAATAACGAAATAAATAAACTGAAGCCACTGAGCAGCAGCAGCAAATCAGTTCTGTTCAGTCTCTCAGTTGTGTCTGACTCTTTGCGACCCCATGGACTGCAGCACGCCAGGCTTCCCTGTCCTTCACCATCTCCCAGAGCTTGCTCAAACTCATTCCATCGAGTCAGTGATGCTATCCAACCATCTCACCCTCTGTCGTCCCCTTCTCCTCCTGCCTTTAATCTTTCCCAGAATCAAGGTCTTTTCAAATGAGTCAGTTCTTCGCATCAGGTAGCCAAAGTATTGGAGCTTCAGCTTCAGCATCAGTCCTTCCAGTGAATATTCAGGACTGATTTCCTTTTAGATTAACTGGTTTGATCTCCTTGCAGTCCAAGAGACTCTCAAGAGCCTTCTTCGACACCACAGTTCAAAAGCACCAATTCTTCAGTGCTCAGCTTTCTTTATGGTCCAACTCACATCCATACATGACTACTGGAAAACCATAGCTTTGACTAAACAAACCTTTGTCAGCAAAGTAATGTCTCTGCTTTTTAATATACTATCTAGGTTGGTCATAGTTTTTCTTCCAAGGAGCAAGCGTCTTTTAATTTCATTCCTGTAGTCACCATCTGCAGTGATTTTGGAGCCCAAGAAAATAAAGTCTGTCACTGTTTCCATTGTTTCCCCATCTATTTGCCATGAAGTGATGGGACCAGATGCCATGTTCATTGTTTTTTGAATGTTGAGTTTTAAACTAGCTTTTTCACTCTCCTCTTTCACTTTTATCAAGAGGCTCTTTAGTTCCTCTTCGCTTTCTGCTGTAAAGGTGGTGTCATCTGCACATCTGAGCTTATTGATATTTCTCCCGGCAATCTTGATTCCAGCTTGTGCTTCATACCTCCCAGCATTTCGCGTGATGTTCTCTGCATATAAGTTAAATAAGCAGGGTGACAATATACAGCCTCAATGTACTCCTTTCCCAATTTCGAACCAGTCTGTTGTCCCATGTCCAGTTCTAACAGTTGCTTCTTGACCTGCATATAATTTTCTCAGGAGGCAGGTAAGGTGGTCTGGTATTCCCATCTCTTTAAGAATTTTTCAGTTTGTTGTGATCCACACAGTGTATAAAATACACACAGAGGGAAAAAAAAGATAATCATGCAATTTTTTTTTTCTGAACCACTTCAGGATATGTTGCAGATTTGATTCTGTTGCAGACTCGATTGGTGCTTTTACTAAGAACAAGGACATTCACTTATGTAACTGCAGCACAGATAGCAACTTGAGGAATTTTGACCCTGACATAATGCTGTTATCTAATCCATGGTCCAGATTCCAGTTTCATCAACTGTGCCCATCATGTCCTTTACAGCAATGTTTTCTCTCTGGAGTTCCATCCAGGATCACATGGTGAATTTCCTTGTTGTGTTTCCTTAAGTATTTGGAAATACTGTCATGTTTGACTCTTTGCGACCCCATGGACTGTAGCCCAATACACTCCTCTGTCCATGGGATTCTCCAGGCGAGAATACTGGAGTGGGTAGCCATTCCCTTCTCCAAGGGATCTCCAGGGATTGAACCCGAGTCTCCTGCATTGCAGATGACATCTTTACCATCTGAGCCACCAGGGAAGCCCCAAGAATATTGGAGTCGGTAGCCATTTCCTTCTCCAAAGGATCTTTGCAACCCAGGGATTGAACCCAGGTTTCTTGCACTGCAGGTGGATTCTTTACCATCTGAGCCACCAAGGAAGCCCAAAGTAGCATCTTGCTGTTTATCCATCCTATATATAACAGTCTGCATCTGCCCAGTCCAGCCCTCTCCACATCACTCCTCCTTGACAACCACAAGTCTGTTCTCTTTGCTCACTTTAACCACTTAACTTTTTTCTTTTTTTGTCACGCAGCATGTGGGATCTTAGTTTCCTGACCAGGGATCAAACCCAGGCTACCTGAATGGAAGCTCAGAGTCTTAATCACTGGCCTGCTAGGCAACCCCTAACCACTTGACTTTAGTACTGGGTGATTGGTGCTGTAATGGGAAGCACAGAAGATGGCAGAGAAGGGGCCACCCCCAGCAGGAAAGGCTTTTGGTGGGGGGCGGGGGGCAGCTGAGACTGAGGAGTCATAACATTATCCAGACGAAACGTGTCTGGAGTGAGTGACCCAGATTGGGGAAGACAGTGAATAACACACTGTAGCCTGGGATATGTGTCTGTTTTTTCCCGGACCAGGCCAGAGGGACAGTGGGGCTCTGTGTGTAGACATCCTAAAAGAAGTTGCAGAGTCTCTGTCCAGGAATGGCCCCCTCACCACCTTTCCGGTCAGACTGTAGTCACATCCAGGTCACCATAGAAAGTCATCTTTAGGGCAGGAGGCTCAGACCAGAAAGGATGACTCAGATTCTAGGCTGAGCCTCCACAAAGAAATGGCGTGGACTCTGCCCAAGTCATTCTTCCCACCTCCTCTCGCCTCCCACCCAGTCCTGCTAGCCAGGGTGCTTGCCTGCGTGTAAACCTACGACCTTCGGACCCCAGGGCAAACAGCCCTGAACTCCCTTAGGAAAGAATAATAAGTGCAACAGGGCACATTAACTTGGCATTCACCTTGATCCCATTAGGCACGTGCGTAGTCCAGTCTTTTGTCACTCTCAAATCAGCCCTGAAAAGGAAAGTGTTCCTTCCCCTTTTGGACTGACCGGAAAGTTGTGAGGTTCTGAAATGTTCACATACTTGACTGAGGACAGTCAGCTTGGAAAGGCCAAGATTTGAAACTTGTTCTCTCAAGTTCCTAACTAATGAATCTTTTTTTTTTTTTTTTTAATCTTGCCTGTTTTTGTAAGTTATGGGTTTCCCTGGTAGCTCAATTGGTAAAGAACCCGCCTCCTATGCTGGAGGCCCCGGTTTGATTCCTGGGTCGGGAAGATCCGTTGGAGAAGGGATAGGCTGCCGCCTCCAGTATTCTTGGGCTTCCCTGGTGGCTCAACAGGTCAAGAATCTGCCTGCAGTGCAGGAGACCTGGGTTCGATCCCTGGGTTGGGAAGATCCCCTGGAGAAGGGAAAGGCTACTCACTCCAGTATTCTGGTCTGGAGAATTCCATGGACTAGTTGGACATGACTGTCACTTTGTAAGTTACAGTTTTGAATGGGTGAGGCATTAGTATTGTGCCAAGCCCCAAAAGTCCAAAAACCATAGCCAGAAGGACTTCTTTGGTGTCCCAGTGGCTAAGACTCGGTGCTCCTAATGCAGGGGGCCGGGGTTCCGGCCCCGGTCAGAGAACTAGACCCCGCTTGCAGCAGCTAAGAGCCCGCATCATGCCTCAGCTAAAAGACCCCACCTGCCACAACCATAATAAAAAGATCCTGAGTGTCAGGGGCTGCAGCTGAAACCCAGTGCCGCCAAACAATTATTTTTAAAAATAAAAAATCAGAACCCATAGCTGGAAAAGTCTCCCTTTCCCTAATCATGTGTTCACCTGAAACTTTGTTCAAGAGTGTTTATATTCATAATCATTTTTTAAATTCTTTGTGGGTCTAAACATACTCCTTTTCAAAACTTCAAAATTGTTATGGACTGAATGTTTGGATTCTCTTAAAATTCATATGTTGAATGCAATGAGCGACAAAGATTTATTGTATAGCGCAGGGAACTATAGTCAATAGTTATCTTGTAACAAACTATAATGAAAGATAATTTCAAAAATAATATGTGTATATGTATAACTGAATCACCTTGCTGTGAAACATTGTAAGTCAACTATACTTCAATAAACTATTAATATTAAAAAGAATTAATTCATATATTGAAGCCATAAAACCCCAATCTAATGGTAATTGGAGGTGGGGCCTTTGGGAGTGATTATGTCATGACGGGGCTTCCCAGGTGGCTCAGTGGGTAAAAGAATCTGCCTGCAGTGCAGGAGACACAGGCAGACACGGGTTCGATTCCTGGATGGGGAAGATCCCCTGGAGAAGGGCATGGCTACCTACTCCAATATTCTTGCCTGGAGAATTCCAAGGACAGAGGAAACTGGCAGGCAATCCATGGAGTCGCAAAGAGTCAGATATGACTTAGCATAGCACAGCAATCTGTACATACTTCAGGTGTACGATCTAATCAACTTTGACCTATGTAAACCCCTGTGACTTTATCAGCATAATGAAGGTAATAGAAATCTCTATCACACCCCAAAGCTTCCTTGTCCCTCTTAGGAAGCTCCCACTGGCTCCTCCCATCTTCCCCAGATAACCACATCTTGCTTTCTGTCACTACAGGTAAGTTTGCATTTCCTAGAATTTTATATAAGCGGAATCACATAAAATGAACTCTTTTTTTTGGTCCACTTTTTTTTTTCCACTCAGCATGATTATTTTGAAAGTCATCCATGTTGCAAGGTGTACCAATAGTATAGTTATTTTTAATGTTGATATGGATAAACCAACAAATGAAATCCATTCATCTGTTGAAGAACACTTGAGTTGTTTCTGGTCTTCACTTATTAAAAATAAAAGCTTCTGGGACTTCCCTGGTGGTTCAGTGGTTCAGTGGCTTCACCTTCCAATGCAGACGGTGTGAGTTCAATCCCTGCTTGGGGAGCTAAGATGCTTCATGGCCAAAAACCAAAACATAAAATAGAAATTTAACAACTTATATTGTAAAATATTGTAACAAATCCAGTAGAGACTTTAAAAATTGCCCACAACAACAAAAATCTTTTTAAAAATACAGCTCCTATGGACAATTCACATACAACTTTCAAGAAGTTTTTTAAAATTGAAATATATTTTATTTATAATGTATTAATTTCTGCTGAACAGCAAAGTGATTCAGGAATATATATATATATATATATATACACACATATATATATATTCTTCTTTATATTCCTTCCATTATGGTTTATCATAGAACACTGAATATAGTTCCTGTGGTGTGCCATAAGACCTTGTTCTTTATCCATCCTATGTATCATAGTTTGCATCTGCTAATCCCGAACTCCCAATCCTTTCTGCCGCCTTGGCAACCTCAAGTCTGTTCCCTATGTCTGTGAGTCTGTTTCAGTTTTGTAGATAAGTTCATTTGGATCTAATTTTAGATTCCACATATAAATGACATCATATGGTATTTGCCTCAATTTCTGATTTGCTTCACTTAGTATGTGCATCCAATGTCAGGTACAGTTTTTGATGGAATAGTGCTTTCATTACTCTTGGAGAAAAACAATTTAATTAAAAATTTTAATTTCAATTTCCCTAGTACTCCTGTCCCTTATCCATCCAGTTCCCCTTGTACATATTCACAATCACTGTCAATAGTATGTATGTATGTATGTATATATATATATATCACTGAGTCACATTTCTGTAACCTGAAACTAACACTACATTGTAAATCAACTATAATTAAATTTAAATAGTAAAGACTAAAAAAAAGTTCTTCTAGGTTTTAAGTCACAGAAAATCTTTATTGCAAGGTAAGATTTTCCTTTTCTACTCCCTTGCAGAACATTTATAGTTTTATTTTCATGCTTAGTTATTTGATGCAAATTACAACATCTTACAGCCCTGAAATTAAAACATGCTTGCTCCTTGAAAGGAAAGCTATGACAAACCTTAACAGCATATTCAAAAGCAGAAACAGCACTTTGCCAACAGAGGTCCATATGTATGGATGTGAGAGTTGGACTGTAAAGAAAGCTGACTGCCGAAGAATTGATGCTTTCAAATTGTGTTGCTGGAGAAGACTCTTGAGAGTCCCTTGGACAGCAAGGAGATCAAACCAGTCAATACTAAAGGAAATCAGTCCTGAATATTCATTGGAAGGACTGATGCTGAAGCTCCAGTACTTTGGCCACCTGAAGAAAAGAGCTGACTCACTGGAAAAGACCCTGATGCTGGGAAAGATTGAAGGTAGGAGAAGGGGGCGACAGAGGATGAGATGGTTGGATGGCATCATCACCTCAATGGACATGAGTTTGAGCAAACTCCAGGAGATGGTGAAGAACAGAGGAGCCTGGCATACTGCAGTCCATGGGGTCACAAAGACTCGGACATGACTTAGCGACTGAGTAACAATATCTTAATGAATCAGTTACATCACTTCCCTAACCAGTGATTTATTGTAAGTGACTGGCTCACAGTCTGGAAACAACCTAAGTGTTCCAGCACGAGAGTATGGCTATCCAGTGTAACGCACCAAACACACTTTCAAATTGCAAATTATTTCAAGGAAGTACTTAGTGACCTCTGAGAAATACAGTGTGTGTTAAGTAAGAAATTCAAACTGTGTGTCCAGTAACATCCCAATGTTTCTTTCTTTGTTTAAAAGTTAAAGTACAGCTAATTTACAATGTTATGTTACTTTAAAGTGTAAGGCAAAGTGATTCAGTTCCAATGTTTCCTTTTAAACATGTTTATGAGAAAAGAGGCTGGTGAGAAACACAGAAATGGATTAACAACCTCAGGCAGGATGTCTGTGGGCCTGTTCATTTATTCATGAAGATATTTGTTCGTGTTTGGATTACAAAAGGAGGCAGTTCTGCATCTCTGCCTGACAGTGTCCATCACCACTGATGAAGTAACCTTGCTGAAAAATCAAACTTGAATATAAAAAAAAAAAATCTCTAGAATGTCCAAAATCCAAAATAGTAGCAATGAGTCACCTGTGGCTGCCAAGCACTTGAAAGGTGGCCATTCCAAGTTGTCATGTGATGTGTTCTAAATATAAACAACACACCACATTAGGAAGACTTGGTTTAAAAAAAAGTAAAATATCTAAGATTTTAATATGTATTGCATGTTGAAATCATCAAATTTTGGGTGTGCTGGATTAAAATTACTGATTAAACTAAAGAGAGAAAATAAAGAGAAAGACAAACACCATATGATATCATTTATACGTGGAGTCTAAAATATGACACAAGCATGTCTATGAAACAGAAATAGATTCACAGACACAGAGACAGACTTGTGGTCACCAAAGGGGAGGGGTGGGCGAGGGATGGATTGGGAGTTTGGGATTAGCAGATACAAACTCTTATATACAGGTTGGGTAAACAACATGTTACTGTATAGCACAAAGAACTGTATTCAATATCCTATGATAAACCACAATGGAAAAGAATATGAAAAAATATATATGTATGCATAACTGAATCTCTTTGCTGTAGAGCAGGAATTAACACATTATGAATCAATTATATTTCAATACAATTAATTATTTAAAATGATTAAAACTGGGGCCTCTCTGGTGGTGCAGCAGATGGGAATCTGCCTGCAGTGCAGGGGTCACGGGTGCGATCCCTGGTCCTGGAAGATCCCACGTGGCGCTGAGCCACTAAGCCTGCTGGCCACAACTACTGCGCCCATGTGCTACAGCTGCTGAAGTCGGAGTGCCTAGAGCCTGTGCTCCGAAACTAGCCGCTGCAGTGAAGAAGCCTGAGCTCTGTGATGGAGAGAGAAACTAGAGGAAGCGCAGGCAAAAGTAAGGAAGACCCAGGACAGCCAAAATAGATAAATAAATAGTTACAAATGATTAAAGCAATTTCTGTCTTCTTTAATTTACTTTTTAGAGTGGCTACTAGAAAAATTTAAACTTGTGATTAGTATTTGTGGCTCACGTTATATTTTTATTACACAGCATTGGTCTAGATCTAGACCTAGATCCAGCTGCCAATTTTTACAAAATACAGAAGACAGGGGAGCATCTTAAAGGACACCACAAGGGTGGGGTCAGCCCAATCCAAACTGTGAGAGATGCTAGCGGACAAATCTTTCTCTTTTTTTTTAAGCAAAAAACTAAAAACAACAACAACAAAAAGATGGTGAGAGAATTTTTAGTTTCAGTCAAGGTACACTTCAACAGTCTGTGAACCAAGAACTTCTAGATGTTCAAGCTGGATTTAGAAAAAGTAGGTGAACCAGAGATCAAATTGCCAACATCCATTGGATCATAGAAAAAGCAAGAGAGTTCCAGAAAAACATCTACTTCTGCTTTATTGACTATGCTAAAGCCATTGACTACGTGAATTACAACAAACTGGAACATTCTTAAAGAGATGGGAATACCAGACCCTGAGAATACCAGACCACCTTATCTGCCTCCTGAGAAATCTGTATTTAGGTCAAAAAGCAACAGTTAGAAGTGGACATGGACTGTTTATAACAGCCAGGACATGGAAACAACCTAGATGTCCATCAGCAGACAAAGGGATAGGAAAGCTGTGGTACATATACACAATGGAGTATTACTCAGCCATTAAAAAGAATACATTTGAATCAGTTCTAATGAGGTGGATGAAACTGGAGCCTATTATACAGAGTGAAGTAAGCCAGAAAGAAAAACACCAATACAGTATACTAACGCATATATATGGAATTTAGAAAGATGGTAACGATAACCCTGTATGTGAGACAGCAAAAGAGACACAGAACAGTCTTTTGGACTCTGGGAGAAGGAGAGGGTGGGTTGATTTGGGAGAATGGCACTGAAACATGTATATTATCGTATGTGAAACAGATCGCCAGTCCAGGTTCGATACATGATACAGGATCCTTGGGGCTGGTGCACTGGAATGACCCAGAGGGATGGGATGGGGAGGGAGGTGGGAGGGGGGTTCAGGATGGGGAACACATTTACACCCGTGGCAGATTCATGTCAATGTATGGCAAAACCACTACAATATTGTAAAGTAAAAAAAAAGAAGAAGAAGTGGACATGGAACAATGGACTGCCTCCAAACTGGGAAAGGGGAGTGTCAAGGAATTTTTAGTTTAAAAGAGATTTAATGGCAATTTTTACAAATACTTATTTATCTGGCTGCACCAAGTCTTAGTTGAGGCATATAGGAGCTTTTGCTGTGGCATGTGGGATCTAGTTCCCTAAATAGAGATCAAACCCTCACCCCCTGCACTAGGAGCACAGTCTTAACCACTGAACTACCAGGATAGTCCCCAAAAGAGAGTTAAAAACATTTCAACCAAACATAACATATGGATATTTGAGAAACTTGATTCAAACTATCTCTAAAATAATAAAACAAAGGATAACAACAAATTATAAAATTTATGGACATTAAATTACTGGACATTGGATGATGTTGAAATTTAAAATATGACAATGTTATATGGGTATTTTTATTTTTAAATTTTATTTAATTAAAAAATTTATTTGTATGCACTGGGTCTAGGTTGTGGCATGTCTGATCTAGCTCCCTGACCAGGGATTAAACCTAGTATTGGGAGCACAGAATCTTAGCCATTGGACCACCAGGGAAGTCCCAACATAAGGGTTTTTTTTTTTAAGAAATGTCCTAAAAAAGTGATTTGTGTCTTCTAGAATGCATACTCAAATATCTACTGGTAACGAAATGGCCCAGATTTGCTTCAAAATAATCTAACTGGGAGGAAGTGGGAACCCAGGTGGGAGATGAAACAAAATAGACTTGATAACTGGTGTTCAGATTATACTATCTCTTCTTTTCATTTGGGAAAATATGTTGTCCTTCAGTTGCTCAGTCGTGTCCGACTCTTTGGGACCCCGTGGACTGCAGCATGCCAGGCCTCCCTGTCCTTCACCATCTCCCGGAGTTTGCCCAAGTTCATGTCTATTGCATCAGTGATGCCATCCAGCCATCTCATCCTCTGACTCCCTCTTCTTCTGCCCTTGATCTTTCCCAGCATCAGGGGCTTTTCCAATGAGTTGTCTGTTCGAGTCAGATGACCAAAACACTGGAGCTTCAGCTTTGGCATCAGTTCTTCCAGTGAATATTCAGGGTTGATTTCCCTAAAGATTGACTCGTTTGATCTCCTTGATGTCCAGGGGACTTTCAGGAGTCTTCTCCAGCACCACAGTTCGAAGACATCAATTCTTTGTTGTTCTGCCTTCTTTATGGTCCAGTTCTCACAACAATTCGTGACCACTGGGAAGACCAGCAGGAAAAGATACATCATGCAAAATTTACCATCTTTACCACTTTTAGGTGTACAGTTGAGTAGCATCTCCCTACTTCTTGGTTCACAGTGCTCCAAGTTAAAAGGTGAAAATAAAATTTTTGAAGACGTAAAAGATTCAAGTAAAAATATGTTGGTGGCTTCAATATTGATGGGCTGGTGCACCAAGTTTTATTTCTCTCTTTAGTTTCTTAATTTTCCATGATAAACATGCTAATTAAAATTTTTTGTAACAGTAAGAAAAAGCTAGATACGACTTTTTGTTTCTTTTTTCTGAAGAAAAATTTCTTCCCAAGTAATACCTGGACCAGCCTTGCACCCTGGCATTTGGCTAGGGAGAAGCGCCTCTGGTGGTGAATCAGAGAGCAGCTCCCGGGAGGAAAGAACAGTGTTCCCGGCTGCTGAGTCCCCCTGTCCTGTGCGAGACTCTTGAAGGCTGAGAGGTCCCCTGGGGGTGTCCTCAATGTTTTGTCCTAGAAGGTAAGGGATTCAAAGGAGGAGTCAAAGGGAGATGTGGACGTGATGAGCAGCAACTTTCCTCTTCCTCCCCAGCCCCCACTTCCTCTTCCCTTTAGACCATCTCATTTACTTAACAGCAATTCATCTATTCGTCAATGAATTGAGCACCTACTGTGTGCCTGGCTCAGTTCCAGGCACTGGGGACAAATGTCTTTTCCCCTAATGGAGCTGGCACAGTGTCTGTGAGAGAGACACAGTAAACAAAGAAAATGTTAGCATGTTACATGGTAATAAGTATTAAGAAGAAAAATAAATTGAAGAAAGGAGATATGGAATGAGGGGATGATGGAAATTTTATTGATTTATTTTAAAAAGCTTTGCCATGCCACGTGGCAGGTGGGATCCTAGTTCCCCAACCAAGGATCAAACAGGATTGCTGTTGTTGTTCAGTGGCTCAGTCGTGTCTGATTTTTTTGTAATCCCATGGACTACAGCGCGCATAGGACAGGCATCCCTGTCCTTCACTGTCTCCCGGAGATTGCTCAAACTCAAGTCCATTGAGTTGGTGATGCCATCCAACCATCTCATCCTCTGTCGTCCCCTTCTCCTTCCTTCAATCTTTCCCAGCATTAGAGTCTTTTCCAGTCAGTCGGCTCTTCGCATCAGGTGGCCAAAATATTGGAGCTTCAGCTTCAGCATCAGTCCTTCTAATGAATATTCAGGGTTGATTTCCTTTAGGTTTGACTTGTTTGATCTCATTGCAGTCGAAGAGACTCTCAAGAGTCTTCTCCAGCACCACAGTTCATGAGCGTCAATTCTGCGGTGCTCAAACTACTGAACAGCCAAAGAAGTCCCTTGGCTATTTGAAATAGAGTAGGCACCCCACTCCAGTACTCTTGTCTGGAAAATCCCATGGATGGAGGAGCCTGGTGGGCTGCAATCCATGGGGTCGCTAAGAGTCGGGTACGACTGAGCGACTTCACATTCACTTTTCACTTTGATGCATTGGAGAAGGAAATGGGAACCCGCTCCAGTGTTCTTGCCTGGAGAATCCCAGAGACAGGGGAGCCTGGTGTGCTGCCGTCTATGGGGTCTCACAGAGTCGGACATGACTGAAGCGACTTAGCAGCAGCAGCAGCAGCAGTCTGGACCTGACTGCAGCCATGAGATTAAAAGACGCTTGCTCCTTGGAAGAAAAGCTATGACAAACCTAGACAGTATATTAAAAAGCAGAAACATTACTTTTCTGACAAAAGTGCATATAGTCAAAGCTATAGTTTTCCCAGTAGTCTTGTATGGATGTGCGATTTGGACCATAAAGACGGCTGAGCGCCAAAAAATTGATGTGACTAAACCACAACAACAAGTCTGGACCCGAATCATGGAGAAGAGGCTGTGTGAGTAGTGAGGTAAAGGGGGTGAAGAAGTAAGTCAGGCAGATATCTGGGGCAAGGATATTCTAGGAAGAAGGAATAGCCAGTGCAAAGGGCCTGAGGTTTCTGATGTGTTTGAGGAACACTAAGAAGTTCCTGCAGGGCGAAACAGGGGTGGCGGGGAGGGGAGAGAGACAGACCGAGAAAAGGATAATACCCAAACATGGCAACATGGTTACCATTTGAGGAATCTGATTAAGGAACACATACACACAGGTGAGTATGCTGCTGCTGCTGCTAAGTCGCTTCAGTCGTGTCCGACTCTGTGCGACCTCATAGACGGAAGCCCACCAGGCTCCCAGGTGAGTATATATGTTACCAAAAGAGTGTGTGTGGGGTCTGACTGCTCGCTGCCCAGAAGCCAATCACCAGGCCAGGGTGGTGGAAAGGAAACTTTGCTTTATTTCAGATGCTAGCAACAGGGGGTGGGGGACACGCGGATGTCTGTCCAAAGGCCCACTCCCCCAACACCAGCAACCAGTGGGGCAAGGGCTTTTATAAACAGAAGGAGGAGGCCACATGCAGAAACAGAACAGTCATTCCTGACAGTCATCTTCAAATTGATCATCGGTGGTCTGACCGGTATCATCTTGGTTGTTTTGGGTACCGTCAATCTTCAGTTCCAGGGTCTGTTTGTTCCCATTTCTTCGAGGCCGGTTCTCAAGATTGTGGCAGCTTATGTCGTGGGTACAGTCTGGTCATTATGTAGCTAACTTCTCCACCTGGGGTTTTAGTATCTGTAAGACAGCTCAGTGGATGTGGCTCAGAAGATCATTTACAGCCTTTGTGAAAGAACTGAAGGTCCTTGACTCTGCTTAACATCATTATTATTATTTTATCTCCTTTAACTGTTTTCTTTTGTTTCTGCATTTCACTGATTAAACTTATTCTTTGACTAAAGTCTTCCACAGACTAAAGGCAGGCAGAGGACATGGGGTGGTGGGGCTGGGCGGGGCAAGGACCATAGAGTCGTCCTGCTTTGTTTCATATAGACAGGTATACATATAGATACACATGTTTTCTGAACATTTTGCAAACCAGTCAGAGACATGACTCCTCCTTATTCCTAAATACTTCAATTTATATTTCCTGAGAAAAAATGACCTTCTCTTACAGAGGGTTTCTCTACCTTGTTGACTCTGATGGCAGATAATTCTTTGCTGTGGAGGGCTGTCCTGTGCACTGTAAGATTTTTAACATCCCCGGTCTCCACCCACTAGATGTCAGTAGCGCACATTTCCTTACATCCCTGGTTGAGACAGCCAAAAATGCCTTCACAAGTTAGCTAATGTCCCCTGGATGACAGAAGAATGCCCCACCCCCGCCCTCTCCCCTAGCTGAGAACCATTGCTTCTATAACTACAATGCAATGGTCACAAGCAGGGAATTTAATATTGATCAAATATTGCTACCTGAACTACAGACATTCAACATTGTCAGTAATCCAATAATGTCTTCCTTGGTCATTTTAACTTTCTGGCCTCTGGTCCAATCCGGGGTCATGCCCTGCAGACAGATGTCATGCCTAGAATGTCCTTTCTCCTTTGCTTGTCTTTCATGACAATGACATTTTTAAAAAAATTATTGAAGAAAGAAAATAACAAACATTTTTAAAAACGTTTATTGAAGTATGGTTGATTTACAATGTTGTGTTAATTTCTGCAGCACAGCGAAGTGATTATGAAAGTGTAACTGAAGTACTTATCTATAACTGAAGAATATATACAATCTTCTTAAATATTATTTTTCATATTCTTTTCCATTGTGGTTTATCATAGAATATTGAATACATTTCTTCGTGCAATACACTAGCATGTTGTTTATCCAGCCTGTATATAAGAGCTTGCATCTGCTAATCCCAAACCCCCAATCCATCCCTCCCCCGCCGACCTCCCCCTTGGCAACCACGAGTCTGTTCTCTGTGTCTGTGAGTTTGTTTCTGTTTCATAGATATGTTCCCTTATGTTGTGCTGTGTTTGTTTGTTTCCCCCACTCCATGGCTTGCAGGATCTTAGTTCCCTGATCAGGGATTGAATCCAGGCCCTTGGCAGTGAAAGCACAGAGTCCTAATCACTGGACCACCAGGGAATTCCCTGTGTTGTATTTTAGATTCCACATATAAGTGATATCATATGGTATTTGTTGTCCTTTTTCTGATTTGCTTTGTTTGGCATGATAAACTCTAGGTCCATCCATGTTGTTGTAAATGGCATTATTTCATTATGTTTTATGGCTGATTAGTATTCCATTCAGAAAACTAAGATCATGGCATCTGGTCCCATCACTTCATGGGAAATAGATGGGGAAACAGTGGAAACAGTGTCTGACTTTATTTTTCCAAAATCCCTGCAGATGGTGATTGCAGTCATGAAATTAAAAGACACTTACTCCTTGGAAGGAAAGTTATGACCAACGTAGATAGCACATTCAAAAGCAGAGATACTACTTTGCCAACAAAGGTCCGTCTAGTCAAGGCTATGGTTTTTCCAGTGGTCACGTATGGATGTGAGAGTTGGACCGTGAAGAAAGCTGAGTGCCAAAGAATTGATGCTTTTGAACTGTGGTGTTGGAGAAGACTCTTGAGAGTCCCTTGGACTGCAAGGAGATCCAACCAGTTCAGTCACTCAGTCGTGTCCGACTCTTTGTGACCCCATGAATCGCAGCACGCCAAGCCTCCCTGTCCATCACCAACTGCCGGAGTTCACTCAGACTCACGTCCATCGAGTCAGTGATGCCATCCAGCCATCTCATCCTCTGTCATCCCCTTCTCCACCTGCCCCCAATCCCTCCCAGCATCAGAGTCTTTTCCAATGAGTCAACTCTTCGCATGACGTGGCCAAAGTACTGGAGTTTCAGCTTTAGCATCATTCCTTCCAAAGAAATCCCAGGGTTGATCTTCAGAATGGATTGGTTGGATCTCCTTGCAGTCCAAGGGACTCTCAAGAGTCTTCTCCAACACCACAGTTCAAAAGCATCAATTCTTCGGCACTCAGCCTTCTTCACGGTCCAACTCTCACATCCATACATGACCGCAGGAAAAACCATAGCCTTGACTAGACGGACCTTAGTCGGCAAAGTTATGTCTCTGCTTTTGAATATGCTATCTAGGTTGGTCATAACTTTTCTTCCAAGGAGTAAGCGTCTTTTAATCTCATGGCTGCAGTCACCATCTGCAGTGATTTTGGAGCCCAAAAAAATAAAGTCTGACACTGTTTCCACTGTTTCCCATCTATTTCCCATGAAGTGATGGGACCAGATGCCATGATCTTCATTTTCTGAATGTTGAGCTTTGAGCCAACTTTTTCACTCTCCTCTTTCACTTTCATCAAGAGGGTTTTAGTTCCTCTTCACTTGCTGCCAAAAGGGTGGTGTCATCTGGATATCTGAGGTTATTGATATTTCTCCCGGCAATCTTGATTCCAGCTTGTGTTTCTTCCAGTCCAGCGTTTCTCATGATGGACTCTGCATATAAGTTAAATAAGCAGGGTGACACTATACAGCCTTGACATACTCCTTTTCCTATTTGGAACCAGTCTGTTGTTCCATGTCCAGTTCTAACTGTTGCTTCCTGACCTGTATACAGATTTCTCAAGAGGCAGGTCAGGTGGTCTGGTATTCCCATCTCTCTCAGAATTTTCCACAGTTTATTGTGATCCACACAGTCAAAGGCTTTGGTCTAGTCAATAAAGCAGAAATAGATGTTTTTCTAGAACTCTCTTGCTGTTTCCATGATCCAGTGGATGTTGGCAATTTGATCTCTGGTTCCTCTGCCTTTTCTAAAACCAGCTTGAACATCAGGAAATTCAAGGTTCACATCTTGCTGAAGCCTGGCTTGGAGAAATTTGAGCATTACTTTACTAGCATGTGAGATGAGTGCAATTGTGTGATAGTTTGAGCATTCTTTGGCATTACCTTTCTTTGGGACTGGAATGAAAACTGACCATTTCCAGTCCTGTGGCCACTGCTGAGTTTTCCAAATTTGCTGGCATATTGAGTGCAGCACTTTCACAGCATCATCTTTCAGGATTTGAAATAGCTCAACTGGAATGCCATCACCTCCACTAGCTTTGTTCATAGTGATGCTTTCTAAGGCCCACTTGACTTCACATTCCAGGACGTCTGGTTCTAGGTGAGTGATCACACCATCGTGATTATCTGGGTCGTGAAGATCGTTTTTGTACAGTTCTTCTGTGTATTCTTGCCACCTCTTCTTAATATCTTCTGCTTCTGTTAGGTCCATACCATTTCTGTCCTTTATTGAGCCCATCTTTGCATGAAATGTTCCCTTGGTATCTCTAATTTTCTTGAAGGGATCTCTAGTCTTTCCCATTCTGTTCTTCTGTTCTTTGCATTGATCGCTGAAGAAGGCTTTCTTATCTCTTCTTGCTATTCTCTGGAACTCTGCATTCAGATGCTTATATCTTTCGTTTTCTCCTTTGCTTTTTGCCTCTCTTCTTTTCACAGCTATTTGTAAGGCCTCCCCCAGACAGCCATTTTGCTTTTTTGCATTTCTTTTCCACGGGGATGGTCTTGATCCCTGTCTCCTGTACAATGTCACAAACCTCCATCCATAGTTCATCAGGCACTCTATCTATCAGATCTAGGCCCTTAAATCTATTTCTCACTTCCACTGTGTAATCATAAACGATTTGATTTAGGTCATACCTGAATGGTCTAGTGGTTTTCCCTACTTTCTTCAATTTAAGTCTGAATTTGGTAATAAGGAGTTCATGATCTGAGCCACAGTCAGCTCCTGGTCTTATTTTTGCTGACTGTATAGGGTTTCTCCATCTTTGGCTACAAAGAATATAATCAGTCTGATTTCGGTGTTGACCATCTGGTGATGTCCATGTGTAGAGTCTTCTCTTGTGTTGTTGGAAGTGTGTGTTTGCTATGACCAGTGCATTTTCTTGGCAAAACTCTTTGCCCTGCTTCATTCTGCATTCCAACGCCAAATTTGCCTGTTACCCCAGGTGTTTCTTGACTTCCTACTTTTGCATTCCAGTCCCCTATAATGAAAAGGACATCTTTTTTGGGTGTTAGTTCTAAAAGGTCTTGTAGATCTTCATAGACCCCTTCAACTTCAGTGTCTTCAGCGTTACTGGCTGGGGCATAGACTTGGATTACTGTGATATTGAATGGTTTGCCTTGGAAACGAACAGAGATCATTTTGTTGTTTTTGAGATTGCATCCAAGTAATGCATTTTGGACTCTTCTGTTGACCATGATGGCTATTCCATTTCTTCTGAGGGACTCCTGCCCACAGTAGTAGATATAATGGTCATCTGAGTTAAATTCACCCATTCCAGTCCATTTTAGTTTGCTGATTCCTAGAATGTTGACGTTCACTCTTGCCATCTCTTGTTTGACCACTTCCAATTTGCCTTGATTCATGGACCTAACATTCCAGGTTCCTATGCAATATTGCTCTTTACAGCATCAGACCTTGCTTCTATCACCAGTCACATCCACAGCTGGGTATTGTTTTTGCTTTGGGTCCATCCCTTCATTCTTTCTGGAGTTATTTCTCCACTGATCTCCAGTAGCATATTGGGCACCTACTGACGCTGGGGAGTTCCTCTTTCAGTATCCTATCATTTTGCCTTTTCATACTGTTCATGGGGTTCTCAAGGCAAGAATACTGAAGTGGTTTGCCATTCCCTTCTCCACTGTCAGACCTCTCCACCATGACCCATCCATCTTGGGTTGCCCCATGGGTATGGCTTAGTTTCACTGAGTTAGACAAGGCTGTGGTCCTAGTGTGATTAGATTGACTAGTTTTCTGTGAGTATGGTTTCAGTGTGTCTGCCCTCTGATGCCCTCTTGCAACACCTACCATCTTACTTGTGTTTCTCTTACCTTGGGCGTGGGGTATCTCTTTGCGGCTGCTCCAGCAAAGCGCAGCCGCTGCTCCTTACCTTGGATGAAGGGTATCTCCTCACCGCCACCCTTCCTGACCTTCAAAGTGGGATAGCTCCTCTAGGCCCTCCTGCGCCCGTGCAGCCACCGCTCCTTGGACATGGGGTTGCTCCTCCCGGCCCCACGTGTTCATTGGAAGGACTGATGCTGAAGCTGAAACTCCCATACTTTGGCCACCTCATGTGAAGAGTTGACTCACTGGAAAAGACCCTGATGCTGGGAGGGATTGGGGGCAGGAGGAGAAGGGGACGACAGGCGATGAGATGGTTGGATGGCATCACCGACTCGATGGACATGAGTTTGGGTGGACTCCGGGAGTTGGTGATGGACAGGGAGGCCTGGCGTGCTGCGATTCATGGGGTCGCGAAGAGTTGGACACGACTGAGTGACTGAACTGAACTGAGTATTCCACTGTGTTTATGTACCACATAGTCTTGATCCAGTCCTCTGTCGATTGGTGTTTAGATTGTTTCCACGTCTTGACTATTGTAAATACTCCTGCTATGAACATTGACGTGAATGCATCTTTACGAAATATGGTTTTGTTTGGATATATGCCCAGGAGTGGGGTTCCTGGATAACATGGCACCTCTAGTGTTTTGAGGAACCTCCATACTGGTTTCCATAGTGGCTGCACCAGTTTACGTTCCTACCAACAGTATGGAAGAGTTCTCTTTTCTTTACCCCCTGTCCAACATTTGTTATTTGTAGACTTCTTGACATTGACATTTTTGAAGGTCATAGGCCAGTTGTTTTGTAGAATGTTCTTGTCTGAGACATTGCATTTGTCTGATTTTCCTTGTGATTGGATTCAGGTTAAGCAGCTTTGGAAGAAATATCACAGAAGTGATCGTGTGTCCCTTTCTATGCAGTGTATCAGGATTCGATTTGTCCATTTGCTCCATTACTGGTCATTTAAACTATGATCCCTTGATTAAGACATTGTCTGTTTCTCCTCTGTGAAATGACAGTTTTTTCCTTTGTCATAAATGTGTATTTTATGGGCAGATACAGAGAAGCTACACAAATACCTTGTTTCTCATGAAACTTCAACTCACCAGTTTCAGCATCCATTGATGATTCTTGCCTGAATCAATTGTCCTGATTTGTTGCTTTTAATAATTATTCTACATAAACCCTGAATACACTCAAAAGGCTGCTTTTAACCTATGTGTGAAATGGAAAGAGCAGTAATGAAATGGGACTTCCCTGGAAGTCCAGTGATTAAGACTCTGTGCTTCCAAGACAGGGGTGCAGGTTTGATTCCTGATCGTCAGGGAACTAAGATCCTTCATACTGAGTGGCTCAAAAAGAAAAGGAAATACAGGGACTTTCCTGGTAGTCTAGTGATTAAGACTCTGCACTCCTGATGCAGAGGGCCCGGGTTTGATCCTTGGTCAGGGAACTAGATCCCACATTCTGTAACTAAGGCCTGATGCAGCCAAAGAAATAAATACAAAAAAGAAAAACAAACAAACAAATAGCCCCAAAGGGGTTGAAATGCACATCCATGTAACTTTCAACCAGGATCAGAAACGGATTCATCAGGATATGAGTGCCTGCTCAGTAGCTTCAGTCATGTCCAATTCTTTGTGACCCTATGGACCATAGCCCACCAGGCTCCTCTGTCCATGGGATTTCCCAGACAAGAATACTGGAGTGGGTTGCCATGCCCTCCAGGGGAGCTTCCCAACCCAGGGATTGAACCCGCGTCTCCGGTGTCTCTTGCATTGCAGGCAGTTTCTTTACCATTGGACCACCTGGGAAGCCCTGCATCAGGACATGTGAAACCCCAAAACATTCCTGCCTGGAGATAAATGCAAATTATTCAAGGTTTCAAATATGCATTGGGAGGTGAGGGCAGGAGGGCAAAAGACAGGCCTGGGATGGTTGGGTCTTTGGTTCACTAGATGGGGAAATGGGGATGAATTCCAGAACTACTCAGGTGGTGAAACTTACAGGACGTGGACTGCTTAGATTTTGAACCCAGGGAGGAGGATGGAGGGCAAGGCAGGGGACGAGAGAGAAGGAGATACTGTCCTCCAAGACCCTCACCTGGGGCTGATGAGCCCTCAGGGCTGGGGATGTGAGTGTTGAGGGACAGACTGAGCCTCTCTGGGGCAGTCGGGCATTCCAGACCTGGGCAGGGACTGCTCTGGCATTTCCGAGGCCCTTGAACTGGCAAAGGGGCTGATGGTGGCTTCCAAGAGGCTCATGTGTGTCCTGGAGTGGCCAGGAGCCTGGCTCTCCTCTTCTCTGGTTCCAGCTTCAGCCTGGGACAGAGGAAGGTCACATGTTCTACCTTGAATGGTGTTAGGAATCTGATGGGTGGGGGAGTTATTTCAGAAATCTAAGGGAAATTCCCTGGCAGTCCAGTAGTTAGGACTGAGTGGTTTCACTGCCAGGCGGGCCCAGGTTCGATTCCTGGTGGGGAAGCTAAGATCCTACAAACCTGCTGTGCAGCCAAAAAACAAAAAACTAATTGCATCTTTCTCCCTCACCCACCCAATCAAAGTGCTTTCTTGCTGTTACATATCTCCATGCTGGCTGGCAAGGCTAGGATGCTTATCCAGCCCCTCTCGGAAATCCTTGGTCCACATGGTGTTCAAGCTCACCTTCTGTTCCTTTCATTCAGAGAAGAAGTATTTATAGAGCACCTCTGTGTGCCAAGCATTGTTTGAGGCTCTGGGGACCAGGCAATGTGGAAGACAGACAAAAAATTTCCTGCTCACGTGGGGTTGACATTCCAGTGAGGAACAGACACGGTATAAGAATGTTATAAGTGCTAGGGGAAAAAAAATTAATGCAGGCTAAGGAGGCATGTGGAGTGGAGAATTCAGGGAAGGCAGCCAAGGGAGCCTCACAGGGACATTTGAGCAAAGATCAGAAGATGTGAGGCAGAAGCTGTGTGGACATCTATGGGAAGAGCATTCCCATAGATGGAGAAGCAGGTGCAAATGCCCTGAGGCAGAACTGTGCCTAATGGAGCAGAAGGAGCAAGACAGAGTGAGAGAGAGGGGAGAAGAAGTCAGCAGGTGGCAGGAGGGACCTCCCTGGCTGTTCATCCTTTGGACTCCATGCTCCCAACATAGGGGGCCCAGGTTCGATCCTTGGTCAAGGAACTAGAATCCCACATGCCATGCAGTGTGGCCAAAAGATGAAGAATAATAATAAATAAAAATAAAATTTTAAAAAGAGGTGACAGGAGCAGATCATGAAGGGCATTGTGGGCTATTCTAAGGAGTTTAGTTTATTTATTTGGGGATGCTCTGGGTCTTCACTGCTTTCTCTAGTTGTAGTGAGTGGAGGCTGCTCTCTAGCTGCCGTGTGCTGGCTTCTCTTGTTCCAGAGCACAGGTTCTAGGCGTGCGGGCTTCAGTAATTGCAGCCCCAGTGCTCAGTAGTTGTGGCACAAGTTGCTCCGTGCCATGTGGGGTTTTCCTGGACCAGGGATTGCCCAGTCCCCTGCGTTGGCAGGCAGATTCTTAACAACTGGACCACCAGGGAAGTTGATTTTAATTCTTATATTAAGTGAGATGGGAGCCATGAGAGGAAGGATAATGACTTAGCTCCTAAACTGGTCCCTCTTTCATCTTTCAACCTGGTTATAGTTCCACCCAGCCTGAAGCCCTGTCTTTATCACCACACGAGTCTCACCTCCATTTGCCTCCCCTTCCACCTCCAGCTCTATCTCTTTTTCATCTCCCCACCTTTGTCTCATTTGGTGTTTCTAAGAAAGGTTGTTGTTCAGTTGCTCAGTTGTGTCTGACTCTTTGTGACTCCATGAACTGCAGCACACCAGGCTTCCCTGTCTGTCACCATGTCCCAGAGTTTGCTCAACCTCATGTCCATCGAGTCGGTGATGCCCTCCAACCATCTCATCCTCTGTCACCCTCTTCTCCTCCTGCCTTCAGCCTTTCCCAGCATCAGGGTCTTTTCCAGTGAGTCTGCTCTTTGCATCAGGTGGCCAAAGTACTGGAGCTTCAGTTTCAGCATCAGTCCTTCCAATGAATATTCAGGGTTGATTTCCTTTAGGATTGACTGGTTTGTTCTCCTTTCTGTCTAGGGAAAGGCAGGACACAACAAAGGAACACAAAAACACAATCCCAATAGCACTCTAACATGTTAAAAGCAGCTAGTTAGGAAAATATAAGAAACAGACTCATAGACATAGAAACAAACTTATGGAGGGAGTTTTCTGGAGGTCCAGTGCCTAGACTCAGTGCTTTTACTGCTATGCCCCAGATTCAATCCCGGGTTGGGGAAATGAGATTCCACAAGCCATATGGTGCAGCAAAAAAAAAAAAAAAAAAAGGGTGGGGAGAGAAACAAATTTATGGTTACCAAAGGGAAATAAGGGTGAATGAATTAAGAGTTTGAGCTTAAAAGACGTATACCACACACACACACACACACACACACACACACACACTACATACAAAATAGATAAATAAGAAGGACTTACTATATAATACACGGAACTATATTCAATGTCTTGTAATAACCTGTAATGGAAAAGAATCACTTTTCTGTACATCTTAAACTAATGCATCCATGCTACTCAGTCATGTCCAACTCTTTGCAACCCCAAGGACTGTGGCCTGCAAGGCTCCTCTGTCCATGGGGTTTTGCAGGCAAGAATACTGGATTGGGTGGCCATTTTTAAATCAACTTCAATTTAAAAAAAAAAGACTGTCACTTTCAGAGGGTTATGGGGAATTAATTCACTATTTATAAAAGTAGTCTCTAAAGGGAAAGAATCAAGCACTTTTACATAAAAAGTGTAACCAAATGGAATTTAAGAGGACGCATCTGCAGGGGAAGAAGTTTAGCTAATAAAGGAGGACAAAATGCGAAGAGGGACACATCACTACTTTGCAACCTCCAACAAGTTCATCATCAATGGCTGCTAACCTCATGCAAGGAGAGACAAGGAGTGTGAGCCTGATCTGAAGGAACCAACAACACTCACCATCGGGTCAAAGGCATTAAACCCTAGTCTAATCCTGGTTCTGGAAACAACTGCCAATTTGCATGAAAGATGAAGGGCAGAGGACCATGCTGGCGTGTCCCATGAGGATGGGATCAGCACCACCCAGACCATGGGAATCAGCCTGAATTGTGCAACTGATTCGTTTGTAATGGAGAAAAGGGATGGAGCGGGAACCCATGAATTAAAAGAGACTTAAAAGACATATCATTTTCTTCTTTTTTTTTTTGCATGGGCAAGACTAAACCACAGTATCTAGAGATTCAAACTTGCATGATAAACTACTCAGAAATACTAGGCGGTGATTATTACACAAGTCACAACAGTGGTTGCTTTTCAGAGTGAGGAAGCACCTGACTGAGACGCAGCCTGTAGGAAGGGCGTCTGGGGTTGCTGGTGATATGCTCTTTGGGGACCTGCGTGGGGGTTAGAATGATGTCTGTCTTCCAGCTGAGTTTCCCAGATTCAGCACTATCAACATTCAGGTCAGATAACATTTAGTTGTGTGGGAATGTCATGTGCATAACGAGATGTTTAGCAGCATCCCTGAGCTCCACCCAGTAGAGGTCAAGAACAGCCCTCCCCCACTCCATCCTGACAGTCAGCAAGGGCTCCAGTTATTGCTGAATGTTCCCCAGGGGGCATAATCACTCCTGGTTGAGAACTGTCTCTCAGGAGTGTCTTAAGTCATGCCTCTATTTTGTGTGCTTTCTTGGGTCTGATTCTGTGTGTGCATGCATTTTATTCACTTTTTACTTTGTATATTGGAGGATAGTTGATTTAGGGCCTCCCTGGTGGCTCAGATGGTAGAGACTTTGTCTGCAATGCAGGAGACTCAGGTTCAGTCCCTGGGTCAGGAAGATCCCCTGGAGAAGGGAATGGTTACCCACTCCAGTATTCTTGCCAGGAGAACTCCATGGACAAAGGAGCCTGGCGGGTTACAAAGAGTCAGACACCACTGAGCGACTTCCAGAGAGAGCGCACTACAGGTGATTTATAATATTGTGTTAGTGTCAGGTGTACAGCAGAATGATTCAGTTATACATGTATCTATTTTTTTTTCAGATTCTTTTCCCATATGGGTCATTACAGAATACTGAGTAGAGTTCCCTGTGCTATATAGTAGGTCCTTGTTTATCTATTACTGTAGCCCACCAGGCCCCTCTGTCCATGGAACTTTTCCAGGCAAGAATATTAGAGCAAGTTGCCATATCCTACTCCAGAGGCTCTTCCTGTCCCAGGGATTGAACCCGAGTCCCTTGTGTCTCCTGAATTGGCAGGTGGATTCTTTACCACTAGCGTCACCTGGGAAGCCCCATTTTGTATATAGTAGTATGTGTATGTTAACTCTAAAATCCTAATTTATCCCTCCCCCCCTTACCCCTCCCCCATAACCTTTCCCATTTGGTAATCATAAACTTGTTTTTGAAGTCTGTCAGTATGTTTCCGTTTTGTAATATCTATCTATCTGTTCCAGTATAGTTTTTATGGGGGAAACAACAGTATTCTATGGCTTATCTGGAAGAAGGAAAAAGACAATGGAAATAGCCCAGGAATTTTGCAACAAGTGGAGTATTAGATGTTAAAATATATTCTAAAGATACTGTAGTTAAAACAGAGTGGCACTGGGACAAATGGATGAATCTCTGAAATAAAGTAATCTACCTCCAATGCGCCCCATTTTAGCAGATTAAGTCTGAGCTGCTTCAGACATCCCTTCTGCCTGTCCCTCCAGCTCTCCTCCCATCAACATCACAACTCAGTCAAATTTCACCATATCACCCTTTGCATGTACAATTTCTACTATCTGGAGCACCTTTCCTTAAGTGTCATCCTTGCAGGATGTCTGCCTACCCAGACACTCTAGGTCAATGATGTGCCCCTCCTTTCTGTTCCCATAGACTCCAGCTCCCACCCCTCTCACCCCTTTAGAATAAACCATAACCTGAAAGTCTGTCTCCTCCTCTCAGGTTTGAGGCCCAGGATGGCAAGGACTATGTTCCCCTCAAGGACTTGCACAGTGCCTAGAACACTGTAGGTGCTCAATAAATGCTAAATTAATTGAGAAAAAGATCTGGAGGGTCATTTTAGATCATACTACATTCCAACTGGGTTACAGAGTTCAATGCAATGTCAAATCATTCTCTGAACAAACATTTAAAAACTTTTAATTGAAGTATAGTTGATTTACAATTTTGTGTTAATTTCTGCTCTACAGCAAAATGACTCAGTTATACACACACACATATATATATATGTATTCTTTTTCATAGTCTTTTCCATTATGGATGATCACAGGGTATTGAATATAGTGGGGGCTTCCCAGGAGGCTCTAGAAGTAAAGACCCTACCTGCTAATGCAGGAGACACGGGTTCAATCCCTGAGTCGGGAAGATCCCCTGGAAGAGGGCATGGCAACCCACTCCATTATTCTTGCCTGGAGAATCCCATGGACAGAGAAACCTGGAGTCCATGGAGCTGCAAAAGAGTCGGACACTCAGTCAGACTGAAGTGACTTAGCATATTGAATATAGTTCCTTGTGCTATACAGTAAGATGTTGCTGTTTATCTTATTCTCTATGTAATAGTTTTTCCTATTTCTCCCAACCCCTCCTTAGCAACCAATATCTGTTCTCTATGTCTTCAATAAACATGTATTAAGTGCCTACTGTGTGCTCAGGGCACTGGATAAAGCAGTGACCAAAATCAGTCAATTCCCTGTCTTTACTGGAAGATAGATGGCAAACAAGTAAACAAATAAATTTTATATATATTTATTTTCCAGATAGTGAAAGTAGCTATCAGGTTCATAACTGGAGAAGGTCCACGTTAGGTCTTTAGAGGGCAGAAACACATAGGTTGAGCCCCCAAAGGCAGGAGAAGGTGGCCAAGTGAACAGGTTCAGGGAAGAACACTTCAGGAAGATGGAAGAGCATGCACAAAGACCCTGAGGTCGGAAAGATCCAGGGTCCGGATCCCGCACCCAGACACTGGGAAAGGAGCATCAGTCCTTCCAGCTTCCACCTAAGGGATCTTCCACATATACAAATCCCACCGGGTAACTTTCCTACTTAGAGTCTTCCCATGGCTCCCTGTTCCCGGTGGATCAGATCCAAGCCCTTTCGCCCTGAGCCGGTCAGCCCTCAGCTCCCCACCCTGGACAGAAAGCCCTCAAAGACCGTCACTCCAGGCCCCGCCCCTATCCCCGCCCCCAAACCCTGGGCGCGGGCCAGCGCGGCCCATCCCACCTCACCATTGGACAGTTCGGAGAGCATAGGGCCTTGGTTGGCTGATGTGGTTGTCAGTTAGGGTCCGGGCCTTGATAACCCGTCCCCGAACTTCGAGGGGGCGGGCTCGGGTGCGGGCGCGGCTGGGGTTGCGGCTTCAGGTAAAGCACCAGCTTTCTGGGCACCGATGGGGAATCTGGGGGGCGGGGATCAGGGGTACGCACCGGGACGGGGCGCTGCGCTTCCAGCCCCTCTGCGGGCTCAGCGCGCAGGGATGGGGAGGGCGCAGTGTTCTCTGCTTGGAACCCCCCCACTCCCACACTGGGAGCCCCAGGTGGTGAGCGAGTAGAGTTGGGGCCCTGTGGATTCGTGAGGTCTCATTTCTCCCGCCCTGCAGGAGTGAAGCTGGGGGAGGGAGGGGTTGTTCGCCCCCTTTGCTCCCACGACTTCGGGATCCTTTCCCGGAGTCGCTCCGGGACAGCTTGGGGACCCGAGTCCATCCCTTCGCTCCGGACCTGAGTGTGTGTGTCTGTAGGGTGATTCGGAAACCGCGTTGGGAGGAGGGACGGATGGCCCCCGGGGCCGGCAGACAATGGGCAGCGGATGGAACCGCCCGGCAGCGTTTCCTGCAGGAAACTGCTCTGTCTCTGTGAGGCTGTCCTAAGGGGACATGGGGGTGACGGGGTGCTGACCTCAGAACCTCTCCCCTCGCACCATCATCAGCCTCCACCCCCACTTCAGGGGTCTGAGAGCCCCGCCCCAACATCAGAGGGGGTGCCTCCACCCAGAGCCTCAATCTGGGAAGACGCCCCTCGCCCCAAGACCGGGAACTGAACTGCCTTCCGTATTCCCCTACCCCTCAGGTTTTGCGATCACAGCTCTGAGTCCCAAAATAATCCCTGGGGCGGGAGTGGGGGCGTGTGGCGTCGACTCTGACGGCCTAATGAAGGGTCTCAGGCAGAGGATGTGGATCTAGCCGCGACAGCTCCTCGGGCAGGGAGCGGAGGACAGGGGAGAGCGGTTGCACGCCCCCCGCCCCCGCTCCGGCGAGGGTACAACCCCTGGAGTCACCAGACTTTGGCCCTGCTCTTCCCATCAGGGACACACGCAGGAGACAGGCAGGAGTGCAGGCTGGTGGTGAGTGGAGGGCTGTTTATAGAAAGCCATCAAGTGGAGTGGGCAATTCAGTGGGCGTGTGTGCTAAGTGGCTTCAGTCATGTCCGACTCTTTGCCACCCTATGGACTGTAGCCGGCCAGGCTCCTCTAGCAATGGGATTGATTCTCCAGGCAAGAATGAAATACTGGCAACGTTGCTGGGTTCAAAAACCTGCTTCTGCCCATGTACGACCTTGGCTGGGTCACTTCATCTCTGAGTCTCAGTTTCTCCATCTGCACAACGGGGAAGGGGAGAAAAGAATAATGCTAAGAAAATCTACTTCAAAGGGCCTAGGATTTTTTTTTTTTTTTTTTTTTTACTAAATTAACACCCATAAATTGCTTAGAATCGAGGCTACCCCCGTAGCAAATGCAAAGGTTTTGTTATATTGCTATTTACTCTTCCTGGGGCTGCTGCTGCTGCTTGGTGTCCGACTCTGTGCGACCCCATGAACTGTAACCCGGCAGGCTCCTCTGTCCATGGGGATTCTCCAGGCAAGAATACTGGAAGGGTTGCCATGCCCTTCTCCAGGGGATATTCCCGACCCAGGGATCGAACCCAAGTCTTCTGCATTGCAGGTGGATTCTTTACCATCTGAGCCACCAGGAAAGCATCTTCTTGGGGCATCCACCCATTTTTCTGGGTCTGGCTGCTCCAGCTGGTTTGGGTCTTAGGAATGGCCCAGAGCTGTTTTTTTGTTTGTTTGTTTGGATTCCCAGGGTCTTGGATTTGGGTGTGGCCAGGACCCTGAAGGAAGGGGCTGATCCTGCTGAGGCAGTTGGCCAGCTGTGTGTGAGGCCGGCCCAGACCCCTAAGCCCCAGGCCAGGTTTTCTCCATGACCTAGCTCTTCCCAGAGAGCTTCCTGAAAACAAGTCCTGAGAGGCACTGACTGTCCTCTGTGCTGCCCTGCTGGCCGGCCCCTTAGAGCCCGTGTGAGGGACGGGAAACAGCTGCTTCAGGACGGCACGTTCCCCACCACTCCCTCCTCCCTTGGGGAGTGGGGGTGGGGGAGATGTCAGGGACCCAGGCTGGACAGAGGTGGCGAGTGGGCCCGTCTCCCCAGCCGTGGAGCAGAATGAGTCAGGTGGGCCAACACGTGGCTGGTGGGTGTTAGGTACGCAGGTGGTCATCAGGAGTGCAAGAGACCTGAAGAGGTGATGGGGAAACTTGCCAAGTGGTTAGTGCAGATGGGCAGTAGGTCAGGAAGAGTACAGCTTGGGGCTGGCGGGCACCTGCTGGTGGAGGGCTGGGCAGACAAGAGCTCTCCAGAAGATGAGCGGAACTCAGTCTGAGGACATTTCCTATAGGTAATCGACTTAATTGCTTTATGCCTTAGCTTCCCCATCTGGAAAAGGGGGAACTATCCTTCCTTGCCGGTTTATACTGGGGGAGGTACATTAAATGAGAGCAGGCACAGAGTAGGCACTCAATCCAAGCTGCTTGCAGTTCTCTGAGGGTTTTTCATATGGGCTCTTCAAAGCCCCATCTTTCCTGCCCTGTACTTTCTGAAACAAAGCACAGTAACTGTGACTGTGGACACAATAACAAAGTTCTGGAAAAAATCCCTGTTAAATATCACGTTATTAGATGTGACCCAATCTTCAGTTTCTTTTTTAGGTTTATTTTTATGTGTTTGTTTTTGGCTGCACTGCGTCTTTGTTGTTGCGGCTTTCTCTAATTGCAGCAAACCCAGGCTACTCTTCATTGCCTTGCAGCCTTGCACGGGCTTCCCATTGTGGTCGCTTCCCTTACTGTGGAGCATGGGCTGTAGGCATGTGGGCTTCAGTAGTTGCGGCGCACGGGGCTTAGTTGCTCCACTGCATTGGGATCTTTCCGGACCAGGGATTGAACTCATGTCCCCTGCACTGGCAGGTGGATTTTTAACCACTGGATCACCAGGGAAGCCCCTCCCTCAATTTCTTAGAGCCTCCATCACATCACCTGAAGAGTCTCTCTCCCTTTAGCCCCAAACATAGCCACAGCTCTCACAACCTGGGTGCTTGTGGTTCCACTACAATTTCTCACAAACTAAGGGCAGAGCCCTGTGGCACTCCAGTAGAGAGATCACAAGGAGACTGCATTCTTGGTACCTCTGTTCCAGAACTCTTCATCATTCCTAAAGGATCTCACAAGTGACACTGGTATAAATTCGGATGTACAATTATATTTTGTTTGCACTCTAAGGAAAAAGTGTAAGAATTCTGTTTTCTGTTTGTTTCTTTTCAGTATGCAGAATCTGACCAGATGAGTTTTTAATGAGCCCAAGAAAGGCTTCCAACTCTCGCCTTCCTCCTCTGAATGTTCACACTCCACCCCTTTGAGCTTCAGTTTCTAATTTCCCCCAGGGACTGACAGAAACCTCCTCAGGTCTGGAAAGCACCGACCCCTGCCCTGCCCCCAGCTGCTCTGGTTCTCTTATCACCATCCCCTCTTCTTTTGATGCCCTTCCCACCTAGCAGGCTGAGGAGGCCTGGTACAGGAGGGCCCCCACAGTCATTCATTCCAAACTTTCAAGGCCACTTGAGGGAGGAGGGATGAGAGGACCTGTGTGTGTGTGTGGCGGAGGGGTTGGGGGGTGGAGAGGCGCGCTTGGGTCTGTTTACTCATGCAGAGTCCAGACAGACCCCAGAGGCACAGCCAGAGGGGCAGGGTCCAGCCCTACCCACCCTCACCCATCTGGGGGCCTTTTTCAGGGTGTGAAAAAGGTGGCAGCTACTCCAGGAAACATGGCCAAGTTTGCCCTGAATCAGAACCTGCCGGGTAAGTGTGGAAAATGGTGTTTGCGTGTGTACAGATCCACACCTGGCGCCCAGGTGCCCACACAGCCCTGCAGTTCCCTCCTCTGCAGAGTGGTCAGAGGGCCCTTTATAAAGGTGGATAATGTCCTGGCCCTGCTTAAAATCTGCCTCTGGTGCCCTATTACAGGTGGAATAAAACCCCAGCTCCTCGCCGTGGCCCAGAAGGTTCCTCACAGTCTGGCCCAAGCGCACCTCTTCTAGTCCTCTCCCTCCTCCCTTTTTTCACTCTGCTCTGCACATTCTCACCTCCATCTGCTTTCACTCAGGTCCACCCTGCTTATTCCACCCCAGAGCCTTTGCCCGCGCTGTTTTCTTTTAGGAACCTTCCCTCCCAGCTGCTTTCTCCTTCTCATTCAGGGCTCAACCTCTAAGTTCCCTCCGCAGAAATTTGCTGAAACAGCCAGAGCCAAAGCCTGTCAGTTACTCTCTGTTTCATCTTGAAATTTGTATTATTGCCCTAAGGACCTTTTTTGAACGTTTATCTGTCTCCTACAAGTGGGCAAGGATGCTTGTCTTGTTCATTGCTACGTCCTCAGTGTTTGGTACACAGACGGAGGAGCCTGGTGGGCTGCAGTCCATGGGGTCGCTAAGAGTCGGACACGACTGAACGACTTCACTTTCACTTTTCACTTTCATGCGTTGGAGAAGGAAATGGTAACCCACTCCATTGTTCTTGCCTGGAGAATCCCAGGGAAGGGGGAGCCTGGTGGGCTGCCATCTCTGGGGTCGCACAGAGTCGGACATGACTGAAGCGACTTAACAGGTGCTCAACACGTGAATGCACAACTTTTGGGGTACAGATGGGTGTTTAAACCTCGGTGTGCAACCGCAGGTGTGCAGGGTTTGGAGCAGGTGGCGTCGTGAAAACATGTCGTGGGGCGGTGGGGAGGCGCTTCTTTTGTTAGTCTCTCTGCGTCTCCCCCGCCTGATGTTCCTCCACGCCCCTGTCATGTCCGCAGACCTGGGTGGCCCTCGCCTGTGCCCCAGCGCGACTGGGGGCGCCCGCAGCCCGAGCTCGCCCTACTCGGTGGAGACCCCCTACGGCTTCCACCTGGACTTGGACTTCCTCAAGTATGTGGAGGAGCTGGAGCGCGGCCCCGCTGCCCGCCGCGCTGCGGGGCCCCCGCCCGCGCGCCGTCCCCGCGCGCCCCGGGCCGGCCTCTCAGGCGCTCGCAGCCCAGGCGCCTGGACCTCCAGCGAGTCCCTGGCTAGTGACGATGGCGCAGCGCCGGGCGCACTCTCCCCGGGTGCGCCGTCCGCGCTGATGCTGCCGCCGACATCCCCGCGCGCACCCGTGCGCAACCCACGCGTCGAGCGCACGCTCCTGGAGACCAGCCGGCGGTTGGAGCTAGCGCAGGCGCAAGGGGGCGCGCCCATTCCGGCCCGCGCGGCCCCTCGCAGCCCTCGCGGGTCTGGCCACAGCAGCCCCGCCCCCAACCCGGCCCTGGCCTCGCCTGGCCCCGCGCAGCTGCAGCTGGTGCGCGAACAGATGGCCGCGGCGCTGCGGCGCCTGCGCGAGCTCGAGGAACAAGCGCGCGCGCTGCCCGAGCTGCAGGAGCAGGTGCGCGCGCTGCGCGCCGAGAAGGCGCGGTTGCTGGCGGCGCGCCGGCAGCCGGAGTCCGACGGGGAGGCCGAGGCGCGCCCGGACAAGCTTGCTCAGCTGCGGCGGCTCACCGAGCGTCTGGCCACCTCTGAGCGCGGCGTTCGCGCCAGGGCCAGCCCCGGGGCTGACGGCCCAGACGGGTCGGCTTCTAGCCACAGCGAAGGTGCGCCGCCGGGTCTCGACCGTGCGCCCCAGACAAGGGAGGCAGGCACCCAGATCGTGCCGGAGACCCAAAAGGCGGGAGTCCAGGCGGTGCCGGAGACCCAGGAGGCCGGCGTGGGGGCAGCTCCTGAGACCCTCGAGGCGGAGGCGTGGGTGACCGAAGCTCTGCTGGGGCTTCCCGCTGCCGCCGAGCGCGAGCTGGAGCTGCTTCGCGCCAGCCTGGAGCATCAGCGCGGGGTGAGCGAGCTCCTGCGGGGCCGGCTGTGCGAGCTGGAGGAAGCCCGCGAGGCTGCTGAGGAGGCCAAGGCCGAGGCCGCGGCGTCCCGGCCCCAGCCGTGCGAGGCTACCACCCAGACCCCATGGGATTATGTGGAGAAGACCACTCAGACAGATGTTCCAGTGGAGGCCCCAGCCCCGATGCCGGAGAACCCCCCCGGATCCACCGATGGGGACAGGGCCGTTGCACCCGCGGGTGAGTCCCCATCCCTCGCTGAGCCCTGGCTTGCTGGCTGCTGAATTCGAACTCAGTGTCTTCATCTGATCTCTGCCAGGCACTCTCAAATCCATCATGAAGAGGAAAGATGGTACACCTGGTGGCCAAACCAGCCCCGGACCAAAGAGCCTGCAGTTTGTTGGGGTCCTCAATGGAGAGTGAGCACTTTTCCCCTCCCCATGGCAGCATCTGCTGGGACATAGACTGGAGTTTTGAATCCCAGCTCTGCCCCTCGCTCTCAGCGTGGTCTTGGCAGGCCTCAGTGTCCACATCTGTAAAATGGGGACAGCCACTTCCCACCTCGCAAGACACCAGACTGAGCCCCCGGTGGAGGCTCAGCATATGCCTCCCACCCTGTCCCCAGGTATGAGAGCTCGTCCAGCGAGGGCGACAGCGAGGATGGCGCTGCCGAGCCCCCGAGGAGCAGTTCCTCGGGCTCAGGCGACGACAGCGGCGCGGCATCCGACTCCGAGACCCCTGGCGCTCCCAGCTGCAAGGAGGACCGGGACGCCGAGCCGGAGGCAGAGCAGGAACCTCAGCCGGGTGTGCACGGGAGGTGAGCCGCGCGGGGAACACGGAATGGGGACGGCTGCTCTTTCCCCCGTCTTCCCACTCTCCATCCCGACCTCTCCTGGAGCCTCTCCGTCTCCTAGGTGCGAGCTGAGCCCGCGTTTGAGGGAGGCGTGTGCAGCGCTGCAGCGGCAGCTGAGCCGGCCCCGCGGGGTCCCCCGCGACAGTGTGAGTGCATAGAGAGCCCTTCACAGGAGTCAGAGGCCCGCCGGGGACCCCGTCTGATGCCTGCCTAGAGAAGAGCATCGCCTTCTTTAGAGTTAAAGGGGCCCCAAGTTCAGTCATCTCGCGCCAGGGCCCTCCATGGATACCAAGGTCTCCAAAGGGATCTCCGCCCCAGAACAGGGCTGACCTTTCTCTGATTTCCCCAGAAGGGTCCACCCCAAGCCCCAACACCATCCCGGACTCCCCAGAGACGAGCGCTTACCGTCTTCCTCCATGCCTGGTTCTCTCGAAGGCTCTTCTTGGGAAGGAAAGCATCCTTGTCCCCTGGGGCCGCGTACCCACACTGACAGTACTCCCTCCTCCAAAGGGTTGCGGCCCCATGAGTCCACGCCCCTCCTCAAATTCAGAGGGACCAACCTCCCCAGCCTGGGTTCCCAGACCCGCCCCCACACCTGCCCTGGACCCTCGCTGATATCTCTCCTGTTCTGGCAGGGCGCGGCGCGCCTGGTGGCCCAGGAGTGGTTTCGGGTGTCAAGCCAGCGGCGCTCTCAAGCGGAGGCTGTGGCCGGGGTCCTGGGCGCGGTGGCGCGCCTGGGTCGGGAGCTGCTGGAGCACGTGGTGAACCTGGTGGATGGCAACGGAAACACAGCCCTACACTACAGCGTGTCCCATGGGAACCTGGCCATCGCGAGCTTGTTGCTGGATACGGGTCAGCATTGAGGAGGGGCGGGGAGGGCACTAGGGAATAGGGATCCACGGAAGGGGGAATCTGGGTAATGCTGGGCTGGCACTACCATCCTGCACCTGCCAAGAAAGACTGGCATTCTCGCCTAAACTCTCACCTCCCATCATCTCAGGTCACTGTCTTGTTTTCCGACTCCCACAGTCCTTGGGGCTCATGGGACCAGTAGCCATTGTTCCCACGCAGTTTCAAGGCACTGCCTCCTTGCTCACCCTCTGGCCTGTTAGTAACTCCTCCTTTATGTACTCTTTCAAACTCCTCCCGCTGCCCTTCCCTCACTTCAGCCTGATTGCTTATCAGACTTCACTGAGGCACACAGTAGACTCTCTGGTGTTTCTTGAATGAATGAGCTTTCATGGAGCTCAGGGCGGGTGCGTGTAGGGAGTGGAGAGAATGATCAGTTTTACTTGATAAGTATCAAACATAATTTCCAACAGAGGTAAGGGCCATGACAAGATAAAATCAGGGGAGGGAATCACTAAACAGGGTAATCCTTTAGCTTAGGATCCTTCCTTAGCAAGGCCTCAGAGAAGGGAAAAGCAGGCAGGGAAGATAGGTGGGGTGCCTGGCGAGCTGCAGAGACCCCACTGTGGTTACTTTGAGCCCCTTCTGCACCTAACATCCTCCACCAGGGTCACAGAAGCTTGTGGGAGGAATGGACACCTAGACAGTAGGCCACACAACTGGGGGATGCCCTTAGTCCTGACTTAACCACCCACCTTTTAAAAAAGTTATTTGGTTGTACCAGGTCTTGGTTGTCTCACTCAGGATCTTTGTTGTGGAATGCGAAATCTTAGTTGTAGCATGTGGGATCTAGCTCCCTGAACAGGGATGGAACCTCGGTCCCCCTTCATTGGCAGCACAGTCTTAACCACTGTACCACCAAGGAAGCCCTGTGACTTAAAACTTTTTACTTCTCAGCCCACTGTCTCAGATCTCCTCTGACTAGGACATCTACTCCAATAGCCTGATCCCCTCCTTTCCCCAAACCTCTCCCACCATTCATCTCCCCAAGCTGCACCTAGTCTTGAGCTTTCAGAATGGTGGGGTACACAAGCATTAACCACCCTGGGGAATGAGATCCAGAGGTAGGTGCTATGATGTGTGGGAGGGGGCCAAGATGGCAACAGAACTGATCCCAGAGGAAACGGAGCTGAATTTGTGTTCATCTGTAAAGAACAGGCAGCAACAACCAAGCTGTTTCCCAGGGCTGCTGTAAAAAGTACCACAAAGTGCCACAACATCGGAGGTTTAGAACAAATTGTGTTGCAGTTCAGGAGGCCATTAAGTTCACAGGACTGGTTCATTCTTAGGGGCTCAGAGTGAAACTTCCATGCCTTTCTCCAAGTTTCTACTGATGGCAGCTCATCTGTGCCTTCAGCATCACATGGCGATCTCTGTTTCTTCTGAGGACACCAGTCATATGGAATTGTTCAGTTGCTCAGTCGTGTCTGATTCTTTGTGACCCCATGGACGGCAGCGTGCCAGGCTCTTCTGCCCTGGAGTTTGCTCAAATTCATGTCTATAAGTGATGGGGCCAAATTTCTTTTGATCTGTTCTGGCTGCTGCGTAGAAACTGGAGTGGAGTTGGGACAGTAGGGGGGCCCAGCTGACAGTTCTCTGGGGGACCAACAGTGGTGGTTTTGTGGGCAGTAGTCCTTTTACTGATGCTTTCCAACTGTGGTGTTGAAGACTCTAGAGTCCCTTGGACTGCAAGATCAAACCAGTCAATCCTATAGGATATCAACCTTGACTATTCATTGGAAGGACTGATGCTGAAGCTCCAGTATTCTGGCCACCTGATGTGAAGAGCTGACTCATTGGAAAAGACCTTGATGCTGGGAAAGATTGAAGGTGGAAGAGGGCAACAGAGGATGAGATGGTTGGATGGCATCACCAATCCAATGGACATGAACTTGAGCAAACTCCAAAAAACTGAAGGACAGGGAGGCATGGCGTGCTGCAGTCCATGGGGTTGCAGTCAGACACGACTGAGTGACTGAACAATTAGTGGGAGGTATTGCTCTAGGTACTAGGGGATACGGTGGTTTGGACAGAACCAAGTCTCCAAACCAGTCTGTAATAGGGAAGTGAGGAAACCTTTCAGTGAGATGGAAACAGAACTCTAAAGGTGAGAAGGGCCACATGGCTCTTGGAAAGCGAAGAGCCTTGTAAGGCAGAGGAACAGTAAAATCATGCATGACCCTCAGTGACCAAGCTGGCTAAACAGGTGAACTTGATGCTTGAAGGAAGTGAGTGGACGAATTTAGGTGTCAGCTTCTTGAACTGACGCCTCTTCTCTCTCCTAGGGGTCTGCAAGATTGACCACCAGAATAGAGCTGGCTACTCTGCCCCCATGTTGGCGGCACTCACTTCTGTGGGGCAAGAGGAGGACATGGCTGTGGTCCAGAGACTCTTTCACATGGGCAACGTTAATGCCAAGGCCAGCCAGGTGCATAGATGCCTCCTCCCTGGCTGAGTCCAGAGGGCACTTTTACTTCCGGAGCCAAGTCTCTGGGAGCCCCTTCCCTTTCCTGCAGAGCCCACACCAGCCCTGTCCCCTTCTTTGCCTCTCTCCAGACGGGACAGACAGCCCTCATGCTGGCCATCAGCCACGGCCGCCAGGACATGGTAGCTGCCCTGCTGGCATGCGGGGCAGACGTGAACGTGCAAGATGCAGACGGGGCCACAGCGCTGATGTGCGCCAGCGAGTATGGGCGCTTAGACACTGTGCGGTTGCTGCTGGCCCAGCCGGGCTGCGACCCTGCCCTCCTGGACAACGTGAGCCACCATGGGGCTGGTGTGGGGTGTGGTGCCTTGATTCAGGGACCTGACTGTCTCCATGATCCCTCAGGAGGGCACCAGCGCCCTGGCCATTGCCCTGGAGGCTGAGCAGGACGAGGTGGCCGCTCTGCTGCATGCCCACCTGAGCTCAGGCCAGCCTGGCCCCCAGGTGAGTGCGACCCCATCCTGCAGAAACGGAGTTTACCAGCTGCACAGCTCAAGGATACTAAGTGTGCTCCCAGAAAAGTGGTTCTTTGTGCACCCCTGGTGGCGGGAACCTGGGTCTGATGTTGAACCTTCAGAACACCCCAAGGGTTAGACACACTTTCATATGTAAAGTGAAGGTCATGAGACTGAGGCCTCCAGAGGGGCTTGCCCTAAGGTCAGACAAGAGCTGTTAGACTTAGCTCAGACTATTATGTCTGTGGACTCCCCTTACAGGCCCAGAGCAAAGGAATAAAAGCATCCTTTGGAGTTAGTCCTCTTGCCTGGAGATCCCATAGACAAAAAAGCCTGGCAGGCTACAGTCAGTGGGGTTGCAGAGAGCTAGAGATGAGCGAGCAATCAAGTCACTCACTTTCACTTTAGAATTAGGGAGCAGGACAAAAGGATTCAGTCTGTCCCCAAAGGGGAGGTGCTTATAAGCCAAAGTGCCAGCACTTTCCTAATTAAACTTGCCGTACCAGCCTCCTCTTCCTGCACTCTCCTGTACATGTGTGGAAAAAGAACCACAGAGGTCAAGCACCTCTTCCAGGTCTGATGGGACAGAGTAAGTCAGTCGCTCAGTCGTGTCCGACTCTTTGCGACCCCGTGGACTGTAGCCCACCAGGCTCCTCTGTCCATGGGATTCTCCAGGCAAGAATACTGGAGTGGTATGGGACAGAGGCTGGATTCAAATCCTGGCAGCCCGGCTCTGCTGTGCAAGGTGGGTGTGGGACCTCCAGTAGCTTAAGCATCTCTGAGTGTTAAGCGGGGCTGAAACCCAGTGTCCTGTCTGCAGGAGACTGACAGGACCCCCCCCCCCCACCTCTCTCACCAGCTATCCCCTGATTCATCCACGGCCACGCCTGGTGAAGGAGGCTGCAGTGACAGCGGAGAGGACCCCCTGCCCCAGTGACTGGCCTAAGACACCGGACCCAGACTGGGGGTGGGGGAGGCAGAGGCAGGTCCTGATCTCTGGGCAGAGGTCTGTGGCCAGAAGCTCAGCTTGAATGGCACAGGGTGAGGAGGCAGCTGAGGGAGTGAGCTAGCCCCTAGTCTACCCATTCCTCCAGCCTTCTTACCTAATAAAACCTTCTTAACTCATCTTGTCCTGTTTTGAAGGTGTACACAGACACATGGTTCTCCCTTCTCACAGAGAAAATGCCTTGTTGGGGAACATCCTCTACTTTCAGAGTACAGTGGGTCAATGACCACCTGGGGACCCACAGAAAGATTTTGGAAATCTAATGACAACCCAGACAAAACCTCAGGTTTACATACGAAACACACACTTTATTAACAGCAGATCATCCTGGTGGGCCAAGGCGTCAACCCAGACATCCAGCACCCTGTAAACAAACCCAAGGGTTGAGATGCTGACAAGGTGCCCCCACCCCAAACAGGGAAACCCCCATCTTGCTAACTTCAGAAGACCCCGACCAACAGCCCTTGATCCTTGGCGAAATCTCCCCACCCCCAAGCAAGGGTCTAACAAGGAGCTGCTCGATTTCCCACTCCATTTGTGCACTCACCAGTCACAAGTTCAGCGCAGCCTCCGAGCCTCTCGCTCTGACTCCAACAGGGTGAGCACGTCGCCCTCGCGCACGGGGCCTTTCACGTTTCGGATGATGGAGCGGCTCGTGTCGTCCATGAATTCTACGCGCACCTACGGGGCCCACAGGAGGGATGGAAGAAGTCAGAGTCGGTTGAGAATAGGATCCATGGGATAAGCGGCTGATGTCGATCCAGAGAACGTTTCTGTTTAGAGACGCTTAAAAGGGCCTGAGGCTGGGAAGGCAGGACTGGGATAGGAGACAAGCCGGAGAGGGGCCGAGGCTGGAGAACAAAGCTCTCGAGCGCCAGAAGATGCCACCAGGGGAGACAACTGGGGGTTGTCGTGAGGGCATAGAGCCACAGTGGTCGTTGGCACAGGCTGAACCATGACAACGAACTATGTTAGAACTCGGGGAATGAGATCGCCAGAGCCCAGATCCAGTGGGCAGAGCCTTGGCTAAATTTCCGACCCTCAATAAACTCTGGGAAATAGGGAACATATCGGCTCCCAGACACCAGAGAACAAAACCCAGGGCACAGAAATTATCCTCGAGATTCAAACTTTAGAAGCCCCCAGCAAACATCCCTCCGCTCCCCGCCTCCCCCGCTCACCTGCGTGCACTGTCCCTGAGAACCGGTCCTGCCCAACACCTTGGTGACCTTGGGGAAAGAAACTGGAATCAGATCTAGCCCACCCGGTTCCCTTACTCCCTCCTCCCTCATCTGGGCCCTCAAAACCGGGCCTCCGCCTCACCCTGGCAAGCTTGATGG